>NW_022107431.1:10344493-10415587 GCF_000313985.2 Echinops telfairi
CGATGTACAAATGCGCTTTACACAATTGATGTGTGTATGGATTGGGATAACAGTTGTATGAGCCCCTAATAAAATGTTAAAAAAGAAAAAAAAACTATAAGAAAAACATGTAGATTTCAAAAATATATATAATATTGAATGAAAAAGAGTTTCTGAATGATACAGATATAATGACTTCTATGTGAATTATAACAGTATATATTGTGTATCCTGTTGCCATTGAATCGATTCTGATTCATAGAGACATTATGAGACAAGAATTGCCCTATGGGGTTTCCAAGGCTATAATCTTTATGGAATCAAATTGCTACATCTTCCTCTTGCAGAGTGGCTGCAAAGAATAATTGATGCATTTGAATGATGGTGTTGGCAACAGTACTGAATACACCAAGGAATGCCATCAGAACAAACAACTCTGTCTTGGAAGAAGTTCAGTGAGAATATACCTTAGAAGAGAGGATGGTAAGGCATTGTCTCACTTACTTGGGACATGTTATCAGTAGGGATAAGTCTCTGTAAAGGACAGAAGATCCATGAAAACGAAAGAGGAAGATCTCCAACATGGTGGATTAACACAGCAGTTGCCACAATGAGCTAAAACATAGCACTGATTTTGAGGATAGTGCATGACAGGACAGTATTTAATTCTGTTGAACATAGGGTTGCTATCCTTGGCTGGATTCTCTGGAGAAGGAAAACTATTAAAGCCTGTGTAGGTATATATACAGAGAATTTTATTTTAAGAAATAGTTCACACAGTTGTAGAGGCAGGCAAGTTGTAAGTCTGTGTGTTAGATGTAAGGATGGAGATTTTTCCTGACTGGCATAACATAAGAAGCTGGTGAACCAATATTGGCAGGTCAGATGGCAGGCTCCTTGCTGCAGAGGCAAAGAAATCCAAGATCAGCAGATCAGATGGCAGGCTGCTGGCTCAAGTCCAAAGAACCAGAGTAGGGGAGTACAGAATCCAGACTCATCAAGAAACAAGCAAACTTTGCCAGAGCATCTACATATATTGAAAGCAGGCTACATCCTTGAGGAAATTCTCTTTCAAATGATAGGCTGCTCAAAGCAGATCTCCTAACTTATGGAATCACGTTATATTAACTCTCGTCAGAGAGGATGACTACAGATTAAGTGTCAAAACACTGAAATTCCTGACATAGCCAAGTTGACACAGCCTTAACTCACAGTTGCTACGAGTCAGAACTAACTTGATGGCACCTGACAATAGCAACAATATTGCTTATGGATATATACATAAATAATCAAATTAATATATATACATATCTAGTCAACTCACTGTCATTGAGTCAATTTTGACTCATAGTGACCCTGTAGGACAGGGTGGAATGTCCCTGTGGGTTTCCAAGACTATAACTCTTTATGGGAGTAAAAAGTCTTCTCTTTCTTCTGTGGAGCCCCACACCACCAGGGTTTCTCCATATATAGTCCAAGGAATGCTAAATGTAAAATTCATGATATCTTGTCAACACCGTAAGGAAAGAGGAAGAAAATAATAAAGAGAAAGGAATTTCAATGAATACATAATATTTTGTTTCTTAAGTTATAGGGTAGGTACAGAGGTGATTGTATTTTTATTATGTTATCTAAACATGTTTGTATTTCTTAATTTTTAAAAACAAATGGGGTTATCGCTTCCATAATCAATTTTTATTAAAAATGAATAAATGTATTTATACATGTCTTTCTCAGATTCATCCATGTAAGACATGAAAAATAACAATCATTTATAATTTATCAAGGGGGCATGGGGAAGGGAAGAAAGGGTGGGGAAGGGGGGCAAAATGAAGAGCTCAAGTAGAAAGAAAATGTTTTGAAAAAGATGATGACAACATATGTACAGATGTGTTTGACACATGGGTATATGTATGGATTGTGATAAGAGCTGTAAGAGCCCCCAATAAAATAAAATTTTAAAAAATCTATCCCCAGGAGTCTGGTGGAACCCCATAGTCAGGCCTGGGAATGAACACATTTTTTAGCCAAATAATGAGCAGGTACGCAGTTCTCAGAATAACCAGCCATTTAAGACCAACAGGGGAGCATTTGATGAAGGACAATGTTCAAAGGGGCTAGAAAAGAGAGAGAAATGGGGATAGGAAACAGAAGTGACATGACGCTGCAGAAGTGTGTTTCAATGACATGAGACGAAGGTGTACGGACTGCTGTTCCCTACACTGTCCCCTAATTCACAGTAAGAGGTTTTCAAAAACCTCAAATGTGAAGAACGTTCCCTTGCTTGATCGCCTGCTTTGTGAGGGCTCTCTGGTGTGGTTTTCTGCCCACGAGTGAGGTTTGCACCCTCCTTATGAAAATGTACAGCAGCATCTTGTTGGCAGGGTGGATCATTGAGACTTAGGCAAAATATGGGCAAGTTGGAAGGTGATGTCCTCTGCATGGCCGTTGCTATTAGGTGCCCTCAAGTCAGTTCCGACCCAGCAGAGCAAAACACTGCTGCAGCCACTGTGTCCATCCTGATGTCCTTCTCCAGGGACAGATCGCTCCTAACGACACGTCCAAAGTACGTGATGTATCACAGGCTATTAATTAATCAGTCTTCTTCAACCCTGATGCCCCATCCTTCAAATAGTGCAGTTTCTCACATATTTACTCCGCATACGAATTGAATACCGTACATACTCGTGTATAAGCCAAGTTTTTCAGCACATTTTTATGCAGTTTCTGTGGTATAACTAGGTGCCTCGGCTGATATTCAGCTTATAGTCGAGTATATACGGTAAATACGGGGAAAGGTTACAATCCTGATGCACGTCTTACCTCCTTTTAAACTAGGGTATTTCCTTGTTCTGTTTCAATAACTGCCTCCTAGTCTATGTTCAGGATCCTTATGAGAACAAATATGTGTTCTGGAGTCCCCATTCTTTGTAATGTTATCCCTACGTTAAGACCCACAGAGCCAACTGCCTTTGCATAATCAATAAAACAGCAGGCAGCATCTGGAAGGAAAGAGGCATTCTCTGTGGTATTCGCTGCTTCCGGTCAAGATGCCCTTGACCTCAGCAATGAGACCCCTCATTCCATGTCCTCTTCTGAATCTAACTAGATTCCCCGATGATGTATCCCCACTACCATTTTTAAATTATCTTCAGCAGAATGTGACTGTGTGTGAGTATAATGCTACCGTTCAGTAATGTCCACACGGTGTTCAATCGCCATTCTTTACAATGGGCACGGATATGGGTCTCTTTCAGTTGGTTGGCCAGCTAACTGTCTTCCAAATTTCACACAAAGACTAGTGAGCACCCCCAGCATTGCATCCACGAATTCAAACATCTCAATTTACTATTCACCCATTCCTGGGGTTGGTGAAGAAGACACGCTGAAGGTACCGTGGGACAGATTTGTCTTGGAAGAAGGCAGCCAGCTGCTTTTGGACGTGAGAACGGTGACACTTTGTTTCACGTGCTTCTTTGTTTCACGTGCTTTAGACGTCTCAGGAAGGTCTGGTCTCGGGAGACGGGCATCAGGCTTGATAAAGGAGAGTGTTAAGCAAAAAGGAGACTCTTGTTGAGCTGGCTTGTGACATAGCGGCTGCAACAATGGGTGCCAATGTCGAGAGGGTTGTGAAGATGCACAGGGCAAGGCAGTGTTTTGTTTTGTGGAACATGGAGTCGCTGTGAGTTGGAGGGAGCCTTCTTGGTGGAATTAGCAACAACAACATTGTCCCTCTCTGGGAAATTATAAACAGGGTGAAGTGCTGAATCACAAATGAGCATTGCCCAGCCTCCGATGGTAGTGTAGTCCAACGTAAAACCATCACACGAGGAAAACACATTGTGTTATTTGGTCTCGATCATCTGCTCTCCGCTGAATACTTATTATCTTCTTGGCAAGAGAGAAAATGGGTAATAAAAATTCCATTTTCTTGGCTTTGGTGCTGTAACAGGGAAACAACTCTAACTACCTAGAATCTAGATGAACACAGATGTTCCATGAACTTGAGGCAACAGCTTTGGGAAATGGTGTGCGCTGAAAAAAAGACGCTGAAAGCAGAGGAGAACTGGGAAGAAGCAAAGGAACAGAAGGAGTCAGTTATAATAAAAATATAATGTGTGACCCTTCAAAGAGTTGGGTGCTGGAATTCTGTTAGGTACCCTTGGGTTGACTTTTGACTCCCAGCAGCTTCACAACTGCCTCACCCGGCTTTCCAGGCTGCCATCGTTACAGACATCATGCTGAGTCACGCAGAGGGCCAGCAGGAATGAGAGGACCCTCACGGAGATGGACTGACCTCATGGCTGTCACATGGGCTCCAGCATAACAACAGTTGTGAAGATGGTGCCGCTGGGTTGTATATGACTCTGGACTGTCATGACCGCACCTGCAATGACAATCTTTACAGAAGGAACAGGCTAGCACAGTGGTTGAGAGCGTGGCTGCTGAACAAAAGGTCAGGGGTTTGCTTGATGCCCAAAAGATGCCTCCATCTGCGTGTGCGAGGATTCCGGCCTTGGACGCTCTCCGGGGGCTGTGCTCGGTGGTCCATTGGGTTCCCTCTGAGTCGGAATGGAATCCAGGGCTTTGGGTTTTCATCTCTCCGGAAACACCGGATAACTCCAAGTCACCAGTGGAGCCCGCTGGGCACTTGGCTTTTATTTACTGATTTTTGAACAGTTTACTGTGGTTTGGATGAAAGTTTACAGAGCAAATTACTTTCCCATCCCATAATGTGCGTAAGTGTTGTCTCATGACGTGAGTTATTTAACTGTTGTGCGGCACAGCTCTTTAGAAGAACTCAGGACCCAGGGCAAATGTGAGCCTTGCTGGTGAAGTGTCCTTTGCCTGCCCACCGGCAGAGCCCCAGCCTGGGCTACAAGAGCTGGTAAGCTATCGTCTCTGACACAAAGCGCCATGAGCAAAACCCGAGTTAGCCCTGTTCCAGGGGGCACCAGAGAGAATAGGGTATGTTAGTCCGGGTGGACTAGAGAGACAAATTCATAGACACTCATACGTGCATAAGAAAGAACTTTATATCAAAGAGCAATTGTATATTGAGACACATCCCAGCCCCGTCCAGACCAAGTCTATGAGTCCAATATTAGCCCATATGTCCAATATTAGTCCATAAATTCCTCTTTAGACTCACGCAGTCAAGCAACACTGCCAAATGCAGGAAGATCACAGACCAGTAGGTGGAAGGTCTTGTGGAGCCAGTGGCTGTGGAAGCATCTCAGTGCTGGTGTGGGTCACCACATGGCTCCTCCAGCCAGGGCTCTGGCTCCATCAGTGTGTCTCCATATGGCTTGTCAACAGGAATGTCTCACAGGAAGACTAAGTAGAATGTGTATCTGGGTCTGGCCTCCAGTGAGCTATTTATCTCCAGTAGCACCTCCAAATGAGGTCATCAAGCTCCAACCTGACTGACAAGCTAAACTCCACCCTTCCACTCTTAATAGTCTCAAGTTTACACCAGATTATGGAACTACCACACAGGTACAGTACATAGACTAAGGGACCACTAATCGAAGACGGACACTTGTTCTGAGCCTGACCCAAACTGCTCTCATCCTTAGTCAAAGGGATGAAAAGAAAATTCTCAACGTCAGGATGAAAGAGGACCACCCTAACCACTTCCCTCACATGAATTCTGACTCACAGCAACCCTACAGGACAAAGTAGGACTGCTCTACAGGGTTCTGAGGCTGCCCGCCCAACATGTAACCCATGATGCCACCTTGGCTTCTCCCTCGAAGTAGACAGCCTCATCTGTATCAACAGAGTAACTAGAGGGTTTGAACTACTGACCTTGCAGTTAGCAGCCCAATGCATAACCCACTATGCCACCATTACTCCTAATGACTATCATGGGGAAAACAAAACAACACTACAAAAGAGCAAACCCACCGCCATCGAGTCAATTCTGACTCAGCAATCCTGTATTGGGTTTCCTAGACTCTAAATCTTCACAGAAGTAGAGAGCCTCATCTTTCTCCCTTGGAGTGGCCGGTGGGTTTGAACCACAGACCTTGTGATTAGTAGTCCAATGCTTACCACTGTTGTTTGAATATTAGAAAAATGGCATGAGTTACTCTACCATAAATGAAGACTCCTTTTTTTCAAACATATGGTGCATTTAAAATGATGGGAAGCATCCTAACTGATTTATAGATATTTCTTATAGATATTATTGAGAGCAAAAATAGGCTAGTATCAAACACATGCCTAGAATGATCCAACTTTTATAAAAGTATGCAACAATGTGTATATATTTAGGTAGAACGATGACATAACGTTTATCTTTGGAATCCTGGTTGATTTTCTCTTTCTTTCTGAGATTTTTCTGTATTGGCCAAACCACTTTTAAAACCACGTGAGCGAAGGGATTCAGGTGGGAATAAGTAATATAGAGCAAGACAGGAATGCAGCCCGGGACACGGCCTTGGGGAATGCTTGTGTTTGAGGACAGAAGTGGGAACTAGCCCAGGTGAGAAAGGCCAGGAAGACCGTCAGAGAGGAGAGCCGCTGGGAGCCTAATCCCAACCCGCCCCCGCCTGCCTGTGCGCTGTACCGCGATGGCTTGCATGTTGCTAAGATGCTACAAGCTATGATGGTGGCGTTTTCGAATACGAGCTGGGTGAGACATGGCGGGCAGGTTTCAGTGGAGCATCTAGACTGCGACAGACCAGGAAAAAAGGCCTGGCGATCCACTTCTGAAGATTGGCCAGTGAACACCTTATGTCTCACAACAAAATACCGGCCACAGCCTTGGACTTAAAACACGCCATTTAGGACCACGTGAGGTCAGGATGAATCAGAGCCAACTAACGGCAGCAACAAGGAACCCTGGTGGCGTAGTGCTATGCATTGAGGTCAGCAGTTTGAAACCGCACCCCAGGAGAAAGATCGGGCTTTCTACTCCCGTAAGAGGTACAGTCTTGGGCGGCTAAGAGTCAGCATCAACTGTATGGCGGAGACTGAGAAGCAAACACAGTCTTCCCCACTCTGCTGACACAGGGTGCGGGGATGAAACGGTGCTGCCTGGGGGTCTGGCAGGAGGAAGTTGTGTCGGGGAGCTGGGAGGCCATTACTGCCATGTAAGAAAGCGGTCGAAGGAGTGATGGAGCCAGTTCATAAGGTTTGTAGAAAGAATAGGTGGAGAAAAGGCAGGCGGCCAAGCCATAAATAGTGGCACGAACTAGAAACCTTCAGGGATGAAGGAGGCTGTCCTGATCGCACTAGGAATAGCCTGAACGCAAGCATGACTGCCAGTTACCCTAGAAACCCAGAGTCGAATAGCTTAGCAACATGTCCCAAGCAGCCCTCTTTTGTGCTGCACCTAAAGCTGTTCTCGGACCCATTCTGCTGTCATCTGTCTACTAGCTTGTTGTCTTTGCTTCTTGGGGAAGATCTCTCTATACACCAAAGGCCTTGACCATGATCACTCAGTCGCCCCGCTGCAACAAGGATGCTGGCAGCAAGCAGCAGCACCTATCAGGAGAGAAGTGCTGTCATGTGACAAGAAAGTCTTTATCAATAACTCCTTGTCTTGCTAGGGAGTGCGCTTTCTTAACCCCCATCCCCACCCCCCACCCTGTCCCCCTTAGCCAGGTTCCCTTGGGATGAGGACATGGAGGAAAACAAGGCAGAGAGAGGGACGGAGAGGACGGGAAGAGCGTGTTCATAGCGTGCCAGGCACTGCCTGTTCTGCCCCCATTGCAGCCAGGAAGCCCTGAGAGGCACGGTGGTTAAAGCGCTCAGGTGCTCCCTGAAGGGTGAGTCATTGGAAGCCACCAGGTGCTCCATGGGAAAAGGGCAGGGCAGTCAGCTCCCATCAAGATGACCGCCTTAGAAACCCAATGGGGCAGTTCGACTCAGTCCTGCAGGGCTGCTCTGAAGCCGAGTTCCCTCAGCAGCACTGGGCTTCGTGTGGGCCTAGCTAGTGTCCCCATTTTGAATAAGGAAGACCGAAAAAGAATCGAAGCAATGGAATTAAGGTGCTGGCCAAAAATATCGAGAGTACCATGGACTGCCAAGAAAGAACAAAGCAATCCGTCTTGGAATAAGTATAACCAAAATGCTCCTAAGAGCAAGGATGGTGAGACTTTGTCTCCCTACCTGGGCCATGTTGTCAGGAGAGACTAGTCCCTGGGAAAGGACGTCGTGCTTGGTAAAGTGGAGGGGCAGTGAAAGAGGAAGGCCAGTCTCCTGTGGCGTTCCGTTCTATTGTGCACGGGGTCGCCGCGAGTCGGAATTGACTCAGCGACACCTAACAGCAGCCACGAAATGTGTTTGAGTATGCATTATGTGCCACGCACGTGCCTGCCTCCTTATTTGAATTGTTTCCATTAATGCTGACATGATCACAATTAGGCAGCTGGTGCGAGTGGCTGTCGGTAGGCTCTGACTGGCGGCAACCGCATGTATTACAGAACGACACTACCCTGGGCTGTGATGTCCACCGGGTTCTCTCTCTGAGTAGCAAGGAATCACTATCCCCACCGTCTCCTTAGTCACCGCATGCTTCATTTCCTCCAGGATCCTGACATTCCTGAGCCGTAGGAGACAGAGCTGGGCATGCTCAGTGCCGCCTCAGGCTTTAGTTGCAAACCACGTATGGCCAGTGGTGGGGAGACGTGACCTTCTTCCCTAGGAGGAGTATGGACCAGCTTCTAGGAGAAGCACCACATCATATTGCTGTTTCTTGATTAGCTCTGAGTCCTGGAAACCTGTTGTTGCTGTTGCTGTTGTTAGGAGCCATCGAGTGGGTTCTGACCCATAGTAACTGTGAACACTGCCCGGTTCTTCACCCGCTTCACAGTGGTTCCTGGGCATGAGCCCGCTGTTGCAGCTGCGGTGTCAATGCCTATGGATGAGGGCCTTCCTGTCTTTCGCTGCCCCTCCACTTGACCAAGAATGATGTCCTTCTCCGGCGACTGGCTCTCCTGACAACTGGGTGTATAACACAGCGTCCCCTGGCCGGCCCCATGGTCATGGCCGTTGGCATGTTGGGGCCCAGGGCTGTGCTCTGGAGTCAGTCTCTCTCCCTGAGGGTTTCCCTCATTCTCATTGACCCTCTAGTTGGTCAACGTGGTGTCCTTTTCTGGCCATTTGTGTTTTCTGGCTGGTTTGTCCAAAGTACGTGAGCCAAAGGCGTGCCAGTCTTGCTTCTAAAATCCCTTCGGGCTGTATTTCTTCTAAGAATGTTTGGTTCATTCTTCTGACAGTCTGTGATCTATTAAATAATCTCCCCCAACACCACAATTAGAATTCATCAAATTTCCACCTTCCTTTCTCACTGTCCAGTTTTTTGTGAGCCTAGGAAGCAATGAAATGGATCGTGACTTGGGTCAGGTGCCCATTTGAGTTGTTTCATTTAGTTTTGCCACAGTCTCAGCCTGGCGGTTGTTTTGAGTGGCTGACAGGTCAGCTCTGACACTTGGCAACCCCCAGGTATTACAGATTGACGTGTTAGGCAACCGGAAGTCGCTTGGAGGCATTTCTGAGCGCGGCCTTCGCCCATGATGGGAATATTATACGAGTCCTCTTTTAATCATGGTCTGTTAAATGCAATGTGAAACTCCTTCTTCGTTAAGCTGGAGGACAGAGGGCCTCTTCCTGCCCCGGTTCCAGCACTGACAGGAGGGTCCATTTGACTGGGCATCCTTAGTGCTCGCTATTCTTGTTGTTGTTTGTTGTTAGGCACCTGTAAGGTGGTTGTGACTCGCAGGGACTCTCTGTACAACAGAAGGAAACACTGCCCAGCCCTGCTCCACCCTCACGATTGTTATGTGTGGGCCCGTCGCTGCAGGGACTGTGTCAATCCATCTTGTCCAGGGTTTTCCTCTCTTTGGCTGCTCTCCCACTTGACCAAGCATGACGTCCTTTTCCAGGGACTAGTCTCTCCTGACAATCTGTCCAAAGTACTCAAGATGAAGTCTCTCCATTCTTGCTTCTAAGGAGCATTCTGGCTGAACTTCTCCCAAGACAGATCTGTTCTTATGGAAGTCCATGGTACTTTCAACATTCTTTATCGGCACCATAATTCAAATACATCGATTCTTCTTTGATCTTCTTTATTCGATGCCCAATATTCACATGCATATAAGGCAATTGAAATTACCATGGCTTGGCTCATAAGTGCCTTGGTCCTCAGAGCGACATTTTGCCCCTTCAATACTTTAAGGAAGTTTTGTGCAGCAAATTGATTTGCCCAAGGCTACTCTTCCTTAGCTTTCTTGCCTGCCACACCCAGGAGCAGTGATTGCGAATCCAAGCGCTCCCTGACTCCCTATATTTGCTCCCTTCCCTCCATCTCTGTCTCGAAGGGACTGAGCTGCTGCACCAGAAAAGAGAAATTAAGTGTTAAAACGAGCTATTTCTTAAATGCTAGAGACACTTTTCATGTTGCTGAGAATCAGACGTCTGCATTGCAGTTGTCCGATGGTGCCGTAATCAGAATGCTTGTTTTGTTTTGTTTCATTGGGTTTGACTTGTGTGTCTGTTTTGGGTGGTTTTTTAATTAAACTGAGCATCAACTCCAAAGCCCTACAGAAAACAAGCTAGTAACAGTAAAAACAATTTGGAAAGAACCATTGGTGTTACCAAAGCCAAGTTCTCTCCTATGGAAGGAAAAGCTCGTAAGAGGGGGCTGCAAACTCAGTCTGCTGACAGAAGCCTCAGCAACTTCTAACAAGAGAAGGTCTCCGTAGAAACGAGCCAACAACAGCGACCTGAAACATCAGATCTCGGCATCACATTTGTCACCTACAACAAGGAGCCAGATGCCTCAACAGCTCTTTCAGTAACTCCAGGACCAAACCAAACTCACTGCCATTGCAGCCTGACTCATAGAGAACCCCTGTGGGTTTTCAAGTCTGTAACAGTTTATGGGAGTAGAAAGCCCAGTCTTTCTCCCGAGGAGCTGCTGGTGGATTTGAACCATCGACCCTGTAGATCGCAGCCCAACGCATCACCACTGCACCACTAGGGCTCCCATCGTTCAGTAGCATGTTGGATCATTTGATAAGGAACTACCTTGTCTCCATCGCCTTAGAATTTAGATAATGTATATGAATATCCACCTCTTAGCTCTAGGATGAAGGTTAGAAAGTAAGATTCTGAAGAGAGGGCCACTTCCATTGTTCCTAAGAAGAGGATGGATCACCTCCCACTCATAATCCTTAGCTCCAACCGTCCCAGAATGCATTCGTTAGGCGCAGGAGGTCCGCTCCCCTCTGAGACCCCAAGTCCTGCAAGCTGAAGGATGCTGTCCTAGATGGCATAAAGCCAAACCAGCTGAAGTTTCCAACATTTTCTCTGTGGCTTTATAGTCTTTTAAAATCTAAATACCTAAATTCTCTCTCTTTCTTTTTTGCCCCAATTAAGAAAAGGAATGCTATGGTTGCTGTTTCCTGTAGAAACCATTTTCCTAGGCTTGGCCACTGCCATGTCTTCCCAGAAGGGATGACTTATTTGAGTCGGTGTTGGGTGTTCAGTTTGGGATGACACAACCCACGCTTTTGTCCCAGTGGATTCTCTAAGGTGAGCCCCTTCCCTCCTGGAGGAGCATCTGATTCTGTTTGTCATCACACTCCCTGCCCCTCAGAGGTCAGAGGCGCCTGCTGTCCCCTTGGGGATTGGTTTGAGTCTCCAGGGACTGACAGGGAGCTACAGAACCTGTGGCCCCCACCCCCCCACCCCCCGCAAGAAAGCCTCAAATATGCTTGAGGTCAAGTGCCAATGAAGCAGTTCACAGGTGAGAAGGTCCGTGATGACGTCCCAAGGAACCGCCAAGCACTATCATCTGCAGGTTCCACCAACCACAGCATCTACTGACCACAGATGAGCATTTTATAGGGAGAGAAAAAGCAATTAAGTAAACAAAGCAAGGCCTCAACGGCTAAGGAGCACACCGTGTGATCTACATTGCATTTATATTATTTTAGGTATTCTAAAAAGGAGCCCTGGTGGCAGAGTGGGTTATGAGTTGGGCTGCTAACTATAAGGCCAGAAGTTTGAAACCATCAGCCACTCCCCTGGAGAGAGATGAGGCTTTCTGCTCCCGTGAAAATGTACAGTCTCAGAAATCCACAGGGGCAGTTCTACTCTGCCCTGCAGGATCTTCATGCGTCAGAATAGATTCAGTGGCGGTGAGTTTGTTTTTGTTTTCCTGTTTTGGTGGAGGCAAGTAAATTAGAGACCATTTAAAATATATCAGAGTTTATGCTTGCTATGTGAGGGACTTGAACCTCCCTAGATTTGGGTGTGGGGAGCAGAGGGGACTGGAAATGAGGGACAACTGAATTCCCTTTGCATCATGCGGATTCCTGTTGGGATAGTCTTCTCTTTTATTTATGAATGAATAGCTTCTATCAGACAAACTCTGCCATTAGAAACTATGAACGCAAGATAAAACACCCCTCCACATGAAACAGCTCTTAAAACAACACCCACTATCACTGAGTCAATGTTGATGCATAGCTACCCCCTGGGGGTTTCTGAGGCTGTAACTGTTTACAAGAGCAGAAAGCCCAGTCTTCCTCCTGCAGAGCTGCTTAGAACAACAGAGAGTATCTAAAGGAGCCAAGGCTTACTGGGTCAAGATCCTGGAGAGAAACCCAATTCCTTGTGATGAGTCAGAAAGTGGCCGCTGCTTTTCCTCCCCAGGGCAGCTGCTGACTCAAGCTTTGCTGGGGCCGAGAGGGTAAGAAAGTAAGTCGGGTGACCTCACAGGACAGGAAGAGGCCTGGGCAGCACACTTCATTCCGCAGTGCACTGCGGACCCAAAGGTCAGCGGGGGAACCCCCAGCCACTTCAAGGAAGAAAGAAGAGGCCACCTGCTGCCCCAACGATGACCAGTCCTGGAAATCCTACTGAGCAGTGCGACTCTGTCCTGAGAGCCCCGTGAGTAAGCACCAACTCCCCGGGAGTGGTCCAGGGGGATGGGAATCTCACTCAGTAGGTTGGAGTCACAAAAGTTAGACTCCAAGACAATCAAAAACAGAGAAGTCAGGGTGCGATGTAGCAACGATGAAAAATACAACTTTCCCCTAGTTCCTAAATGTTTCCTCCCCGCCCCCACTACCATGACACAAATTCTACCTAGCAAGTCTGGCTAGACCGGAGGATGTACACTGGTACAGATAGGAACTGGAAATACAGGGAATCCAGGGCAGATGAGCCCTACAGGACCAGTGGTGTGAGTGGCAATACTGGGAGGGTAGAGGGAGAGTGGGTTGGAAAGAGGGAGCCGATTACAAGGAACTATATGTGACCTCCTCCCTGGGGGACGGACAATAGAAAAGTGGGTGAAGGGAGATGTCGGACAGGGCAAGATATGAGAAAATAACAATTTATAAACTATCAAGGGCTCATGAGGGAGGGGAGAGCAGGGAGGGAAGGGAAAAGTTAGGACCTAATGCCGGGGGGTTTAAGTGGAGAGAAAATGTTTTGAGAATGATGAGGGCAATGAATGTACAAATGCGCTTTACACAATTGATGTATGTGTGGATTGTGATAAGAGTTGTATGAGCCTCTAATAAAATGATTAAAAAACAAGCAAACAGAGAAGTTAGGCATCAGTGACTAGGAAAAAGTAGTCTAGCATTCCCTGTGTGAGTTTCCCCGCAAGGCATTGGCTGATCCCTAAACAAGGCAAGCGTAGTCCAAGACATAGGCTATGTAACTACCCTACTATCAGCTTAGGAGGAGCTGTTAGTGGTCTCATGGCTCTAGGTTCTCAACCTTTCTAATGCCTTGACCCTTTCATACAGTTCCTCATGTGGTGGTGATCCCCCAACCATAACATTATTTTCGTTGCTACTTCATCACTGTCATTTTGCTATTGTTATGAATCGGCAATCCCTGTGAAAGGGTCGTTCGGCCCCCAAAGGGGTCACAACCCACAGGTTGAGAACTGCTGCTCTAGGAAGACAAAACTCAGAGTCTGGTGCCCTCCACATGAAACGTAGTATAGCAACCCCCTACAAGAAAATTATACGAGCACTTTGTATATAAGCTATACCAGCACACGACTCTGTAGACAACCTCTATGGGATGGCTATACAAGCCCTCTAGATTTTCCACGGAGATCCCCAAAGTGCTACAACTAAGGAATAAGAGCAGCCTTTACAAAACCTGAGCTCTAGCTCCAGTCAATTCATTCCTCCTATGCGTGCCCAAATAACAATAATTCCTCTCTGTAGGAAGATATCATCATCTAGACTCTGGCACGTCTATAATTTTTATGCACAATTTCAAGCAGTCAACCAAAAATCAACAGACATCAGAAAATATGACCAATGGCCAAAATTCAAGAGGGGGAAAAAAACAACCAGGAGCACATGTGATCTGTGTATGAAAGCTGCCAGACTCAGCGTTTAAAATAACTGATTGGGATGATCATGAACACAGTCTTAAGGATGGAGAATTTTGCCAAAAGCTAAGACCCATTAAAAAAAATCAAATGGCAATTTAAGAATTGGAAAGTTTAATAGTTGAATTCAGAACTAAAAAAAAAAGAGAAAGAAATGGTTTAATTATAGATTAAAATCAGAAGAAAGAATGAACAAACTGGAAGACAGGGCCTTTTTTAAAAAAATCCAAACAGAAGCCCAGGGAGAAAACGTGTGAAAATTAGAGAAAAGGGTGAAAATGTAGACAAAACATAGTAGAAAGATCTAATATACAAGGGGGTACTCAAAAAATACCCAGAATTATGCTGGGCATAGCTGAGCTTTCATACTACTTATTTTTCTCACTAGGCAAGCATTGAGCATCTCTGAGTTAGTGTACCCAGTGGCATCGTCTGGGAAGGTTCTCTCTGGACATGGTGAATTTTTTGGTAAAATCAGTTTCATTTGAACCTCGTTTTGTGTGATGGCCAATTTAAGCGAACAGTGTGCAGCTGTGAATTTTGTTTCCTGCTCGAGAAAAATGCCACAGAAACTGTTGTGATGTTGAACACAGCTTACAAAGACAGCGCTATGTGGAAAAACTCAAGTGTATGAGTGGTTTTCTCATTTCAAAAAGGTGCAATATTGACTGATGTCAATCTTAGTTTCTGGATGTCCATCAACTTCCCGAACAGAAGAAAATGTCAACTCATAGTGCATTTGGAGTTCATTCCACGAGGTCAGACTGTTAATCAAGCTTGCTATTCAGAGGTTCTGAAAAGACTAAGATGGACAGTCTGGGAAATCCTCGGGTGCAGTTCTACTTTGATCCTCTAGGGTTACTATAAGCTGGAATCAACTGCTTGATTAAACTCTAAACTACAGACAATGGAAACACTCTAGACAAATGATAGTGAGACTGCTAAAAATCAAAATGAAAAGAAAAACAATATGAAAAATAACCTAGAGGCAAAAAAAGGCATGTTGTCTACAAAGAAGAAATGATAGGCGGATGCTAAGGCAAACATTGTGTTTCTATATGCTAGAAAAAGGAGAGGGGATTTTAAATTCATAGTAAACACCAATATTGATCAAACATATATGAAAAAAACGAATAGAAGGCATGCGATGCCGCTTCCCTGAGAACTACAAATATTCTTGAGAGACTTTAAAGACTCAAACAAATGAAAGCATATACTATGTTCATGGATTAGAAGACCCAATATTAAAAGAAACGTTTTAGACAAATAAATCAATATATTCAATGCAATGCCAATATTGTGAGGTAGTCCTGATGGCATTGGGGGTTGCGGGGAGGGGTATTGTTCTGCTAATCTTAAAGTCAGCAGTTCAAAACTACCAATCCCTCCCATAAATAGATATAGTCTCAGAAACCCTGGAGCATAGCTCTACTCTGTCCTATAAATCAGAATAGACTCCATGCAGTGGGTTTGGCTTTTTGTGGACAGTTATTTTTTGCTGTGGAAATTAGTGAGCTAGGTCTAAAATTCACATGAACATTCAAAGAGCAAGAAAAAATGAAACCCCATGGGGAAAGTTGGTGGATTGATACAATCAAATATCAAGATTTATTATAAAACTAAAATAACTGTATTGGTGTAAGAAAACGCAAACGGATCACTGGGATATAACAGAGAGAGTTCAGAAAAGCACCCAGGTATATAGTCATCTGATCTAAAGGTAGCAGAGAACCGTACTTTCATCCCCTGGGATCAGCAAAGAGTTCTTAAACAATAGAACAAAGGAGAAGACGAAGGATGGCCAGCTTCTCAGAGATGTGCTTGTTTTCAGCAAGTCTGTTCATACGCATATTCATTATTTTGCTCCAATTTTGTTTACACCATAGGTTCCCAAACTTGTTTGACCAACCACTCCCTTTCCAGAAAAAAGAAATTATGCAGCACCCCTTGCCCCCACTGGTGCAATGAAAAGCTTTTGAACTATAGTCCATAATCCAGGGTAAAGTGAAGGTGTCTGCTTCCGAAGCCCCTGGATTGTTCTAGCGTGCCCCCACCCCATCCCCACCCCCAGAGGTGGGGCCACTCACTTGGGGAAACACTAGAAAGGGTTAGGACAAACCACACTCTCCAAGTCGTCTTTTAAACAGTTCCTGTCCCATCTAATTGGAATCCACATAATTCAGGCTTGGCTTTGCTCTGCCTCGTTAAAATCGTTGCATCCTAAGGATGCTAATGAGCTTGAAATGGAGAGTTCACGTGCTTGCGTGATTGAGCACTGGCCACCTCTGAGATGCCAAATATATTCCCTTCCTGGCCATGCAAACAAATTGCTTCTTATTGAATACCTGTCTCATCCAGGTAATGCCTGTCTCTGGAGATGTTGTTTGTAGCTGGTATATTCTGTGTCCGTGTAGCTGAGGATCCAGGGACCGGCCATATAGTTGGTTTGTCATTCTCCCTTTGAGGACTGCTTAATGCCTTACCTCCATTTCTAATTGCTGCCCACCAGATAAGTGCAGCTCTGTTACTTCCTAGCAGGCCCCGGGTCTATGCATCATTTAAAACCGAGTGAAGCTTACCATCTTTCGAATAAGAATGGCGGCTCCTTTAGACCAGCAACCATATGCAGTGGATGCAGGTGAAGTTGGGAGAGGGCCCTGAAAGACAAATGGCAGCCGCTAACGCTCTTGTCCCGTCTTCCTTCTTCGATATAACTCAGGGAGGCAGAGAATGGATGCACAAATCAGTCTGAGAAGAAACATGGCCAGAAGGCTTCGGGAAGCGAAGATATGCGTGTCTGACCATGTCATGAGGACAGAGGGATTGCTTGAAAGGGACCTCGTGTTTGGGAAAATAGAACATCAGCAAAGAAACAAACACGGAAGGAAAACCTCAACCTGATGGACTGACGTAGTAGCCACAACAGTGAGCTTGAACATATTGAAGTCCCTGAAGAGGGTCCAAGACTGGGCAGTGTGTCCTTCTCTTCTACAGGGAGTTGCCACACGTCAGAGACCGCAATATGGCCGGAGGACGAAGCTCACCTAGGCCTCCGTGCAAGGGAGGCACATTTCCTAGGGAGACAGCTCAGGCTCCACCAGGTTGGGTTGGGTTCTGTTAGGCTTCTGGGGTGGGAAATATCTCGGCTCTTGGCTTTGCCCAAAAAGAATTCACGCGGAGGCCTGCTTTGTGCTCCCAGTGGGTTTTAATAAAGGACTGAAGAAGTTTCAGGTTTTACAGTCACTGAACACGGGCAACCTCGTGGGACTGTGCATGTCGTAGCCAGAGGCTGGGAGACCTCAGCAGAGCCCAGCAGAAGGGTGAGGAAGAAGAAGGGTGAGAGGGGTGGGTGGGCGGGAAGCAGTCTTGAGGCGTATGGCTGGAAGGCGTGGTCGAAGGAGGTATTGGTTGACCCCATTGGTTGAATTAAGCCCACCTAGGCCTAGTTTGGGCCACCCAGGTGTGCTGCCCACCTGGTTCAGGCTTGAATTGGTGTATGCCCAGTAGCCTTTATGGCTGGCTAAGGCTCGCCTGGTTCTCCTCCAACCTCCTGTAGGGGACCTACAGGCACGTGGAAGGGACAACCCCCTGTCCCTATTTCTTCCTACCTAACTGTTCCATCCGAGCTGGACAGGTGGCTGAGGACGTCTGGTTTTAGGCAATGTGTGTGTGACTTGAGTGTACCTGCCCCCCAGAGGCGGAGCCAGCTCTTCCTTAGACCCCCAAAGTAGCGCACAGTCCCTGACCCTTCCAGATGGCCACAGGCCAATATCCTCTTATGACAGCCCCTCCGTTCACCTCCCAAAGCCACAGGAAGCCCAGGCCCCTCGAACAGAGGTTGAAGAAACTAGCATGGAGACAGGGCATGCCACGCTTTAAAGCCTCGCTTTCCTGGAGCCTCCAAGTTCAAAGGACTACTCATACTTTACTCATGGAGCTAGTAAAATAGAAATAAAGGATTTCACTTTTTCGTTCACGAATGATCGATTAATAATCACTCCCACCTACATCTTGGTTAATTAAGTTCCTTCAAATATGTACAACATCAGTGGTATGTTTAATAAGTTCAATTCTCTTTTGAAGTATTCTCAATGCCTCCGAAGTAGCACAGTCTTTCCAAGTGTTTAAACAACTGTAATAAATCTTGTAAATAAGCCTATAAATACAGTGACTCCCATTCACCTACACATGCCAATATTGTTTATCAATTTAATCAAATTGTTATACTTCATTTAAAAGTCACAAGTTTAAAATCAATGATTTAATTACAATGGAATTTTTAAACAGGAAGCATGAGGCCGACTGATCCATCTTTGTGCAAGTGCATCCAGTTCTCTTATTTCAAACACAAAACCTTAAAGACACCCAGATCGGGCCAATGGTTTCAGGTGAATTCTTGAACGTTACCACAAATGTGAAGATTATGGTTTGGTTTACACCGGCATCTCCAATACTAATGATGTCCTTCCAGGGGTTAGAAATGCAATTCACCCCCTGTGGGAACAATCTCCCCCTCCAGAAAGCCTGGGCTATCCCTGTGCAAGTATTTGAATTACTAACTGGCAGAATTTTCTTAGATGCAGGAAGGGTGTGACTTCCTCTCTTGTACTTTGGATGTGTTACCAGGAGGAGGCAGTCCCGGGAGGAAGACCTCATGATCGGTAATGCAGATGGTCAGAGAAAAAGCAAAAAAGGGAGGCTCCCAGTGAAATGGATGGACACAGAGGCTGCCACGATGGGCTCAAGCATAGGATGCTTGTGAGGATGGACCAGGGCCAGGTGGAGCTCCCTTCTGTCGCATCTTGGCGCTGATTCGGCGGCATCTAACAAGGGCCCCACAGCTGAGGCTTTGATGAACCCCCAGGCCTGAGTTGCACTTGGCCTGAGCCCTCCTACTGGCAGAGGTTGGTAGGCAAACCAAAAGCCTTTCTTAGTCTCTAATGGGGGTTAGGGTTAGGGTTAGGGTTAGGGTTAGGGTTAGGGTTAGGGTTAGGGTTAGGGTAAGGTGTAAGTGTAAGTAGGATATGGGGGTTGGGGGGGGGGGGCGGGGAGGACTCCAAGTCCTTACTTGTAGAAGGTGTGGCTCTTGAAGCCCTTGTTGCCTGAGTCAAATGACAGGATCATCTTATCTTCTAAAACTGCTTTCAGCATCACTGCCTGTGGTGGGACCAGCAGCCCCCTACCCCCAGGAAGGCCTCAGTAGACCTCCATTAATGTTCGTCGAAGAGCCGTGGTAGTGCACTCGTTAAATGCTCAGCTGCAAACCAAGAGATCAGAGGTTTGACGAGCGCTGTTAGTGGGTGCTGTCGAGTCTATGGGAACCCACGGCGACCCTCCGTGCAACAAAGCAACACCCTGCCTGGTCCTGCACCATCCTCACAATCTTTACTACGTCCGAGCCCGTTGTTGGAGCCACTGTGTCAACGCATCCCCTGGAGTGACTTCCTGGTTTTCCCTGACATTCTATGTCATCTCCAGGGCCTTCTGCTAAGACATACAAAATATATAAGATGAAATCTCACCATCGTCGCTTCTAAGGAGCATTCCGGCTGTGCATCTTCCAAGACAGAATTGTTTGCCTGTCTGGCGGTCCGTGGAAGATTCAATATGCTTCGCCAGCATCATAATCCAAAGGCATCCATTTTCTCCAGCCGTCCTCTCTCTGTTGTCCAGCTTTGGCCGCACGTGGGGACTGGGATGCCAGGCTTGCATCAGGCATACCTTAGTCTGGAAGATGCCATCTCTGCTCTTCGGCACGCGGAAGAAGGGCATGCCCAAGGCAAGACATCCTTCAGGTTCCTGGCTGCCACTTCTCTGGGCATTGACTGTGGATCCAGGTAACATGCAATCCCTGGCTTCCATGTTTTCTCCATTTATTGTGAGGCTGCTTATTAGTTTCGTTGAGAGGAATTTTGTTGGATTTACACCGAGGTTGAGTCCACACCGAAGTCTTCGTCTTTGGTTCTCCTTGGCGAGGGCTTCCGGTCTTCGCTTAGAAAGCATGGTGGGTCCTTTACAAATGATACATTAGTGGTGGATCTTCCTCCAATCCCGATGCCACATTCTCCTTCATCCAGTCCAGCCTCTGCCGTGAGGACTTGCTCATCTCAGCATGCACATGAAATAAGCATGGTGGAAGGACCCTACCCTGACACAGAACTTGCCCGCGTTTAGGTCTTGTTCTGTTCCAAGTGTTGTCTCCTGGTCCCACACGAACACAATCAGGTGCTCTGGAATTCCCCTTCGTCACAGTGTTATCCATAGTTTATGACCGTGGTTTGTTAATGATCTACGCAGATGAATGTCTTTGCATAGTCGATAAAGTACAAGTAAACTCCTTTCTGGTAATCCCTGCTTTCAGCCCAAATCCATGTGATGTCAGCAGTGATGTCCCTGGTTCCACACCCTCTTTAGAATCTGGTGTGAATTTCAGGCAGCTCCCTATCGATATACTGTGGTGGCCATTTTCATATTACCTTCAGCAAACACTTCGCTTGCCTGTAATATTAATGAAATGTAATAATTTCTGCGTTCTGTTGGGCCACTTTTCTTTGCAGTGGGCACAGATATGTGACATAGCGAGCTCTGCATTAGGCTGCAAAACTCAAGGTCAGAAGTTTGAAACACCACTGTGGTAATTGAATGATGTTATGTCAACTTGACATCCCTAGTTAAGGGTGGAGCCAAACCTGTCAATCAAGGGGTAACCTCCTAAGGGGTGTGGCCATTTGTATGAGAGTGAGGAGTCCTGGGAACTGCTTCTCTCTGCCAATTCACCTTCCTCCTCGCTGGGACTTCACTGGGACTCTGTATCTGCCTACAGGGGTGGCCCCATGTGGGCGACCCGATCTTGGCAGCTGCCCAATCCTGCCAGGTTTCCACCTACTTCAGATCTGTGTCACTTTGCTTCTTGATAGAAAGTTCTTTCTTATACATACACAAGTGTCACTGGATTTGTTTCTCTAGACAACTCAGCCTGACACAGCCATGAAAGGTATGTTGAAGATGTTATCAATGACATTACCAAGAGTTCATATGGAAGTAGAGTGGGTCCTAATCTACTCTTTTCTGAAAGAAGACATAGAGGTACAGCTGCAAGGCGGGCCATGCCAGGGACTACTAGAAGCTGGGAAACAAGAAGGGATGGCCCTCTATAGCCTTCAGAGACAGCATGGCCCGGCTGACGTCTGTGATTTGGACCTTGAGCTTCCCAAACTGTGAGGCAATAGATTTCCATTCTTCCATGCCACCCACTTTGTGGCACGTTGTCAGGGCAGACATGGGACACCAAAGTGTGTGTGTGGAGTAACTGGGAACATGGCCCCACGCACCCAGCATGTGTGGAGTAACTGGGAACATGGCCCCACGCACCCAGCACCCAAATTGGTTCTTGACATTCCCGCCTACCCACACACCCTACCTTGCCGCTCCTTGAGCATACCTAAGCATTGCCAAAGGTTTGCTCAATGGATGGATGACTTCACTTTCAAAAACAATCATTCCTTCAGGTGGAGAGCTTGTATTGCTCACCTGTGCCCTCAAATCTGTTCCCACCACCTCTTGCCTCATTCTGGTTGCTGCAAAGATGGGGCCAGGTTGGGGGGCGTGGGGGGTGGAGGGGCTTGGAGGCATCCAAGGGCAGGAGGCAGGGCAATGGTTCTCTCCATGCTTAGGTGCCTGGTCTGGCAATGGCTACGTCCTTCCTCACTGGCAATTCCTACTGGCCCCGCGTCTCCCTGGGCTTCACCCACATTTCCTTCCCTCCCTCTCTCTCCCCCTCTCTCCCTCCCTCTCTCTCCCCCTCTCTCCCTCCCTCTGCCTCCTTGTCCAGCTCTACAGTAGCTCACCAGGCTGGCCTCCACAAGCCTTGCCCGTCTTGCTGCTTCCTGCCGTCCTGCTCACACCTCAGTAGAGTCCCTTCATGAAGACATTTGCAGGGAACCATCTGAGGTTGGGGGCAGTGGGGAGCCGCAAGGGGGGGGCTCCATTTTTCCTGCTGGCACCCTGATTCCTACATGTCCCTATAAGGCATGTTACCATTTCCCCATCCGTCTTGCTCCTAGCTTAAGACGACAGCATACTTGCTGTCTTCTATTGGAAAGTAAATTCTGGAGCCTCTCCAGCTGGCTTTTACAAGATCCTGGAGATAATAGCCTTAAGGGAAACTGTCATTTTTAGCATGACATGGAGGTGACCTTGAGGGACACAGTAAAGGCAGTGACTCCTCACCCATGGCCTGATGTATTAGAATATGGGCACCCGCCCATGAAAGCCGCAGAATCACGCTGTCACGAGGGCCGGGTGGCTATTGGCCTTTTGCCTCCTCTGTGATCACGCCTTCAACATCTTCTATAGGAACCCAGCACCAAGCCCCAGCCAGTATTGAGGGGCTAGCATTAGGGATAAGGGGGCCCTGGTGGTACCCTGGGTCAGGAGTTGGACTGCTGACCGCAAGGCTGGTAGGCTAAATTCGCCAGACGCTCCTGGGAGAACAAAGAGGCTATCTGTTCCTGTAACAACGTACCGTCTCAGAACCCGACACAGCGTCCCTAGGAGCGGACATGCCTGGACGGCAGTGGGGTTGATTTGGAGGAGGTGGGTGACTTGAGAAGATCCCGGCGGCCAGTAGTCAAACGCTCCGCTGCTAACCGGAGGCTGAGGGTTCGAACTCACTCAGAGTTGCCTTGAAGGTCCTCCTGGGGACCTGTTTCTGTTGAGATGACAGCCTGGGGACCCCTGTGGGGCAGCTCTACTTGGTCATGTGAGTGGAAAATGAATTTGATGGCCTCTGATAACACCACCATTAGGAACACCCCAATCTCCCCCAGGAGCGAAGCTTTTAAATTGCACGTGCGGGATCAGACCAGAGAAATGCAAACTCACCTTCTAAGCGTAGGGACCTACCAGCTGCCAGGCTTGGCTTTAGCAGAGGTGACTACAGTAAACCACAAAACTGTCCGTCTGGAGGGACCAGCCGAAGTCAACACAGCGAGTCAGGCATCGCCCCTGCCCATCGACCCACCTTGCAGAAGAAAAGCCTAACGTCCTGACCTGGAACATTCCAGAGATCTGTCAGGAGACCAGCATCTCAACCGGGTGCTAGGACTCGGCCATTCTGCCAACTCCCCTTGGTGGCCCTCTGTGCTCACCAAGATTTCCCCATTTCTAAAGCAGTTAGCTCTTTGTTTGCTTATCTGCTTCCTGATTTCAGATCTGTAGGCACGCTTGGGGATAACGTTGATCATTTAGAACTTTCTCCCCTTCCATGCTGATACGCATGGAAGCACACAGCCCTACAGATCACCGGGAATGAAAACGCTCCATCCGGCTGAGCTGTTCTTCTCTGTGCAGCTCACTGAACGAATGATGAGCTCACTGCCACAGAGTCAATGCTGACTCCCCGAGACCCCACGGCATGGGAGAACCGCCCCTGGGGGTTTCTGATCGCAGCTCATGACGGGAGTAGAAAGCCCCATCTTTCTCCTGCAGAGTGGCTGGTGGGTTCGAACTGCTGACCTTTCAGATTGCAGCCTGACTCGTAATCACTAAGCCAACATGGCTCCTGAGGAGCCTCTTTGGGGACCAACAAATACCCCTCTATGGCCATAGGTTCCTAGAGAGAGATCTTTGGATTTGGGGCAACCCAAGACTTACTTAGCCACACCCAGTTCATCGAGCCTTTCTGTGGTTTGCCATCATTGTACGATCACCAACAGAACCGCAGGAGATGTCCTCCCAGCAAGACTTTGCGGGCCATTAGCCCTTCCTCAGAGAGGGTGGCTCTTTCCCAGGCTTTTGATCCCGTTTGCCAAATTGCTTCCCAGAAAATGTGACCATGCGCATTCCCGGGGCTGTTAAATCACTAGGCCATTGCTGTAACTTTCATCTTTCTGACCAGAGTGAAGCTGGTGTTTGTCACGGAGTTAATAGACATGTGAATGTCTTCTGTTTTTAGCCGTTTCTAATCATATTCTTTATAAATAAATAAAGAAGAAGAAATTCTAATATGCGTATAGGGTTTTCGTCATTCCGAATCACATTCTTGGAGGAGCCCTGGTGGCATCGTGGTTACACATTGGACTGATAACTGCCAGGTCAGCAGTTCGAAACCACGGATCGCTGGTGGGGCTTTCTGCTCCCCTCCATACACAGTTACAGTCTCGGAGGCCCACAGGGGAAATTCTCCCCTGTCCCCCAGCGTGGCTGTGAGCCCAAACCGACAGGACAGCAGGGAGCTGAGTTCCTGGAACTCTTTGCCCCACTTTCGATGACCATAGTTATCTCGTTCGCTTTCACCCAGAGGCCCTCGAATGAATAGGTATCTTAATGGTACCCCTTTTGCGGTAGATGCCACAAAGAACTTTCTCAGTTGGCCCGTCTTCTGCCATCTGATGCCATCGGGCGTTTTGCCTTGAGCTTGGGATCAGTTCATGCTTTGGTCTCCACGTAACAGAGAATCCAGCTCCAGTGGCTTCAGCTGCTAGCAAGCACCCCCAGAGAGGAAGCTGCTCAATCTGGCCCCGAGGGCTGCAGAGGGTTGGTGACGAGAAGATGAGCACCCTTGCCCTCGCTTGGCCTTCTCTTGCCTGTCACCTCGAGGTCCCTCTCTGGCAGATGCAGCACTAGCCGTCAGAACTGTGTTCCTGGCTCAAAGATGAGAGAGCCACCTGGCTACTCTCTGTTGGCCAGAACTGGCCTCCGAGCCCCTCCTGGCTGGGAGGAGGAGGCAGACAAGGGACAAGGAGGAGTGGGGTTACGTGAGGATGCCATCAAGTTGGTTCCAACTCCGAGCAAGCCTCCAGCACCGAGGGGACTGCTCCTTGGGGTTCTCAAGGCCGCAGCTCTGGATGGGAGCAGACAGCCCCATCTTTCTCCCTCAGGGTCAGCAAGTGTGAGTCCCTGACATTTCGGTTGGTAGCCTGGTGCTTAATCCCCGGCACCACCAGGGCTCCGTGAGGACACATCTAGAGCCTGGAAAGAGAGTCCTAAGACTGGATATCATCGAGTCGAATCCGTCTGTCTGTATGTCTTTGGTTTTATATTTAGAAAGTTCTTCCCCAACTGCAGGATGCATTCCAGTAGAGAGGCCTCTGTATTTGCCCCCATGACTTTCTGGCTTCCGGGCACCCAGGTAGGACTCCGCTCACTTTCCAAAATGATTGACCAGTTGTCTCCATGCTGTTGCTCAGCTTCTGCCAATGATTTGATGGCTCTGCCTTGTTTATTGCACTATGATACATACACTGCAGTCAGTTCGGATACTTACTGTTCTATTTCATGGAGCTAGGGACCTCTTCCTGTGACGAGGCTGGGGCTTCAATTAATGTCACTTGTCATGCATTTTACATGGTAGAGCACGCGCCCCTCATGATATTTTTATGTCAGAAACGTCCTCTTTTTCCTGAAGGCTCATTATCCGTGTGACTTTTCAATTGCTCTATAAAGTATTTTCCAATGACCCTCTTTGAATTTTTATTGGAGTTACATCAGACTTATAAATCCAGGGAGGAGAATTGACAGTGTGTACAGTTGAGTCTCCTGAATCCGAGACAGATGCGGTGTGGAAAAGTCTACTACGTGTCAGGAGGCTGGTGACCATCTACAAGAGCTGGCATCCTTCTTAGCCATCTCGTCTTTTAATTGGCTGTAAGGAATTCAAGGAGCCCTGGGGGTTAGTGGGTCCTGTGCTGAGCTACTAACCACACCACAGGGTCAGCAGTTCAAAACCACCAGCTGCTCCGAGGGAGAAAGACGAGGCTTTCTGCTCCCGTGAAGAGTGACTGTCTCAGAAACCCACAGGGTCACAAGGATCAGAATCGACTGAATGGTAATGAGTAAGGATTATGAGGAGCCCTGGCAGTGCCCTAAACTGGCATGGGGTGGGGTGGGGGGCATATCTGACCTCCTCTGGCTTCCTAATGCCAGGAGGCCAGCCCAGGTCAGACCTGCCTCCACCCTCCACCCTCCACCCTCCATTACCCTCTTCTAAGCCCGGCCAGTCCTCTCATCACAGTGGCTGCACAGAGCCCAGACAGGACTCACGACTCAGAGGGCTTCTCAGGGAAACGAACCGGTTACCACAGGTCAGGAGCAGTCATCAGTCAATCGGCCCTGGACCACAGCAACTCCCTTCCTCAGCATCTCAGCCCGAGTCCCGCAGCCTCTGCCTCCGAGCGCCAGGAAGCCAGCCTGCCTCCTAGACTTAGCGTCTCCATGCTGCAACTTGGCTCTGTCCTGGGTGCCCTTGCCTCAGCCTCTGGTCACGTCTCAGGATCCCCTGCGGCGGTGCCTCTGGCTTGCTGTCCGCCACTGCAGACAGAGGTCTGGAGCGTGTCCCACGGGTGGCTCTTCTTCTGAAGGTCCTGGGATTTCTCTGTGTCCACAGAGGAGTGGCGTTGACAGTTGTGTGCTTTTTTGACTTTCAGGGGACCGTACCCCCAAGGAAACAAAGGGTGGTGACGTGGTTCACCATCTCTACGAAGGTGGAAACTTAATCTCACCTTAATCTTGCCCATTGGCATAGCAGAGGGCTCCCTCCAAATCAGGGTGACAGCCACGGGCAGAGGGGCTGGAATTTGTAACGCATCCCAAAGGGCAGGGGCCCACACGCTTGAGGTGGAAGAGCCAATCCTGCCCCTGACAAGTTAAAAATTATTTGAGAGCCATAAATATAGTTTTACAAACCCATATCCTCTAAATGCAACTATGATAGTTTTATTTTCATTTTCAATTTCACTTCTGAGCCACATGGATGTACTGAAAGAGCTGTATGTGGCCCCAGAGCCACAGTTTGCCGACCCGTGGCACAGGGGATTGTGGCTGGAAGGGCCTCATTAACTGACTACATTTCACAGTGCAAATGCCAAGCTCTTGCCCACTGCCTGAAAGGTCAGCGCTTTGAACCCAGTCTCTCTTGGGGATAAATAGGCGGTGGTCTGCTTTAGGAAAGATTTATGGCTTTGGGACCCCACGGGGTTCTTCGACTCAGTTTTATAGGATCACTATGAGTCAGAATCTAGTCAACAACAATGAGTCAATGAGTTATAGCTACAATATAGGCAAGCTAAAGACGTGTTATAGGATTTATTTTTACAACTGGCCACCTTCTGAACCCTCAACTCCTTCTAAATTTTTTCCTTGCTTGCTATTTGTGTCCTTGATCTCCCAGAGCTTGGGAGAGGTCCGTCGCCCAGCTTTCTGGTTCTGTCCAGCTTCACGTGATGGTCCTCTCAAAGTTGCCGTCCAGACTCACAAGCCTGCTTTGTGTGGTTCATCCCTAAGAGACAAGTCTGCTCTTTCGCTGTGGGCAAAACCAAGCTCCAGAGACAGCAGAGCCAAAGGGGCTCTCTTTCTGTGACAAAAGCCATCTTCGTAGTCCTCACCTGTCACCCTGGCCAGGAACTTCTTCTCCATCATCTCCCACAGATCTCCAGCCAACTTCCACTCGGGAAGTTGATAAGTGATAAGAAACGCTGTACTTCAAGGTCCCTAATCCTATTTGGGGGAACCTTGCAAAAACTTAGAAAGTTCTTACGTATAGAGGCGGTGGTCTCCTTTGGAAAGATTTATAGCCTCGGGACCCCATGGGGCTCTTCGACTCAGTTTTATAGAGTCACTATAGCTGCCTCCTGTAACTTCTCCTTATGCCGTGCGGTGCACTGGAATTATGGTTCCGGGAGGGATGTGGACTGCACCGTGGGCTGCCAACAGAACAAACAAATCTGTCTCAGAAGCAGTACAACCCAATGCTCCTTACAGCATGTTCATGTCCTTTGGTCATGTTATCAGGAGCGATCAGTCCCTGGAAAAAGACACCCTGCTGGGTACAGTAGAGGAAGGCCCTGAACAAGTCGGAAGTGTGGGCACAAACACGAGAACCATCGGGAGGATGGCACAGGGCTGGGTGGTGTTTCGTTCTGCTGTGCACGGGGTCGCTGTGAGTCAGAGCCCGCTCGACATGACCTGACAACAGCATACTTCCTATTTTTGTATTAACAGATCATTTTACTGGGGGCTCTTACAACTCTTATCACAATCCCTACATCGATGGCATCAAGCAGACTTGTACATATGTTGCCATCATTCTTGTCTAGACATTTACTTTCTATTGAGCCCTTGGTATCAGCTCCTCTGTTTTCCCTCCCTCCCCCCTGCCACCCTCGTGACCCCTGGATAAATTATTATGATTATTTTCATATCTTACATCGACTGCTGTCTCCCTTCCCCCACGGTTTCTGTGTTCCTCCCCTTGGGGTGGTGGTGGTTACATGTCAATCATTGTAATCGGCTCCCCCTTCCTTCCTTACTCTCCCCACCTTCCCCCTACCCTTCTGGGATTGCTATTCCCATTCCTGTTCCTGGATTCCATGTGTCATGAGCACTGATCTCTTATCTGTACCTGTGCACATGCTCTGGTCTAGTCATAAATGAGGGGCAGCACTGGGATCATGATAGTGGGGGGTAAGGAAGTCTCAAGGAACCAGAGGAATATTGTGTGTTTCATCGGTGCTTTACTGCACCCTGGTTGACTCATCCCTTCCCTCTGACTCTTTTCTGAGGGATGTCCCCTTGTCTACAGATGGACTTTGGGTCTCTGCTCCAATCCCCCTTTGTTCTCAACAATATGGTCTTTGTTTGTTTGTTATGGGTCTTCTGATGTCTGTACCTGGTCCCAATGACACCGCATGATCACACCGCTGGTGTGCTTCTTCCATGTGGGTTTGTTGCTTACAACAACATACTTCAGTGAAGAGCGTATCTCTTCCTTCTCTAAAGCCTCACAACTCTCCTCTCCTCCAGCCTAAATATCTCTCTTCCCTCAGCTATTTCTGGCTATGGTTTCTCACCAGGCTGGTTGCCCTCCTCTACCATGTCCTGTCTTCTGCCGATGCTTCCTTGACTGTCAAACCAGAGGTGGTGGAACCGAGCAGGGGAGGCTGCTCTCAGACAGGTCACCAGTAGCCCAGCACACAATCACCTTTGTTGTTCCAGCACTGTGGACAACTAAATCATCCGTATCTTTTCCACAGAAGGTAGCGTAAACCCAAATCGCTCCCATCCTGCACGCATGTGTCTTCTGAAAAAATCCACTTATCACTGCCCCAGTTCATTGTGTTGCTCTTTATTCTTGTTCTAGTCTACGTAGGTAATCTTGAAATATTTCTCTCCACCGCATTCATCAGGTAACAGCCTGCTGCTGAGGGTTGGTGAAGAAGAGGAAAACCCTCACTAGGATGATGGGCACGGTGTCGGGGACAATAGGCACAAGCACAGCAATGACTGTGACGATGCTGTCGGACGGACCAGGCAGTGTCTGGGTTCTCCTGAACATACATTTGCTACCAAAACAGCAGGGTTTTTTGTTTGTTTTGTTTCACTTTCTGTAAAATGTAATAGAGTTGTTTCCTAGGCCTAGGTGCAAGATGTCTATAAATACAGCGAAAGGGCAGGGCTAAGCAAAGAGACCTGTGGTATAAGCTTAGAGGTCTTCCTATACGTGATGCAAACGTTAATGCTATTTGGGCATAGTTGTCCAGTCAGCTTCAAACACGCTCATCTTATTCCTAATGTGATGAAATAAAGTTATTTCAGACATGAGAGTGCTGTATCGCACCGTGTCTGTTTCACCCCTATGATGTCCTACGCAGGCATGAAGGCAGTCCCAGGGCACACAGGGAGAAGCCAGGACCTAGACTAAGAAAGGAACACACAAGGGGCTAGAGCTACTGGATCCAAACCACAAACAGTCGCAGGACGTATGACCAGTGACTCAGCTCATGACAGCTGTGTGGGCTCTGAGTGTCCAAATGGCATGTGGACTCTGAAGCCGAGGGTGTGCTCAGTACCTAACTCATCAGCGCATCGCTGTGCTGTGCACTCCTCCCGAACCACAGCACACTGAGTCACTGTAAAAGCGCTTGTGTATCAGGCAGGATGTGCCCACGCCACATAGGCCTTTTAAAATCAGGAGTCAAGATGGACCTGTTGCTGACTCCTGAGTGAGAAGAGCTTCCGGGATGCGGGATGATCGGCTGCATGACTTCTGAAGATCCCTCCCATCTCCATCATTGCACAGATCCGTGCAAGGCAACCAAATAAGGATAAATATATAGCAGGGTTTAAAATAGTAACTCTAATTCTATGTAAGCCGGTCTATTTTGGTTTCTCAACTAAACCAATTCAAAATGTTCTTTAGGGACTGGCATTTTTCTTCCTAACTGATTGGAATGAAGGGGATCATTCAGAGACTATGTTAGCTCCCCCCTCCCACCCCCATAAAATAGCTCTCTCTCTTTCTTTCTTTCTTAGAAATGTGACTTGCTCTAAATATGACTTGGGGAAGGGAGATGGTCTACTAGGCAGAGGTGGACAGAAAGCTTTAATCCCTTAGTGCAGTCTGGTCTTCCCTGTTCTGACCACCCATCAGGTTCAGACGAGTGGCAGAGGAGAAACACCATTCAATTTGAGATCTGACCATGAGCTTCAAGAGGGGAGGAGAAGCAGCATTTCTGACCCCAGGGGAATGCTCTCTTTTCTTTTCACTTAACTAGAATCAGAGTTTGAAGAGCTAGGAAAAGAAACACTCTGTGGGCCATTAGCCCCATATTTCTCAAACCACATTCGTGCAGGAGCCCATGCAGAGGGTTCCAGGGCCAAGCGTCTTTGAGACTCTACCTACGAGGCCCTTCTCCTTAAGATGCTGAGATGTAGCACACACAGCCCAGCCCAGGGGAAGAGCAACAGAAACGTGGGGGAAGGGAGACAGCAGTTGGCGTAAGATAGGAAAATAACAATTTATAATTTATCAAGGAGTCACAAGGGGGCAAGAGGAAGGGAGGGGATAAAAGAGGAGCTGATGCCAAGGGCTCAAATGGAAAGTCAATGTTTAGAAAATGATGATGGCAACCTATGTACAAATACGCTTGGTCCAATGGATGTATGGATTATGCTAAGAGCTGTAGGAGGTCCCAATAAAATGATTTTTTTTAAAGACCAAACATCAGGTATTCTCATTTCTCTGTCTCAATAGTTCTTTCATTTATTTGAATCAATATGCAAAGCAAGAGCATAGTTGTAATCTATTGATTAAAAAAAAGACTCTGAGACAAGCTTGCATTTGCTTACCAAACCTTTTTGGTCACAAACCGTTGATTCGTCGGTGTCACACCTGAGAATACCTTTGGGACCTGGCGACATCTGTCCAAGCCGGTGGCCATGGCGTGGATGCAGCTCCCCTTGTACTGGAGATTGGGAATCTGTCCAGTTCTGCCTCCCTTTCCAGGAGAAGGAGATGAGGCACGTCTGAAGAGGATGGGAAGACAGTCGTACCGGACAGGCTGAGGACTTGACCTTGGCTCTCAGACAGCTAGTCCAGCCGCTTCCTATGACCTTGAAAGGGGCACCGCGAGTGGTGGTGGCTGTGGACGTGTCCTCTAGCACATTGTCCTTGTCTGGAATTCAGGCTGCGATTATTTATAGTGCGCTCAACAACGAATCCATCAACTGCTTCGAATGTTTTAAAAAGAGCGCTGGGCCCTGCGCAGTTGACCTAAATAAAACACGCTCTCAAATGGCATGTAATGTACAATATAATGACATATTTTCTTGGGCTATAGCATCACATTCTAAGAGGCGATTACTTTTATGAAGAAGAGTGAATCAGAAGGGTCAGAGCTCAGTGAACTATGAGCGGGCAAAGAAAGTGCACTGCCAGTGAGCAGTGACCACCGTACCGCTCTCGTCCGTAAGGCACAAAGGAGCAGGCTGGGAGGTGTCCAGAGGCCCCTTCCCTGCCTTTTCAAATTGCGGAAATTCAAGTTGGTTGCACATGGTGCACTTGCAGGAAACAGCCCTCTTCTGCTTTTATTGCCTGAATCCTAGAGACCCTTTAAAGGAGTCTTTCTGGCATCGTGGTTATGCTGGGCTGCTGACCGCAAAGCCCTCAGTTTAAAAGCACTGGCCTCCCCGAGGGAGATGCACCATGCTTTCCACTCCCGTGAAGAGTGACGTGTCAGAAACCCACATGTGGCAGGTCTACATGGCCCTATAGGGTCAGTATGAATCCACTCCACGGCAGTGAGTGAGAAGGGCACTTCGAATCTCTGCACGCACTTCAACACCTCTTCTCGCTGGACAGGTATGTGAGCACCCCGCCCTCTCTCAAGAGTTCTTTTGCCTCCTTAATTCCACCCCAGGTCTGCGATGCCACCCCCATCGGATGGGGTACAACTCTGTCACTGATTTCTAGCCTCAAGTGCATGTGAAAATCAGACATTGAATAAGGAAGACCGAAGAAGAATCGATGTATTTAAATGACGGTGCTTTGAAGGATGTCAAAATATCATGGACTCCCAAAGACCAGACCCATCTGTCCTGGAAGAGGGACAGGCAGAATGCTCCTTAGAGCACGGATGGTGAGACTTCATCTCACGCACTTTGGGCATGTTGTCCGGAGAGACCCAGTCCCTGGAGAAGCAGAGGGGCAGCGAAAGAGAGGAAGCGAGACGGATTGACACCATGGCTGCAACAACGGGTGCAACCAGAAGAACATGGCGAGGCTAGTGCTGGGCCAGTCGGTGTTTCCTTCTGTTGCCCGTGGGTTGCTATGAGTCTGAATCAATTTGTCAACCCCTAACAACAAGCCTCTGGACGCCAAGTTTGTCTTTGTGGTTCCAGGGCTGATACTGGCCCACACGGTGCTTGGGGAACCAGAGAAAGCAACTCTTCTCCCAGAAGCCCTGCCTCAGGGCAGAACGTCTGCCAGGTTCAGTCCCCACCGGTGCCCTCACTTGAAGGCCTTTGGGCAAATGAACAAGTTGCGTAACTCAGGGAAAGTGTCCTGTTTGTGTGCCCACCCCTCCCCACCCCCCTACCTCTTCCCAGCCTTCCACCTTGCTGAGCTGGGGCTGCAGCTCCAGCACTCGTGTTGACCAGGACCAAGGTGTGCTGAAGGACTTTGGGCCTTCGGGCCACCTCACAGCCTGCCGGACCCTGTCCCCATGCTCCAAGGCTCCTGACCCAGCTCTCACTTAGTGCCCTGGTGCGATTGTCACTTAGTTCGCGTTGGCCTGTGGCTCTGCCCAGGGTCTGGGACCTCATCTCTTAGTGAGAGTAGCTTCCTGTCCGCAAGTTCTGAACTCCCTTCCCCTGTCTGACATTCCATGGCGCCTGCTTCCTGCTTATCATTTCCCCTCAGACCCAACCCACCTGGACGATAACTGGCTTTGCCATGTTCCTCTAGGTGATATAGTTAAAGTTTATTGTGCCAACCTGACTGATAAACACATGTGGGGTTAATTGAAGGGCGGAGGGATAACTGGCTCGGTGAGCCTTGTCTTTCTAGTTCTCGGGTCTCTTGCTTTGTGATGGTCAGGCCAGGGTGTAGCTGCCTTAGCCAGTTCCCTGCTTCAGCTGGCAAGGCTCACTTCCTGCAAGACATCCCCAAGGAGAAGCCACATGGACCTACTCCGATGCAGCCCTGGGTGCTGGAGCAGCTGTGTGGAGACCCCTGCCAGCACTGAGATGCTTGCTTATACGCTCACTGATTGGGCTTTCCTCCTCCAGTTGGTGTCATAGTGTGTGTTCTGTGAGATGGAGGAGGACTTTGTGGATTGGTTTCAGGCATATGGGTTAATGTTGGACTTGTGGGCTTGGGCAGCACTGGGTTGGGATGTTTACTTGATGTGCACTTACCCTTTATATAAAACTCTCTCTTATACATATGAGTTTCTGTGGATTTGTTTCTCTAGGGTACCCAGACTAACACACTGGGTGTGTGATTTCCCTGCATGGCTAGGCCTATTTGCTTTGGGGTCATTTGCCTGGGCCTTTGTTGCTGAGCTGAGGTCCAAGAACTAGCCCCTTCCTCTCAGGCCCCCTGTGAGTTCCAAAATCGGACAGTCTGAATTGAGTCACCTGCAGTCCAATCACTGAGACACGCTAGTGGTACACAGACAGCGCTGCTGATGCTCAGTGACAGGACCCGGAGCATGACAGAGTTCTTATGCAAGGAGTCAAAATGTTGCTGTAGTTGGTGGTTTACTTATGAAGGCCGAAAGCAGAAGAAATACAGTTGGAAAGATTTCCACCACGAAAGTTCAAATAAAAACCTGCTTTGCGGTAATTCTCCTGTACCTAGAAAAGCTAAGCATGGCGGCATGGAAGCGCTGGCGAGACCAGGGCTGCGTCTCTGTGCTGCACTACAATAGGAGTGTCCAGGGTGCCCGTGAGCATCATGGGTGCTCAGTACATACCAGCTGAGTGGCTGAGAAACCAAGCCAACCCAAATGCAGATATTTGGCGAAGAATGATTTGAATTGTTTGTGTAGCCTCTCTTTCATCCTATGTCTCATCAAACCCCAAAGCAACCCTGTTGTCATGGAGTTGATTCCAACTCATAGTGACCCTGGAGACAGACAGCACTGCCACTTTGGGTTTCTGAGGCTGTAAACCTTTACAAGAGCAGAAAACCTCATCTTTCTCCCTCAGGGCGGCTGGTGGCTTTGAACAACTGACCTTGCGGTTATCAGTCCCCACTTGTAACTCATTGGGGCAATGGTTCTCGGTATGCATGTCACAGACCCTGGTTGCTGTTGATAGTCACTGTGACCGTTGATAGTCTTTCATATATCATAAGAGGGAGGGGTAATTAATAAAATATGCCTAATAGACATAAGAAGGGTAATTAATAAAACATGCCTGACAGACATAAGAGGCACAAGTAGATAAAATCAGCGATCTGAACCAGCACTGTGATTACGGACTTGGCTGCAGATCAGAAGGTTGCCAGTTCAAACCCACCCAACTACTCCACAAGCAAAAAGAGCTGGCACCCTTCCCCTGTCAAGAAGAGAGCCTAGAAACCCCTATGGGGTTGTCCTACTGGGCGGCTGCGAGTGGAAACGGAGGAAAGCTAGTCTGAGCAGCCAGTCAGCAAGCCCCAGGTGCCCGCCCACCTGTGGCACAGTGGCGGAGGGCCAATGCGGAGATGGAAATACATCTCCCTTTTGGCGGTGTGAATGACTTCTCTCGCGCGGGGAGGGGCATGATTCCAAAACGCTAGCCCCTGCGCCATCATGGCCCATCCTTGCAAGAAGACAGAGGGATGGATTTAAAGGGAATGCCAGGCGCCACACTTTGATAAGAAAAACCCAGGGACTTATGAAGCAGAGTGGCTTTCAAAGCATCTTGTGGTCTATCATTGGAGGAAACGGCAGTGGAAAGGGGAAGCCTGCAATGGCGTGTGCATTTGCGGTGGGCAAGGCCGACTTCTAATATCTCAGCTGGAGACACGGGAAGACTCGGAAGGTGCTGGAGGAGAAGAGTGAGTGATGGAACCTGAGCTCACCGGAGGTGGGCTACGAGCATCCTTGGCATTTCTATCGCCCTCCGTTGATGGGCCTGCCCTCGCGGCAGCGACGGCACTGGCATCCCGGGAGAGCCTGGGCAGGCGGCCCTCAGACTAGCCCTGGGAGGCTTACAGGGACCATCAGGGCCAGCCCAGCAGATTCTGCTCAGGCAGAAGGCTTCTTGAGCATCCTTCCTGGGTTTCCAAGAATATTGGTACTTCCTCTCCTGCTGGAAGTTGGGGGAGGTTACCCTGGAAACCCACATGCTAGCATGATATTTCTATTCTAATTGAAAAAAAATAAATAACCCTCTTCCAAGTAAGCTGATCTGCTTTTAAAGTATTTGGGCTTTCCTCTCTCAAACAAGAAAGTGGTACACATGCCACTTGTTAAAAGCTGGGTTACAGAAACATGTTTCTAAACAATAGCTTCTGATCAGGCAGGAGCCTCACTCTTGGTTCAGCAAGTTCAGCCACAGGGTGCAAACTGAAGGCCATTGCCTGTGTCCACCCCAGCAGCCCCAGGAGATCAGGATACGGCAATCTGCCTCCTTAAGATGACAGCAGCGTGGACACGCCAAGGCACAGTTCTGCTCGGGCCTACAGAGTCACCGTGAGTTGGAATCACCTTGGTGGCAGAGGTTTTCATTTATTTTTAAATTTATTACAGCAAAAGGGTTTCTACAAACCAAGAAAGAAGTTCCACTTCCCTTCTCCCCCTCAAAGCCTCTAGTTAAAATGTATTTTAAAATCATTTTACTGGGGGCTCTCACAGCTCTTATCACAATCCATCCATCCATCCATTGTGTCAAGCACATTTGAACATTTGTTGCCATCATCATTTTCAAAACATTTTCTTCCTACTTGAGCCCTTGGTTTCAGCTCATTTCCCCCCTACCCACCCTCCCTCCCTCATGGTGCCCTGATAATTTATAAATTATTTTTTTCATGTCTTACACGAACCACTGTTTCCCTTCACCCACTTTTCTGTTGTCCATCCCCCTGGGAGGGGGTAATTTGTCGATCATTGTGATCAGTTCCCCCTTTCTCTCCCCACCTTCCCTTTACCCTCCTGGTATCACTACTCTCATTATTGGCCCTGAGGGGTTTATCTGTCCTGGATTCCCTGTGTTGTGAGCTCGTATCTGTACCAGTGTACTTGCTCTGATCCAGCCGGATTTGTAACATAGAACTGGGGTCATGATAGTTGTGGGGAGGAAGCACTGAAGAACTAGAAGAAAGTTGTGTGTTTCCTTGGTGCTCTACTGCACCCTGACTGGCTGGTCTCTTCGGTGTGAGCCTTCTGTAAGGGGATATCCAGTTGTCGACAGATGGGCTTTGGGTCTCCACTCCCCACCCCCTCATTCACATCAAAATGTTTTTTTGTTGTTTGGGGTGTCTGATGCCTGATACCTGATCTCATTGACACCTCGTGATCACACAGACTGGTGTGCTTCTTCCATGTGGACTTTGTTGCTAGTGTGAAGCCAGCAGACCTTAACTTCTCTACATACACTCAATTGGGAAATATCTTTCAAAGGTTCCCGAACTCCATCATTTGGTAGTGGCCTTATATTAAGCAACAGTCAGGAAAGGAATGGCCAATATAGGACCCTTATCAGCTTTGAAACAGAGTCCAGCCTCACGTTTTAAACAGAGAGCCAGAGCAGTATCTTCAAAACTGAAGGAGACAAAGCAAACCAAAATGCACCAGTGTTTGAAACCAGCTATAGCGACGACTCCCCCAAGCACCCCAGGGGACTGCCCTCCAGGAGGATGCTAGCAGTCATGATCTGAAAGAGCACCTACGGGGCCCGAAAGGTCTGCAAACAGAATGTGGTCCAGCATGGTGGTAGTTCCATAATTTTGTGTCAACTTGAAGATATTCGAGTGCAGGGGTGGAGTCTAGCCTATCAGTCAGGTCACTGCCTGAGGGCATCTCTTTGTGGGCATGACCTTCTCACAAGGAGGGCCTTGGGAACCTCTCTATCTGCTTCATTTTCTGGTTGCCAAGCCACCTGCCAAGCCTTGTGATGCATCCACTGCCATTGGAGCCACAAGACTCCGCACCCCCGGGCTTCCTTCATTCCTGCCTTTTCCATCCTTGCATGAGTCTGAAGAGGGATTTGTGGACTAGTATCTGATTTATGGACTTGATTTGGATTGAGCTAGGATGTTTTCTTGATATCCAATTACTCCTTCATACAAAGCTCTTTCTCACACATATATGACTGTCAGTGAATTTGTTTCTCTAGTCAATCCGTCCTAACACAAGTGTGTTGCGGATGGGCTTTTGGATGACGGTAACACACACCAAAATAGCCATCCGGTCTGTCCCCCGTGAGCTTGCCTTCCTGGCACCTCCTTTGCTAGCTGGCCATTTCGATCACATTATGTTTCTCGATGGGAGTCCTGCTTCCACTGTAAGGACAGACCTGCACTCACGATACAGAGCTCTGGCTTCCGCACTGGCAAGTGTCTGTCTGATTCCCACAGAATGTGGGTCCCTTTTTCCCAGAGGGATTATACTCCCAAAGTTTGCCAGTGGGCTGCCTGGCTCTTGTACCCAGGCCTGTTCTCAGAAACAAGTCGGTGGAATTTAGAAGCTCCTAGAAGCACCTGGCAGCACCTAACCATGCCACCACCACCAGCCAATGGCCCCGTTGATCAGATTGCACTTGAAGTAGGTAAGTGCATGTCCTTCCAGGACATAAGCTCCTGGGGAATGCTGTGTCTACAACAATGGTTTTTTCAGGTGTTCTGACTTGCGATGTGTTGTGTGGTGCTGACCTTAGGGCCAGGCCACCCTGCCCTTGCTTTGCCCAGGGTCAGCTGGCCGGGGGAACAGCTAGAGATACAGGGCAGGAGACAGGCTTGGCCAAGTAGCCCTTCGCTCCTCCCCTCCAGGCTATGTACCTGACAAGGATGCTCTAAGTCCATAGAGCTTGCTGAGTGCTCTGGAGTACCTGCCAGTTTGCTTTAATTGCCTCTTGAGCTGCATGAGTAGTATGAAGATGAGCTTTCATGTAGAAAGGAGGCAAATTGCCCTTGACTCTGGGGAGCTGAAAAAAGAAGTGCAAGGAACAGAACAGTAGGAATAAAAGCAGACCCAGACGCCCATGTTGTCTGTAGCTACTGTCTTGAAATGGAGGCAGACTCCCGAGTTTGCGGCTGATTATCGCTCATCGGGTCCTTAGAGTGTCCTGGCAGCACAGTGGTTACATGTCGGGCTGTTAACCGAGAGGCCAGTCATTTGAAACCACCAGCCACTCCTAGGGGAAAAGATGAGGTTTTCTACTGCTGTAAAGAATTATACTCTCATTTGGGTTTCAGTAATTCCTCTTAGATACATTGCCCTTGATCAAGCCCTACCAGGCCTTTTACACCCTCCTCTCCACCGATTTTGGATCACTTGTTGTTCCCTTGTCCCTGGGTTTGTTAACACAGCTTCATTTCCCCCCCGTCTCTCCTTCTCCCATGTCCCCCCACCGCCACCCCCGCCCACAGGAACCATCGGTCCATTGTTTTCTCCTCTGGATTGTTTATCCTGCCTATTTTATCTCGATAGACCTGCAAAGATAATAATATGCACAAAAACAAGACAGAGCAAAACAAAGCAACAAAACAACACAAAAAGCCAATGACAAAAAAAGAGAAAAGCCTGTAAATAGTTCAAGGTCTGTTTGCTGACCTCTAGGAGTGTTTCCCAGTGGAGTCTGATAGGGTGTCACCCCCTGGCACCAAAGTATATTTTTAGTATTCCTGGGGGCTTCATTGCTCTGCTCCCCTTGCTGTTCTTCTGTTGAATGCCCTTAGTGTTTTGTCTCAGTGTGGTGGGATCAGATTGGGCACAATTCCCGCACTGTGTCTCCAGTGTTGTCCACTGTAGTGCTATGGGTCAGTGAGGGATGTCCTGTCTCATAGTGGGGCTGGCCATATGGTCCTCTTTGTGCATTGGCTGCTCTGAGCAGGGATATCATCCTCAAGGATTGGTGGGCCAGGATGTGCTCCATTCTCTCTTCCTCCCCTTTCATTTGCTACCGTGTGCTCTGATCAGACATGCCCCTCTCCCTGAGCTGTAGCTTCAGTGCTGTTGTCTGACATAATTCTTCTGGGGAGAGGGGCAGCTGTCCAAGTAGTTGGGCTTGGGGCTGGCCCCTCAGACCTCTCTACTGGTTCCCTGCTTCAAGCCCCTATATTGCATTCACATCTTGGAGAGGTTTAGTATTAAGGTAGCAGATGGACATTGGGCCTCCACTCAAGTACTCTCAAACCAAGAACACTTTGTTCTATTAAATTGGCATTCCATGATGCTCATCTTCCCAACATGATTGCGGAAGACAAACCGGGTACATAAAAAAATGTGAAGAAAGCTGATGATGCCCAGCTATCAAAAGATATAGCATCTGGGGTCTTAAAGCCTTGAGGATAAACAAGCGGCCATCTAGCTGAGATGCAACATAGCCCACATGGAAGAAGCACACCAGCCTGTGTGATAATGAGGTGACAATGGGATCAGGTATCAAGCATCAATGAACAAAAAATCATACCATTGTGATTGAAGGGGAGTACGGAGGGGGGACTCAAAGTTCATCTGTAGGGAACTGGACATCCCCTTACAGAAGGGTTGCGGGGAGGAGACAGCCAGTCAGGGTGCAGTGTAGCAACAATGAAACATACAACTTTCCTCTAGTTCTTTCATGCTTCCTTCCCCCCACCCCTACTATCATGATCCCAATTCTACCTTACAAATAAATCCAGCTAGACCAGAGGATGTACATGGGTACAGCTATGAACTGGAAACACTGGGAGTCCAGGACAGATGATCTCTTCAGGACCAGTGGTGAGAGTGGAGATACCTGGAGGGTGGAGGGAAGGTGGGATAGAAAGGGGGAACCAATTACAAGGATCTATATATAACCCCCTCCCTGGGGGGCGGACAACAGAAAGTGGGTGAAGGGAGATGTCAGATAGTGTACAAAATAATAACAATTTATAAACTATCAAGGGTTAGTGAGAGAGGGTGGGAGGGAGGGGGAAAATGAGGAGCTGATACAAAGGGCTCAAGTGGAAAGCAAATGTTTTGAGAATGATGGTGGCAACAGATGTACAAATGTGCTTGACACAATGGATGGATGGATGGATTGTGATGAGTTGTATGAGCCCCCAATAAGATTATTTTTTAAATTAAAAGAATTACACTCTCACACATCCCAAGGTTGGATATATAGCACCCCCACACACACATACACACCAGGGTATGACAAACAGAAAGGTGGGTGAAGGGAGACAACAGACACTGTAAGACACAAAAGAACAATAATAATATATAATTGATCAAGAATTCATGAGGGTGGGTGAGGGAAGGGGAAAAAGAGACTCTAGTAGAGTCTTGTTTTGGAAATGTTGATGGAAACATGTACAAGTGTGCTTAATACCATTGAATGATGGATGATTACAAGATTTGTAATAGCCCCCCAATAAAATGATCAATTAAAAAAAGAATGGCAGTCTCAGAAACCCACAGAGGCAGTTCCATGTAAGGTGGCCCTTCGTTGGAATGGACTGGAGGGTAGTGAGTGAGTGTGATTTAGAGCATGTAGTGATTGGGTCCTGGAGAGAAGGAGTCCTGTGCTTTCTCTGGGGACAGTGAGGAAGGGAGAGCCAGGCCTTTCCCTGGCAGAACAGCATTCCTGGGGAAACAGAATCCCACATGATCAAGTGTCTGCTGTCACCTCCAGCAGGGCGTCTTCCAACCAGTTCGCTCCAGTTCAAGCCCCTCCTGAGAATTTGCCTTCCTACCCCCAGATACACTGACTCAAAAGCTACATTTCAAGCTTTACGGGCACCTGAGACTCTTGTTAAAATGTTGTCTGTCTGACTCAGCACATCTGGGGTGGAAAGGTACATTCTTAGCAGGGCTCAAACCAGAATGAAGCCTGGTTTTAAGTAGTGTAAACATAGCTGGTGAAACACAAAGGGAGTGCAATGGGCAGCAAGGGGAGCAAGGTAACCAAGTCCCTGAGGAATCCTGAACAAAGACTTCGGACTTGGGGGGCAGGGTTTGGCACCTCATCAGACTTGATTCGAAAACATCCCTAAGGGTAAGCAGAGAGACCTGGAACTATTGGTTGTTTTTTTTTTTTTTTCTCTTGGTTTGTTTTTGTTGTTTTGTTTCCTCCTTTATCTATATAAGATAGGTAGTATGGTAGTTACATAATCTGGTGTCAATTTGGGATTAAAGAGGATTAAGAGTGAAGGGGTGGAGTCTACTCTGTCAATCGGGTCATAGTCAATGAGGCTTCTGTGTGGAATTCTGGGAAATCTGCTTTTTCCTCCTTGGAGGCAGAAGACTTCTCTCTTCCTGATGACTCCCTGGGAGACATTGCAGCTGACAAGACACATGGAACTATGCTAGTGCCCTGAGCTGGAGAAGCCACACAGACCTACCCTGATGCAACCAGACCTCTGAAGCTGGAGAAGCCACACAGAGACCCCTGCCAGCGCTGAGATGCTTACAACGCCACTGGATCCAAAGACTTTCTATCCACTGGCCTGTGATTGTCCTGCATTCATCCTGCATTGCATGTGTTTCGTGAGTTTGAAGAGGACTTAATAGATTAGTATTGGACATATGGGCTAATATCAGACTTATGGGCTTGGACTGGACCAGGTTGAGATGCTTTCTTAATGTACAATTACCCTTTATATAAAACCCTCTCTTATACACATGAGTTTCTATGATTTGTTTCTCTAGTCTACCTGGACTAACACAGGTAGGATGAACAATCCTACGGAGAAAAAGCGGGACCGGCGTTTCTAGGGAGACATGGGAGAGGAGGGGTCAAGGACAGGGATTGGGGAGCCAACAAACTCGGGGAAAAAGAAACAACAAATTGATGTTGAGGTGGGCGTATAATCCCTAGTGGGGTTTAATCAAGTGCAATGTATCCAAGAGGAATTACTAAGAACTGCATGGAGGGTGAGCATGACAGTGGGATAGGAGGAAGGTGAAAGGAAATAGAGGAAAGAAATAGGAGGCAAAAGTTATTTATAGATGTATAGTTATAGGCATGTATATATGTAAATGTCTTCATTTACAATGAAAAGGATAGAGGCCAATGTATATATATTTATGTGTTAAGTATTAAGATAGCAGACAGGCTTTGGACCTCTATTCAAGGCCTCCCTTCACACAAGAACACTTTGTTCTAATAACCTGGCACTCTTTAATACTCACCTTTCCAACAAGGTTGCTGAAGACAAAGTGGTGCATAAGCAAATGTGGTGAAGAAAGTTGAAGGTGCCCGGCTATTAAAAGATAGGGGCCTGGGGTCTTAAAGGTTTGAAGTTAAACAAGCAGCCATCCAGCAGGGAAGAACCTAAGCGCCCATGGAAGAAGCACACCAGCTTGTGTGATCATGAGGTGTTGACAGGATCAGGTATCACAAGATTCAAAACAAACAACTATATCGATGCAAAAGAGGGGGTTTAGAGTGGAGACCCAATGCTCATCTGTAGACATTTGGATATCCCCCCCACAGAAGGGTTATAAGGAAGGGATGAGTCAACCAAAGTGTAGTATAGCACTGATGAAACACATCATTCCTCTAGCTGCTGAATGCTTCCTCCACACCCCACTACCATGACCCAGTGCTAGCTTACCAATCTGCACACACTTTGGTACAGATTAAAGCTCTCAGCACATGGAATATAGGCTAGATAAACCCCTCAGGAGCAGTAGTGGCAGTAGTGATATCGGGAGGGAAGGGTGATGGCCGGGGAGGGGGAAGGGAGAGAAAGGGGGAAACCATCATAAGATTGGCTATATATCCTCCCTACCCCCAAAAAGGGGATGAATAACAGAAATGTGGGTGAAGGGAGACAATGGACAGTGTAAGATAGGAATTAATAATAACAATATACAATTGATCAAGGATTCACGAAGGTGGTAGGGGAAAAAAAGAGGAGCTTATACCAAGGGCTCAAGTAGAAAATGTTTTAGAAATGGTGATGGCAACTTATGTACAAATATACTTGATACAATTGATGTGTGGAATGTTATAAGAGCTATAAGAGCCCCCAATGAAATCATTTAAGAAAGAGAGAAGTGTAAACAGTCAGAGTCAGGCACTTGTGCACACTATACACACACACACACACACACACAGCGCCGTGGAGTCAATTCTGACTTGTACTGACCCTCTACAGGGTTTCTGAGGCTGTACATCTTCACAGGAGCAGAGAGCCTCCTCCTTCTCCTGAGGAGCAACTGGTGGGTTTGAACTGCCAACCTTGTGCTTGTAGTTACCAGTCCAATACTTACGCACAGTACCAGCCGCTGCTGTTATTACTAGAAGTCCCTGAGTTAAATGCTTTACTAGTAAACACAAAGGTTGAAAGTTGGAACCTACCAAGAATCCTTAGAAGAAAAGATTGGCAATCTGCTTCCAAAAGGCTACAGCCTAGACTGCTGTAAAGTTGATCATGACAGATGTAGTTAGGTTAAAATGTCATACTTTATCCTTTGATCTCCCGTTTGCTCCATTTTAACGTTGTTTCTGTTTAAAAACAACAAAGTGAAGGGCAAATGCACGTGGATTCAGCCTCTGGTGAACCCCTGACAGTAGACCAGGGTGTGAAAAGGACAAAAAGGCTGCATTCTTGAAACCTTTTGGAAAAGTCGCCTCTGCTGCAGAGGTGGTCGCCAGAACCCAGAAGCAACGCAGAGGCGACTGTTTGATGCTTGTTTGTTTTTTAAGTGTCACCTTTATGTGTGAAGACAAGGAAACAGGATGAGTCCCAAGACGGTCCACCAGTTGGTCCTTCATGTTCTGGCTAACAGGGCCTGTTCAGATGCCGACACGGTGCTTCCACGGAATCCACAGTCAGTTGAAGTCTGCGAGGTTCACCCAGAGGGAAGCGCAAAGAGGGTGGTTCCTGGCCTGGGCACCAGAAACGGCACAAACTGATGTTTCAAACTCCATCTCTTCCCCTGAGCCTCTAGAGTCACGCATGACCCCAGGGTGGACCCTGGCAGCTAGAACTTCTAACAGCTCCACAGAGCGTGCTGCCGACGGACCCTATAGTCCAGGGTGAGAGTCAGTAGAGCTCACAGTGGAGCATTTGTGTGTGGCCAGGACTGTATCTCTCAGCAACCCTATAAGGGAGGAACGGAACCATCAGTTCCTTCATTTCACAGAAGAGGAAACAGGGATTTACCAGTAGCCAGCGAGTTACTTCCAACTCACATCAGTCCATTTCAGCTCACTTCCAGTTTTCCCAGATTCATACTTCGTAAATCCATGCTCTGATTATTATTGGCTGTTCACAGCTGGTTCTTATTTGAGCCCTGCCTCCTCAACGAATGAATGTCCTAAAAGCTTTGTCTAATCCCTATCATTAAGGTGGACTCTACTTGCAGGGGGCAGCTCTTCCCCAGCCGTATTCTGAGTACTTTCCACCTGAAGGCTCATCTTTCAGCCCAATATTTGGCAATGTTCCGCTGCAGTTCTTAAGATTTCCAGTGCCTGATCCCTTTGAAGTGGATCACCTGTTCCTTTTTCATTGTCTCTTCTTAGCTTGCACTCTGCTGGATCCTGTTCCCCCTGGGTGACCCTGCTGGTTTTTGAAATACCAGTGGCAAAGCTTCAGCATCACAGCAATGTGCAAGCTACCTCAGGATGACAAAGTGATAGATGAGTGGTGGATGTATACATATAGCGAGATTTATACCCCCCAACATGGCTAACACAGGTGTAAAGGTAGACAAGTCTAGGAGTCAGGTATCAGGCTTCAGATTACTCTTGACAAGGGTAGTTGCAGGGCTGATGTACCCCAGATTGGCAGTTCAGGTGGCAGGCTTCCGTCTGCAGAGGCACATGAGCCCATGGCTGGTAGGTAAACTGTCAGGCTGCTACAGATTCCCAGGGCTGGCCGACTGTAAGGTAGGTCACTGGATCAAATCCAGAGAACCAACTCTGTAGGATGAACTAAATGCATGATCCAGACGCAGCAAAAAGCAGTGATTTCTATAGCCTCTACTTCTGGGGAAACTTCCTGTCAGTTAATTGGCTGCTCGGAGCAGATCTCTGTATGGAAGTGATGATGTTTTGTAAGACTTCATTATCAGGGATTACCAATAGCTCCCAGCAGGACAGACTCTGGGGCATCCTGGCAGCTCTGCATGAGCAAACCCTTGGTGGTCCCTGCTCTCCCCTGCAGGTTGCAGAAGACATTTCATTTGGTCTCCTTGGCCCTCCTGTGGGCCTCGGTAGGTTGCCGAGTGAAGATGTGAGAAGCAGGTGGGCTGGCTCGCTTGAGAAATAAAACCCGGGCCTTAGACCCAGGTGACAACCGTCACACCTTTCCCAAGAAGTAGACGATGGGCTGGGGCCTCTTTCTGAGAATAGTGGAATGTGAGCGCTGGCCAAGACGTGGCATAAAAGAGTAAGGCTGCTCAGGAACCCTGAGCTCCGGGGTCTCATTGAGACCCCAGCCCAGTCGGCCTCCTACCATCAGGCCAGGGCAGTGTCTCAAGCCGACAAGACAACGTAGTCCACTTCCAAGGTCATTGCCATGGTCCTCCCTTGCGCTAGCCTGGGGACTTGGGGCGGAGCCTCGCGGATTGCCCGCCCCTCGGCCGGGGCCGGGGCGGAGCCTAGCGAATTCCCCGCCCCTCGACCGGGGCCGGGGCGGAGCCTCGAGGATTCCCCGCCCCTAGGCCGGGGCCGGGGCGGAGCCTCGAGGATTCCCCGCCCCTAGGCCGGGGCCGGGGCGGGGCCAGGAGCGCTGTGCACCGGGCGTGCGGCAGCCGCGTTCTCAGCGTGCACCGCGGAAGAGGTCGGCGGCGGAACCTTTCTCTCCGCCCCGCACGCGCATCCGCCCGGCCGACTCGGCACCGGAAGCCGTGGCGACGCGGAAGCATGGAGGCCGCGGGCGCCGGGGCCGGGGCGGCAGCCTCGCGCCTGGAGGCTCGCGAGCCCTCGGACGACCGGCTTTTCTTGGTTAAAGGTGTGATGTGTGTGGTGCGGGTGACCGAGTGAGATCCCAGGGCCCGGCCTGGCGTCAGCGGACAATCCCCCGTGCACCCCAGTGTATCGGAGGCGCCCCAAGGGCGAGGACAGGTTCCCAGGCGCTGCTCCTGTCCGTGCTGCCCCCCCCCCTCCACCCCCACGCCTCTGCACCTGCCTTGTGCCGCACGCCCGATTCTGGTCCCCACGATGCCATTGTGTTTGTCCCCACGGGAGAAGCCTCACGCCATTGCTCCAGGGAAGAGGGGAAGGGACCCTGCGCCCGTTCCTTGCACCCGGGATGACCCTGGGACCTGAGGTGCTGAGCGCTCTCTGGGGTGACAGCCCATATCTTTTTACCTGGAAAGCCCTGATGTTGCAGGGGTTAAGTGCTTGGGCATGCCAACCCACTGGCTGCTGCACGGGAGAGAGATGAGACAGTCGGCTTCCCTAAAGGTTACAGTTTGGAAACCCTATGGGGGAGTTCTGCTCGGTCCTAGGATTGCTATGACTCAGAATCCGCATCTGGGCTGTGTGTGCCTTTTTTACCCCAACGGGTTTATCACCTACCACTGACCAGAGCTGCTCAGCCAGCGTTTCAGATTAAAAACAAAAATAGTACCTTAAATAGTGCCTAAGACGTTCTCATGTACACCTTTTTAATTCCACTTTTGTTTGTTTTCCATATGCATCCCTCCGGCCCACCCGATCCCCGCCTCTTGACAGGTGGCATTTTCCTTGGGACTGTTGCTGCCGCGGGAATGCTAGCTGGATTCCTTACGACGTTATCACTGGCTAAGAAGAGAAGCCCTGCCTGGTTCAGTAAGGTGTGTGACTCTGAAATCCATTCACAGCATCGATACTGTTTACAGGAAATGGTTGCTGTCTGGTACAGGAGAAGTAAAGAAAGCACCGATGGCCTTTTATAATGCTTGAAAAAGCAAGCATTTCTATACATTTTAGACCCAAGAAGTGTACCTCTTAACCGGCATTAATAACAATATCCAAGAACAGCTTTATTTTCTAACATGTGGGTGCTTCTAAGTGCTGTTCTAAAGGCTTTTTTTCAAATTCCCTTATAAGGTACTGTGGTCCCCACTCACAGATCAGGAAACAGAGGCACAGATGGATTAAGTGCCTTGCCCAACAGGTCACTTTCCATCTTTGATTACTTGCAGGGAAGAAATGACAGGATCGGTTAGCAGCACTATTCAATAGACTTCATCCACTAGCCTGGGAACCCGGGAACTAATTATAATACAGTTTCAAATTGTACTCCAAAAGAACTTGAAAACGACCCAACTTTTCAGCTGGGGACAGTCTGCACTACTGTCATTTCGGGAGGATGATCACCACCAACTTAGAGTCAGGTTTTCGTTGTCGCAGCGGAGTCCCCTGCTAGAACACTGGGAGTTGTAAGCCACTGGGCGGGATCGTTGAACATTTTTCATTGCCATTCTTTGAGTAAACAAAGAGGGAAGAAGTACAAGCTAATGTTGCCAAAAGTTCAAGATTTTTCCGAAACTGGTACATTTCATATTTGCATAACATCTACCTCATAAAATCATTGTGCCATTCATTACCTGTGGCACTGTGAGTCAAAATATACATATGCCATGTCTGCTCAGTTAAATAATACAAAGGGGCTTCAGAAAGACAAAGATATGGGATTTTTCCCTGAACTCTGTGAAGCCCCCTAATATACATACACTCATATAGCTAACTGATCTAAAGTAATTTGGTGTTCCAACTTAATATGATGGCATTGTAAGAATCTTTCCAATACCTCCTGAATTATTTTAAGACCGATTTATGTAATAAATAGTCAGAAAGGGTGTCATTAGTCATCTTTCTGACACAACTACAGCTTCTGAGAAATTGTCAAGATAAATCTTAAAAAAATATTTATGTGTTATAAAAATATAACCAGCTACTTCCGTGATGTAAAGAATATGGTTTTTTTTTACGAAATAATAATTTATAAATTATCAAGGGTTCATGAGGGAGGGGGAAAAATGAGCTGATAGCAAGGGCTCAAGTAGAAAGCAAATGTTTTGAGAATGTTGGCAACAAATGTACAAATGTGCTTGACACGATGGATGTATGGATTGTGATGAGTTGTATGAGCCCCCAATAACATGATTTTTTAATAAAAAGCATATATTTTTAAAACGTCCAAAATATCAAAATGTTATATAAGAGTGCTTTGCTGGGAAAATAACTAGGTTGAACATTCTTTTTTAAAAAAATTTAATTTGATTTATATCAAATCATCCCAGAAAACTGAATAAAAGCTAAAAAAAGAGAAAAAGAGCCTTGTTCTCAGGAACACAGTTGCTGTTCTGACAGACATTGCACAGCTGAGTTTTTTAGTTTCTGTGCCTACGTAATAAAGTCGTCTTGCCACTTGCTGTGTTGCAGAGTGCAGGGCAATACCTGCAGACTCAAAGGTGTTGTAACTCCAGAGTCTTCACGCAGAAAATTTCCTGTTCTGTTTTATCCTGAGCATGCTGAGTACAGTGTGATTCCTTAAGCTTGGGCTTTCTATGCCTTACTTTTCACGTACCATGTGTACTCAAGTACGAGCTGACCGAATATCAGCCGAGGCACCGAATTTTACCACAAAAACTGCATTAAAACTGTGCTGGAAACACTCGGCTGACACTCGAGTATGCACGGTAAGTCAGGACAATCCTGTGGCAGTGGGGAATGTAGCTTTGTCATGTAGCTGTCACTCAGAGCTAAAGACCTTGGTCTCACATTCATTTTCGGCGAGTTCATCTTTTTCTCCAGAGAATCAGCCAGTCCGTGTTCTTTTTGAAATTTCTGAGCAGGGCATATGAACATCCTGGACTTCTTTTTTATTTTTTGGTGAACTGAAGAATTCACCCCCCCAGAGGAAAAAACTGTGAATGTTTTCAACATCAAGCTTCCACTAAAATTTATTTTGGGGAGGATAAAGAGAATGACAACGACTTCTTTAATCTCGGCATTGTTTTATGAGTGTGATGTGATAGAATTGCGAAATGTGCCAGTTTGGTTGGTTGGTTGGTGTTTTTTTTTTTTAAATCTAAAAAGCAAAAATAAGATTTTAATCTTCTTGCTATGCCATTAAGGATTCTTTGTATGCATAGTTATTACCCGTTTGTACTTGATTTAATGAAACAAATATGGTTTTGTGTACATTATATATATTTATTTGTATATTCATATGTATAAAGGAGCCTTGATGCCATATTGGACTAAGTGTTGAGCTGCTAACCACAAGGTCCAAAGTTTGAATCCACTAGCTGCTCCACAGGAAAAGTTGAAACTGTCTACTGCTGAAAAGATTTAAGTCTCAGAAACCCGCAGGGACAGTTCTACCCTGCTCTGTAGATTTGCTCTGAGCTGCAGTTGGCTCGATGGCACTGAGATGTATAAATATGTATTTGCAAAAATTTACATATTTATTTATAAACCATTTCCGTATATTTTACATATATATGTGTAAACATGGGCTCATTTTTTTTCTTCCTGGGGAATGACCTATGTCTCTAAAATAAAATTTAGGCCAGAGCATGTCAACGGGCCCTGGTTTAATGCTACTATTTCTGGAGGGAAATTCAGGCCAGTTAAGTAAGCTAGTAGGTGTGTGTGAGACATCGTGGTCCCTAGGGGACCCCTGAAGTGACAGCCATTGGGGAAAAGGGCTCAGATCAGTGAGAATGTTCTTTCTAAAGGTAGAAAATGGCTGAAGAAAAATCTCCCTCATATATGACTGGGTTTCTCTACTAAAGATGTAAGCCATTTCCAACTACAGAAGGCTCCATCCTGAAGCGGGGCTTGGGGTGCAGAAGTCAGGCATCCTGGGCGCTCTCCACAGCCACACTCGGAAGCCCTGCATCGGCACTGCAGAGAGGAAATGTAGACTCGAGTGGAGAGCAGGTTCCAGATGTTACAAATGAGCTCTCTTATCAGACTAGCTGATTAGTTTGATGCCATTATAATTAAAATGCCAGTGATGAACGTTGGGAGAAATCTTGACAGAATTTTCTTGCTTTTTCTGGGAGGATTAATGTACCAACAGCAAATACATTTCTTCATAAAAGAGTAATGTACTCTCTCTGGCTATTAAGACTTTTACGGTCATATATATATTTGAGAGGGTACCCCGCAAAACAATATTTTACATGGAATTAAGTCAGTCGTACTGAGTTCCTCAGACAGTTTAAACCATTCCCTCCTGGGTAGATACCCATGAAAACTGAACGGAGGCATTCCACCAAGCACTTGCACACCTGTTCAGAGTATTGGAGCTCATGCCGGCCGGAATGCCCTGCAGCTGATGAAAGGGATGCTCGCGAAGCAGCAAGACCCGGGGGAACTGGAACTCACAGACCACCTTGTCTTTGCCAGTCCCAAAGTGTCCATCCCATGGAAAATAGTCACGCTTTCCTGCTCTGACAGGTTTCCGCCTCACCTAGGTCTCAGCTTTGAAGGGTTCAGGGCTGGCTGGAGTAACACCCAGCCATAAAAATGGAGTCGGTTTGTGCCATGTTGTGGGTGAACCTTCAGAATATTATGTTCCGTTAACGGTGCCAGACACCCAAAGTTACACATTGTATGATTGCATTTGTATGAACTCTCCAGAGCAGATAAATCTAGAGCAGTGGTTCTCAACCTTCCTAATGCTGCGGCCCTTTAATACAGTTCCTCATGTGGTGAACCCCAACCATCGAATTATTTTCGTTGATACTTCATAACTGTCATTTTGCTACTGTTATGAACCGGGCGACTCCTGTGAAAGGGTCGTTCAACCCCCAAAAGGGTTGCAATCCACAGGTTGAAACCACTGTCTTAGAGGAAGGGGACTTTTCAAGGAACACTTCCTGGGAGGAGGTGAGCAGAATCGAAATTTGAGAAAAGATGTGGGATATAAGCCACGGTGAGGACTTTAAATGTATCCGCAGAATGGCTGCCCTTGTCTTAAGAGGCACTTCTAGCTAGACGGCAGCTCTTACTGAGGAATTAGAAAACCACCGTGCCCTCCCTACTCGGGAGCTTCAAGGCCCAGCAGGTAAAAAGCTGCACCTGCACTCACTGAAGCACTCTCACTGCCAGGAGGCAGACAGCTGCACTAGCTGTCGAAGAAAGCATGAGGAGCCAATGTTGAGTGTACAGGCTGGGTGTGAGAGGTAAGACTGAGAGAGGACATTGGATCTGCAGGATGGCAGGTATTAGCCTGAAGCCAGAACCAACCTCTAAGTAGATGGCGATGGGGAGAGGCTATCTCTCAGGCATTTATGTAGCGGGCTGCCCTGGGTGTGACAAGTTGCACTTGCCCTGTGTGACTCCAGCAAGAATCACTGGGGTCGCTGGGCCTCTGGCAGGCAGAGGGCCCTCCCAGGTCCTGCTTCAAACAGCAGCCAGCCAGCAGTGGGATGCAGCGCTTCAGAAAGCACTGACCGTCCCCTCACTGGAAGCAACGACAGAACAGTTGCCATTAAGACAATCCTGACTCCTAGTGACCCTGCCTGTTAACAGCCTCCAGAGGAGTGTCATGGCTGTGACTTTCTGACAGATCACCAGGCCTTAGGAGGTGCCTCTATCTTCATTGGAACAGCCAGTTAAGCCAACCTTGCAGATCCTAGTCCAGCATCGCCTTGTTGGGGCCTCCCGGTGAAAGCAGGGGTGTGGGAAGAGACCCTGAAGGTGCATCCAACTCTGGGATTCCAGTGTAATCTAGTAGCATTAGGAAGTTTAATGCTGAATTAAAGATAAAGATACAGCTCCAATAGTACTGGTCCTCTTTGGAGGACAGTCTCTAGGGTGACCCACCACTGCCATCAAGTTGATGCTTACACACAGTGCACAGCCTTGTAGGAGCGGACACACTCACAGCCGTCTGGAGCGTTTCTTATGCCCAGCTGGGAGGCATCGGTCCCAGTCCTCGTGCTGGGTGACCACCCTTGCCCTCTTTTTCTGAGTCGTCTCTCCCATGAGCACATGTGCTGCCCCCACCCCTGCCTTCCCTGTCGGACCTCCCCAGCTGCTCTCATCAGTCTGATCCCAAGACACGCATCCTTTTCTAGTCTAACGAACGACTGTTGGGAGCTAAGACTTCAGGGGATATTTTCAGTTTAAGATTTAAAGAGTCTCTCAGGGCAGTAGTTTTGTGGGCTCATCCAGCCACCAGAGCCCCAGAAAATCCGAGTTCCACACGAATTTGAATTTTTGGTCTGTAGTCGTCTCCCGCCCCCCCATCAAGATGTGTCTATAGACTGTGAGATCAGAAGGTTCAATGATGGCAATGGACACCATCCAGTTCTGGTCTCACAGGAACGGAGGCAGCTGTTCACAGAGGCAGTTCGATGGGCATTCCATATGCTTCTCTTAGTCTAGACTCTCCTCCTCCTCTGTTGCTCTAAATGAGCAGAGACCTGTTGTGCAAGAGGATGGCCTCTTGAAAACTCTGTGCAGTGAACTGGGAGATCGACCAGAGGACTGAATGTGTTATTGGGCCAATTACTTTGGATGTCCTCTGAAACCATGACTTCAAACCTCCGAATCAAGAGCTGCATCCATAAGGTTAGCTGTACTAAGTACCCTAAACAGCACCCTTTTGTTGTCGTCATAAATGTGCCTGTCACACAACGTTTGCCAAGTCAGCATTTTACAGCTATCCAACTTGACAGCAATTACATTAATCAGCTGTACAACCTTTACCCTTAAAGAGTGCAATTTTCCCATCACCGTAAAGTGTGAAATTGTCTTTGTAAATGGAAACAAGTCCCTGGTGTAAATTAGCTGAAAACAGTCATTACTAGGTAGAGCTCGTTCAAATGCATACTTTCCTAGGAGCAAAGGAAGCAGTAATAGCACTTGCAGGCCAACTTGGAGTTTTGAATTTAGGATACCCAATTATGAGCCATTCATTTAATCTCACGGCTTGCCCTGGACTTGAAATGTAATGTCATGAATTTAAAGAACTTATCATTTTTCCCTGTCGGTTATCTGCCAAACCCTACTAAATGCCAACAAAATAAACACGGTGAGAGACAATGAAGTTGTAGCCATAGACACTTTTTTATGTCTGACTAGAAACCAAATTATTGTGAAAAATGGGTGAATGCCCAACAGCCTAGTGAGGACTAAGGTATGGCCCCTACATTAGTTTACCCTTGACATTTTGCCCTGTCCTTCCCCCTATTTGTGGCTGCTTGGGATACAGCTTATTTAACACCACTGACACAAGGTGTCGTCGTCACCAGTCATCTGCATCCTGTGAAGACTTCAAACACGGGTCATGGCCACACTGAAGTGAGAGGTTGGCATTGACTTGGCCACGTGATTTTACTGTCTACTAGTTCCTGTGCGTTAGCTTGATCGGCACTTCTGGTGGCTTGAGAGGGCTGGGTAGAGGAACCCGCACACTTTGTATATGAGGCTACTCCCCAGCACGGGCCTTTTGAAGGGCTGTAAGCAGTTACACCAGGGCTGGGTCTCAGAGCAGCATTCCCCGGCCACCCGCATGCCATGATCTCTGACAAACCGGAAAAGAAACTTGAAATCCACCTGAAACCATGGATAACTTCCCTTGCGAAGGTGAGAGGGTGTTTTCTTAAATGAATGAGCCAGGTGTATCAGGCTTCGAGGATTGTCTTGGTGTGCTATTTGCCCATTTGGAGTTTTATTTGCATTTTCTCTTTAGACCTAAATGTTCTTCAGCCTTCGGCCCATTTGCTTTGACATACAGGTTTTCCCAGTCTGACTGACTGCACAATAAGGAAGCCTATTGATCTGAACTCCTTTTTAAACTCATTATATCAGGGACTCTTACAGCTCTTATTGATCTGAACTCTTGTGAGAAGGCAGTTGCCTCTCACTTCTACCTCCGCCTCCATGGTACCCGGCCCTGCTCTGATCACGATGCCTCGCATACTCCAGGGTGTGTCAGTCAGAGAAAGCCGGGCTTGGGGGGTCCCCAGGGTCATTTCCCACCCACAGTGACCCCCTCGATCTGCGCGCAGTTTCCTTGGCATGCATCAGCAGGTCCCTACCCCAGGCGACGGTGGGTTATTCACGGGCTCAGTTATGACTCGACTGGAGCCAGCGTGATAGGAGGACATCAGAACCCCAGCGGCACGCAGCGTCCTCGGAGCGATTCCTTCCCAACACTCAAATATTTACCTTTCTCCTGCGTGGATCCTTCTCACCCTGACCTCTCTGTCTTTGTCTCAGGGCAGTGTGGCCACGGCGGCCTTGCCGGAGAGCGGGGCGGCCCTGGCCTTGCGCGCACTGGGCTGGGGCTCGCTGTACGCCTGGTGTGGAGTGGGTGCCATCAGCTTCGCCGTCTGGAAAGCGCTCGGCGTCCACAGTGTGAGTAGCAGCCCCGGGAGGAGCATCTGTGAGTTCGTCCCGCTGTGCAGTCTGCACCTCCCTCCCTTCTCCAAGGGGCATCGGGCCTGGCCCTGCCATAGAAAATGGCAACAGCGGATTGACGGAGTCGTCACTACTCACCAGGCAACTTCTTACAAGCAAATCACATAAGTAACTAGATATTTGAAGGTGAAATCTGATCATTTAAGAACGTAGATGGTGCTGTGGCATAAGTGTTGGGCTGCAAACCATGAGATCATTAGTTCAAACCCACCAGCGATTCCTTGGGAGAAAAATAAGGCTGTCTGCTCCTGTAAGGGATTTACAGCCTCAAAACCCTGTGGAGCAGTGAGTTGTACTCTGGCCTGTGAGGCTTCTCTGAGTAGATTCGAACCCAAGCAGTGGGTTTTCTCTAATAGAATACTTCGTCAACTTCCTATGCCGTTGGGCATCCATGTATATTAAACTTCATTGTAAAATATTTAATACACTTTAAAATGACTATTTAAATTATGAAAAAGTGGAACCGACCAGACCGCCAAGGCTTTTGGCCTGATGACGGGACAGTGCACAGGACCAGTGGGAGAGGAGCAGGTGTTGAGGGTCCTCGTGATAGTGTGGGTGAACTAGAGAAACAAATCCACAGAGACTCACATATGTGTAAGAGAGTTTCATATAAAGGGTAAGTGTACATTCAGAAAGCATCCCAAGCCCATAAGTCCGACATTAGCCCATATGCCAGACACCGATCTACAAAGTCCTCCTCAATTTCATAAAACACACACAATGACGCCGACTGCAGAAGGAAAGCCGAGTCAGTGAGCGTGTGAGCATCTCAGCTCTGGCAGGGTCTCCACGCGGCTGCTCCAGAATCAGGGTAGGTCCCTGTGGCTTCTCCTCAGGGACTGAGGCAGAACGCTAGCTAAGGCAGCCACACACTGGTCTGACCATCAGAGAGCAAGAGACCAGCGAACCAGCAGGGTGAGGTTCGCCAAGCCATTTATCTCCACCCTTCAATTAAACTCAGGTGTTATCAGCCAGGCTGGCACAATAAACCTTAACTAGCACAGTCCTATTGGAAGCTCAGTATGGACTTGAGTTTGAGAGGTCTATCCGAGAACCAGGTGGTGGTTCACGGTGAGCAGAAGTCTAGACTTCCAGGGAGAGGGGTTGGGGGAGCTGTACAGGTCAGGGTGTCGGGCTCAGCACCACACAGGTGGTATTTAAAGCCATCTGACCAGGAGGGCTCACCAAGGAAATGGGGCACGTCTGGGGTGTAGCTGTTGGGGAGGGTGAGGACCACAGAGCAAAGGGGGCTCCCAAAGATAGAGGGGAAACAGGAAGCTGGTGTCCTGGGAGCCACGTGAAGCAAGCTCTCCAGGAGGCGCGGTGGTGCTGGGTGGCGCTGTAGGCTAAGTACTGCGCTGCTGGGCACAAGGTTGACAGTTCAAACCCATCAGCCACTCTGGGGGAAAGTGGAGGCTATTTGCTCCCACGGGGATTTATTCTTGGGAACCCAGTGACTCTGAGTAGACCCAACAGCAGTAGGTTCGGGTCTGCTGGAAATAGTCACATGAGCCCAGTGTTGACCATTCTTTGTGACTGCCGGTGTGGCAGCCTGTGGGGAGTGGCAGGGTGAGGCCTGAGGGAGTGGACTGAGAGAAGCAGGGCCTTCAGGAAGACCGGCGAGGCTCTCACTGTGGAGTGGGAGAGAGAAAGATGGCCACAGCTGGAGTGCGGCCAGCACGCGTTGTGTTCTTGTCCTGAGGTGTGTGCTCATGGGGGGACCTGTGCAGAGGGGAGTTGGTCCTGCCAGAGTGACGGGACTCGCTGAAGCAACAGCTGTGACCCTAGCAAGCTCGCCACACTCCGCTCATCACTGGACACCGGCCTTCTGGGTCTCCCGCAAGGCATGCGGGCACACGGGCTGCTGCCCTCCAAGCTGAGCAGCTTTTCCTTTCCAAGGGACACTGCTGGCCCCCTTGTTCGTAATGAGACAGTCAAGACCACCCGAGCCAGCTAGAACCTGTGGCCACAGTCTGCCCAGCACATCCTGCTGTCCTCCAGCTCCAGCTGAGGCAGTGGGGACTTGGAGCGGGGAATGGCATTGCCCGACATCGCAAAACTCGTACCGGCTGAGTCCAGGTGGGGCCCAGGTTTGGCTGGCTTCCCTCCCTCAGCTGAGATGGGAGCTGTGGGGTTCATGGTCAGGGGCTAGGCTGAAGCAGGGGCGGCTAGTGAACACGGTTTTGCTTGTGACCTGGTCCCACAGTTCTTGACAAGCTGGCCAGTCTTTCTGCTGCCTCGTCCCCCAGCATCCCCACCTCCAGCACTTGGCCTCACGACAGGCCATGCTCATCACATGAGGAGAAGAGCCCTGCTTCGGCAGTCATGGGCAGTGGGGAAATGCTGGGGGTATAACGGGAAGGGAAACACGGATTCATATTTAGAGGTAGTATGACTGCAAACCTGGGGAAAAACTGGGGCTAGGCATGGTTTGAAGTATGTGAATGAATTAAGAGCTGGTGGCTGAATTACTTTTACTTTTCACTATATTTCTTATAGCTTACATACTACTTTAGGAAGAACAGTATTGGTTTTTAAGAACTGTGCTAGATTTTACTTTTACTCATTTATACTGATCAGACTGCGTATGGTATCTCCTTTCGGGGGGCAGGCAGGTACTGAGTCCTACAGGTATGACGCTGTCAGCTTCCCTCGCACGACTGACTGAGCACTTACGTCGACTGCGTGGAATGGAGGGGTGACGGCTCCACCCTCGCTGAGGTAGGCCAGAACAGCAGTAAACCTTGGAGGCATTCGGAAAGAGAGGCATAGGAAGGAGTCGACGCAGGCGTCTACACACCCACGGACTGTTGCTGCCAGGTGCTGTCGAGTAGTGACCCTCTGCTCCGCACAGCGAACGCTGCCCAGTCCTGCACCGCCCTCAGCAGTCGTGATGCTTCTGACCATGGCTATAACCACATTGTCAGTCCATCTTGCTGAGGGCCTTCCTCCTGACCCTGACCCACTTTACCAAGCACGGTGTCCTCTCCAGAGACCTGTCCCTCCTGACAACATGCCAAAGTCCGTGTGATGACGTCTCAGCAAGCTTGCCTTTAAGGAGCGCTCTAGTTGTCCGTCTGCTGGAGACGGATTGATTTGGCCTTTTGGCGGTGCGTGTACGTTCAGTGTTCCTCACCAGCACCACAGTTCCAAGGCCCCGTTCGTCTCTGGTCTTCCTCGGTCACTGGCCACCTCTCGCATACATACGAGGTGATTGGAAGCACCACACCTCGGTCAGCGGTACCTAAGCCCTCAAAGAGGCAGATTTGCCTTTTGATACTCCAACGAGATCTTTCTGTAGCAGATTTGCCCAATGCAATGTATCATTTGACTTCCCGACTGCTGCTTCAATGGAAACTAAGAGAGATATTTCCTAACTTCTAGTAAATGTTTAGATTTTTGAAAATACAATGAGTCTGATTTAGAAGTCATAAGAATGAATCAACTCAACGTTCCATAACAAAAATTAGGTCATTTAAATAAAATTATGCACATGAGAACTTAAGCTTTGTAAGCTAGACTGTGTGGCCTTTTGTTTGTAGAACGTGAACATCTCTACAGGACTACTTAGATCATTGTTTAAATAAAATGAATCATGGTGCTGGTGAAGAAGATTCCAAGTACCAGGGACTGCCCAAAGACCAAACAAATCTGTCTTGGAAGAGGAACAGCTAGAGTGCTCCTGAGAGGCACAGATGGTGTGCCGTCATCTCACATACTTTGGCATGTTGTCAGGAGAGACCAGTCCCTGGAGGAGGACAGCAGGCTTGGTAAAGTGGGGGTCAGGGAAAAAGGAAGGTCCTTGATAGGACATATTGACACCGTGGCTGCAACAGTGGGCTCAGACACAGGAACAACTGTGCGGATGGTGCAGGGCCGGCGGGGTTTCCTTCTGTTGTGCACGGGTCATTAGGAGACAGACTGGACTCGACGACACAGTGAAATATTTAGGGGAGAAAGAGCTTCCTGCCCTGGTGACTTGGACGTGAGGAGACTTGGACCCCAGAAGAGAGGCTGCAGGTACGCTCCCTTCCTTCACACAGGTCCTGTGGTGGTGGCTTTCCATGTCTGTCGGCTCGTGAAAGCCGAGTGCTGATGTCATTTATTTACAGCAGCAGCTCTCAGTAATCTCTTCCTTCAGAAGATGCTTTTGTGGGCCTGAGCCAAGTCACCTAGGCTTGGCTCTTGAGTTGGAAGCCTGACTGGCCTTACTGAAGAGCTCCCTGCCGTAAGACCCTGCTCCGGGGAGTGCAGACAGCAATACTGGGCAGAGGCTTTGCTTGGTCAAATGACACGGTTTTTATCAGTACTTCCTGGCTCTCCTTGGGAAATGTCCTCTATTACTAAGGAAAACATTCTCCGTCAGGAAATGCGGGACCAAATGGTCTAAGTCCAGGAAATGCGGGACCAAATGGTCTAAGTCCAGCAGTCAGTGTGTGGGGCTCCCTCAGAAGAATCTGGTGGGGACAGTGCTGTTGGCTCAGTGGGCTCGCGGCACCCTCTGCTGGCATCAACGGGAACAGGCGGTGTACATCAAGCCAAACCCTCCCTGCCTGTGGTGGCTGTCAGGTTGATGCCACTCACCTTCCACGGAGGGTGCAATGGTGTGCACAGTAGCACGCGCCCATGGTTCTCGGGCTGTGGCCTTTCAGGACAGCTGGCCAGGCCTGGCTGCTGAGGCACCCCTGGATGGTTTTAAACCACCAGTTTGGGGCTAGTAGTTGAGTGCTTAAGACAGCGGTTCTCAACCTGCGAGTCGTGACCCCTTTGGGGGTCAGACAACCCTTTCACAGGGGTCACCTGATTCATAACAGTAGCAAAATGACAGTGATGAGTAGCAACAAATTATATGGTTGGGGGTCACCACAACATGAGGAACTGTATTAAAGGGTCACAGCTTTGGGAAGGTTGAGAATCACTGGCTTAAGACCTGGCCACCTGCTCGCATAGAGCGCAGCCTAGGGAACTCCACAGAGCAGTTCTGTTCTCACCCATGGGTCTGTGTGTGCCTGAATCCACCCAAGGACACCTGGCAGCACAGCAGTGCAGTGTGCAGGCCGGGCTCAGGGAGGTGGGGGGGAGGGAGCAGGTGCTGAGGCTTGGTTTCATCAGGGGGCAGAGATCTCTGCTTAGAGAGCATTTGAGATGCATGCCCCTCACGCAATAACTATGGAAAGATGGTGGGGCTGCCTGGCAATACCCCGATGGTCAAAGGAAAAGAGACAACCGAGCCCGTGTAGGTTATTTCCAAGTGGTGGGTCCCTGAGGGGCGGTGCAGATTCCGGGCCAGGCTGCGCGGTCTTCTTCTCCCTAGAGGAAATCATCCCTGATGGGTAGGAGGGAGCACAGTGGGGCAGGTGGGTTTGGGGTTTTATTCGGAGAGCGATCTTGGAAGAGAAGAGGCACCTCTCTTGGGGCCAGACCCGGAGGCCCTCTCGTCAAGGGCACTTCTTCACCGTGGCTCTGCTCAATAAGCCAGCATTCACATTACTATTCCGTGCCTTTTCCTACCCACCTTACATCCAGCCGGAAGCCCTGGTGGCACAGTGGTTCCAGGAGTTGGGCTGCTAACCTCAAGGTCAGCGATTGAAACCAGCAGCCACTCTGCTGGAGAAAGAGGAGGCTTTCTACTCCTGTACAGCATTACAGTCTCAAACCCACGGGGCAGTTCTACCCTATCCTATAGAGTCGCTGTGAGTCGGAATCAAGTCATGAAGTTATTTTGTTTGCTATTATACTCAGCCTAAGGGTGTTCGCTCAAAGTTTTCTCAAATCCCTTTCTTTTGACTTTTTGGCTAATCTCAAGCTTTACTAATATATCATGCTGCATTTCTCATAGTTCAGGAGTGAACTAGTACAGACAGGAAATTTGTCCTCAGACGTACAGGAATAACTAATTAATACTGAACCCATTATGAAGAGTCCCGGTGGCTTCCTGGTTAAACACCCAGCTGCCATCTGAAAGGTCGGCCGTTCAAACCCACCATTTGCGATGGGAAAAAGCCAAGGCAGCGGTAACAGCCTCAGACCCTCGGGGGCATTTTGTTTTAGTTTTAGTTTTTATGTAGCAGTGTTTTGGTTAAACGAATTAATACAGGAATCTGGAGTAGTGCTCTGTCTATAGGGCCGCCGTGAGACTCGATGGCATTAAGTTTATTAGTACTGCATAACCCAGACTAGTATCAGGATATCGATACCATCCGAGGCTAGCAAGAAGTCAGATGGCTTTTAGGTCCTCATGGTAAAGAAAGCAGTGCTGTGCAGTGAGCACCAGAGCCCACAGCAGGGAGGCTCCTCAGGCATCTGAGACGGAGTGGCTGAAGGCACTGCCCTCGGGGGTGCAGGCCTGTGGCCCCGGACCACGGTCTGCAAGGGAAGGGGAGCCCCTAATAGCGCCATCCCTCCGCCCGGGGAAGCACACTTGCAGCTCCTGCCGATGCTGCCCCAGCCAGTCTCCTTCCCAAGACCCCCAGCACAGTGCTCCTGGTTGTGCAGAGAGGTCCCATCTGAGAGCTCGTGCAGCTTCCCAGGAGAAGGAGTGAGGCGGGCTTCCCTGGAGTCCTCGTTCCCTGACTGGAAGTGACAGCCAAGGCGGAGACAACGGGGACCTCTGTCCCGTCACTCCAGGTCCGCTGAGCACATGGGGCAGCAGGTGGTTGACAGAGACCGAATCGGAGGTCCAGGCTCAGTTTAAAACCAGAAATAAGGACCACTGGACCTTTCTTTTAACCTAAGACACGCGTTGTTTTGGTCTGTTTCCACCACACCTCTTTAAAAATCCTGCCCGTCTCCTTTCCTAAGTGAAACAGAGCCCCGTGCAGTAAGGAGCGTCAGGAGAGCGGAGATAGACGCGCAGCAATTAATAGCAGAGGTCAACTCCACCGAGGGAAGTTTTTGTTCCCAGCCTGACCCGATCATGGGCAAGTGCCTCACACCAGCCCCGCCTGCCTGCCCCCCGGAAAAGGCTCTTCACTTCTCTCCGGTCGTCTTTGTCCTCATTTCTCACAACTGAGCATCAGAAATCGGACCCCGCACCGATCTCCCTAAAGACAGCATTGTGGGCGGAAGCGCCGAGGGCACAGTCAAGAGTGTGTCCTGAGCTGTGGCTGCAGGGACCCGGGACAGGCTCGATGATTACGGACCCCTGAGACACGGGCTGGGAGGTATGTTGCTGGGTGCCCTTGGGTCCGTTCCAACGCACTGTCAGCGTGGGCACAGCAGAACGAAACACTGCCTGCTCCGGTCCACCAGCACGCCCATGTCAGAGTCCCCCCATCGCATTGAGGGCCTTCCTCTTGTTCACTGCCCTCTTCTTCACCAAGCATGCTGTCCTTCTCCGGGGGCTGGTCTCTCCAGACAACATGTCCAAAGGACACGAGAGGAAGTCTCACCGTCCTCCCTTCTAGGAGCGTTCTGGCGGTATTCCTTCCAGGCAGATGCCTTGGTCTTTCGACAGCCCGTGGTACGTGCGCGTTCTTCACCCAGATCCGAACGCATCGACTCTTCTCCAGTCTTCCCTATGGACTGTCTAGGCTTTGCCTGCCTAGCAGGTGATCAGAATACCATGACGGGTCAGTCCAAGCCGCAAAGCAGCGTCTTTGCTTTTTAACACTTCAGAGAGGGCTTCTGCAGCCAATTTCCTCAGTACAATACGTCATTTTGATTTCTTGACTTGCTGCTTCCGTGGGCATGTGATGCATTGGCACACATATATTTCATAATTCCTTTACCAGTGTTTCAGAAAATGAAGTATTCTCTACAAATGAATTTTCTTGACTGAAATATTTTTCAGCAATCTTTGAAAGAAATCGAATGTGCTGTGTTTTTTTACTCAATAAATTATACTGAATGTAATTTAACTCTTGATAACATGTAGCAGGTATTAGTCTTGTGTGAACAGATTCTGGGCTTATAGTCTTCTACATTCTACTTTATTTGCTTTTTCATGATCGCAGTTTGGCTCTTATTTTTCCTTACATCAGAGAGACTGCTGCTTTACCAGAGTAAGTCAAAAAGCATTGCTACAAAACTGTAGAATCCTTTATTAAGCAAAAGTCCCCCAATGTGAAGCTATTCCTTAACATATCCACTGGTGGCCTCATGGTTCCCCACGGGGCTGCTGACCACAAGGTCGGCCGTGGGAGACCACCAGCTGCTCTGTGGGAGGAACGTGGCTTTACTCCCGTGGAGAGTGACAGTTTCAGAGACTTCGGGGGGCAGTTCTACCCTGTCCTAGGGGGTTGCCGTGAGTCTCCGCGGACTCCGTGACAGTAGTTTTTGAGTTGACGATGGTGCTCCCGCTCTCCAGGGCTTCTGCAAGGAATTCTGTGCTTTCAGCGTATAGAGAGCACATCAGACAGCAGTGCTTGTGCCTGTCTCAGAGAAGCAGAGCCGGTGAAGCTTACGTATGGAGGTGGGTAGATATTTCTCTCAGGAAATAGCTCACACAGTTGTACAACAGAGCAGGCAGACTAGAGCCATCCCTGACTCACGTCGCTGCAGGGACTGATCACCATGTAGGCTGTGGAAGCAAAAGGGTCTGAAGTCGGCAGGTGAGGTGGTAGCTGCTGAACCCCAGATGGCAGTGGCGAAGTTTCTCCCACGATCAGCAGGCAATATGCTAGGTCCCTGGCTCTGTCCTAAGAACCAGAGTTCAGATTATAAGCCAAATCCAGCAAAAGAGCTTTGCCAGGTGGTCATATATACTTGAATATTGGGAGCAGGCCACAACCCCAGGGAAGCTCCTTTCTAGTTGATTGGCTGGCTGCTCACAGACGGTCTCATCATGGAGGTGATGACACGATAGGAGATCTCATTATTGCGGATGACCACATCATAACCGATCAGCCAGGTTGACACACCACCTTAACCATCACAACAGCCTCAAAGGACTCACAGTGCGTTCCTTTTAAATAGTGAGTTTGGGAAAGAAAAGGCAATTTGCAGGGTCAAGATCTGGATTGTGGGGGAGGTCGGATAAGGTTGCTCGACAAAATGGTCACCTCCGTGACCCTTGTGAAGAAACATTTCTCAGCATACCTTTCCTGGCCTTTTTCTGACCAACGCTGTTTTCTGTCTTCTTAACACGCACCATGATCATCCTGTGTCCCTTGGGGAAATTATCAAGATGATCCCTTTGAGATCCCAAGAGACAGTCACCACAGTCTTCTAAGCCGGCCCCTCTGCCCCTCAGAGTCCACGGTTAGATTGGCTTTTATTTAAGGCACCAGATCTAACGAGACTAAGCCTCCGTGGACGACAGAGAGAACTTGTCTGCAGCCACTCACTGGTGACAGAGACTTGTAGACACGTCATTTTGTTTGGGATAAGCCTGTGCACGTATGGACTGGGGCCCTAGCAGCAATCCTCTGAGGTTTACCCTTCAGGGTCTTGACTCAAACATATTTCTCTTTCTCAGAGAAATGTCCCAGACCATCCAACCTGAAATGAAGCTGCCTCCTCGCTGCACCCCACTTCCCACCGCCCACACACACACACTCAGTACCCTCTGACATTGGCCCCTTTTATTTTCTTCACAGCACTTGCTGCAAAATGAAATGTTGCCTATTTTCTTGTTTCCTGTGTCTTCCCAGAAAGAATGTACTTATTGTATCTTCCGGGGTCCTGGTGGTGTAGGGGTTACGAGTTGGGCTGCCAACTGCAGGGTCAGCAGTTCAAACACCAGTGGCTCCTTAGGAGAAAGACGGAGCTTTATACACCGAGAAGGGTGACAGAGCCGGAGACCTACAGGGACAGCTTTACCCTGTCCTCCAGGGTCGCCGTGAGTTGGCCTCGACTGATGGCAGGGAGTGTGCGCTGCATCTTCCGAACCTCGAGCTGCCTAGCCGTGGCACATGTTCCGTCCGCATGGGCTGAATGACATGCTTTCTCCGCCTCTGCCATTTCAGTGACCCCTCCTCCCTTGAAAACGAGGCCCCAGTTCTTCGAAGCCGTTCATGAGGTCCTCGCTCCCTGGTCTGGCCCCAGCTAATCTCCAGCTCAGTGGCTCTTCACTGGGGCACTTCTACCCCCAGAAGACCCCCGGAGACCGCTGGATGGCGATAACTGGCTTGTGGTGGGCAGAGGCCAAGGGTGCTGCCCCACCTCCTGCGTGATGGATGGAATTTCCCGGTCTAAGGTGCTAGTAGAGCTTCGGAGGAGAGTCTGGCCGTGGCCGAGGACCCCTGCTGACGGAAAGCTCTGGTCACGTCAGAGCCATGTCCGCTCTGCGCTGAGCCTTGTACTCACAGATTCCCTGGCCTGGACCAGCCTGTCTGTCTCCACCCCGCCCCTCTTCTCCGTGGGCAGTGCTCTGTCCAGGTAGCATCTTGGTACAAAGTCATCTATTTAAGCAGTTTCTACCTCAGATTGAAAGTGCCTTCTACATAAGACTGTTTTCCTGTTTATTTATTGTTAGATGAAGCTCTTGTTACAAAAGACTCCAGTGTGGGTTTTATTGTGTAGGCAGTCGGGGAGAATAGCTGGAATGGATAAAAGGGCACCTCTGCAGTCATAGCTTGTAGCCGTAAAGTGAAAGTCTCTCTAAGTACATACTAATGGAACTTATTTATTGAGCCACATTGGGATGTCTGCCCACCCCCTAATGCTTAAAAGGCGCCCAAGTGGCATAGTGGCTATGTGTGATCCGCAAGGTCCAGAGTTCAAACCCACCGACTGCTCCGTAGGAGAAAGACGGAGCTTTCTGCTCCTGTGGAGAGTGAACGTCTCCGAGAACACAGGGCGGGGGTTCTGCCAGGCCCTGCCTGCACCGGCTCCATGGCAGTGCGCTTGGCTGTGAGTGGTTAACACAAGTGCAGCACGAACGTTGTAAGGAATGACTCTAGACCGAAAATGAGACTTGGGTATCCGTTTTCAGTGATCAGCATACCAAGCCCTGGCCTAATATTTAAGAACCAACGACTGGTTGTTGATCTCAGGGTTCTTTTCTGATTGACACTCTATCCTTAGCATATGTCCATTTTCTTTCTTTTAAGATCATTTTATTGGGAGCTCTTAAAGCTCTTATAACATTCCATATATCAATTGTATTAAGCACCTTTGTACAGATGTTGCCATCACATTTTCTAAACATTTTCTTAACGTTTGAGCCCTTGGTATCAGCTCTTTTTTTTTTCTCCCTCCCTCCCCCACTCCAAAATTGGGCCCTGCATCCCCAGGAAGCCACCCTCAAAGGAAGCCCCCTCAAGGCACTGGGATTTGCGAAGATCCCACCCAAGGATTTGAAAGCTGTCACGATCAGTATCTCTGATGAACAAGAGAACCGCAGCCTACTGATCTCTTACAACTACAATTCCTGTCTTATGATAGATCACAAGGAAGCCCTTTAAATACCAGTGCCGCGCCCTGCTCTGAGTTTCAGACGGCCCAGGCTGCCCACGAACCCTGCACCCATGGCAGCCGCCTTTTTTCCCCACCCCCTTGCAAATCAAGAATTCAGTGCCTCACTCCTTTAAAAGCTTTCCAAAGAGCAAAACACCTCAAATACGTTAAAGGATAAAACTGGTCTCTGTTGTTATGTGTTTCCTTGCATGTCTAGCATCACAGATTTATTTCCGAATGTGACCAGATTTTAAAAATACAGCTTGGTTTTGTGGCTTAACTCAGTAAAGCTGGGTACTGGTTTCATAAATAGATAAGAAATCTCTGCGCTTATCTACCGTTTCATCTGAAATTGATGCACCAGCTTTGCGAGGAACCCCCACGGGCACCTGCCGTTTGACTCAGCCCTCTTCCCAGAAGTCTCTCCAGGGGGCGCTCCAGCCCGGCCTTCCCTCCATCCTCCAGTCTGACTCAGGGCGACCCACGTTACCAAGCAGAGCTGCCCCCAGGCCCTCCATGGCAATCGCCTGTACAGAAGCAGAGGGCCAGGGCTCGAGTGGCCAGTACAATCCAGCCGCACCACCCAGCGACCGGACACTCCTCCTGAGCTGTACCCCTTTCTCTTGTTAGGGCTCGCTCTCTTCTGCCACCCTTCCCGAATCCCTGCGTGTGCCCGGCTCTGTTCTTGGGACACGCTGGGGAGCCAAAGGAGGGTGTCTTTCAGGTCGTGTTGTTGCTGTCAGGTACCCTCGAGGCCATTCAGACTGGCAGCGGCCCCTTGTGCCACAGAACAGAACCCTCCCCGGGCCTGCACCAGCCCGACAGTCATGATGTTTAAGCCCATGGTTGCAGCTGTGGAGGTCCTCTCCCTTGCCCAGCATGAGGCCCTTCTCCGGGGACTGGTGCTTCCTGATGACATGTGACCTCCTGTGTGCACTCTACTGGTCTAACTTTCTCAGCCCTCTGAACTAGAGCGCACATAGGAGGTCACCTTCCTGTGCTCAGAGATACTCGCCGCCTGCATTTTGAATCCAGAACTTGAGGCGGGGTTTCAACTCCGAGGGAGTAACGCCCCCTCAGACAGGGGCCTCTGGGAGGTGGCGGTGGCGGTTGGGAGGACCATGCATCTCTCCATCCCAGCACTCCCCCTCTCGAGGCTTAGTGTGAAGAGCATGCTGCGGTGTGTGGAGAGTTTGTATTGTAGAGACTACTCTCACCACCACCACCCCCTCCTCAAATGGATTGAGTGTAGCTAAGGGGGGAACGGAAGAGGCAGCTATCAGAGATTGTATTTCTGAAGAGGTTCAGACTGTAGAAAGATGGCACTAGAAAGAAGCCATCCAGCTCAAAGCCTGCGTGCCCTTGAGTTCCCTCCAGAACACGTATCTTGAAACCCACCTCCACGCGTCCGAGGGGCCAGTCTGGCAGAAGGGAGGAAGAGCCTCAGGTGAAGGCTTGTCAACCAGGGCTGCATCAAAGAAGCCCCAGTTATCGGATTAAATATGAAAGGAGTCTCTGAACTGTCGACTACTATTAAATAAAGATGACTGTTTTTTTAGCTCGTTTCTCATCTGACAGATAGCTGCCATGAATCTACTGCTAGTGCTGAGAAAGCACAGGCATGTGCTGCCTTCGCTGGTTTGCATGTCACGGAGCTTGTCCCTCGGTCATGTATGTGGGACACGGCCAGAGCTGCCAGCTGACGCCCTTCCCCCAGCCTCCTAGCCCAGCCCCCAGCCCAGCTCAGTGGCTCCTCTACCTGGCCAGGACGCAGGCGTCAGCATTCTCAGACGGAGCTTTTTGCCACGAGTGAGGTGCTGGAGAGGCCACTCCAGGGCCTGGCTTCCACGGAAAGGTGGATAGAATGGGCCTCCTCTTTTCAGTTGGCATCTGTAGCGTAGTGTAAGGAGCCCTGAGGGTGCCGTGAGTGAAGCGTGGGTCAGCCAACTTCAAGGTCAACAGTTCAAACCCACTGGCCGGCTCTGCAGAAAAATGAAGCTTCCAGCTTCCCTAAAAAAACTTACATCCTCAGAAATCCTAGATTGAGGGTCACTGAGTTGGAACCAATTTGTGGGGGACCAACCTCCACAACCGAACAGGTCCTAGGGGATGGTTGTGTGGTTGAGGTATAAAGTAAAGCCACCACAGACAAGGCATGCAAGTGCTCACCTCTCCCATGGCGACCAGAGCCAGAGTTAGAGGAGAGTGTGTTCTCTAGCAAGCTTCTATAATCTCGGGCGTGCAAGCCACGTCACATACATACTGACCAGGAAGGGGGTGCACCAGAGGCATCCCAGTAACAGGAGGGGGATTGAGGTAGGGGTAAGCACGCAATAGGAAGGAGGTACTAGACCAGAGGCATACATGTGACAGGAAGGGACACATCAATCAGGTTGGGCGGCTCTAGAGTTGCGATGGTGGGCTAACCTTAGTCGGCTCTGAGCTGGCTTGACCGTAAATGCCGTGAGCTCTTCCCCAGGGGCACAGTCTATGATCTGTATCAGAAGGGAGGGGCAGACTTAGGGTGGGACAGACAACAGGGTCTGATGGTCTCGCTGGCAGACAACCTTCAATTGTGTATAGTAGCAACTATGGGCTTGCCAGCAGCACCTTAAACTTGACATTATTCTGTGAGAACATTGTGGGGGGAAACTTACTCGGGAGAATGTGACTGGGCTGCATCTCTAACCGTGAACATTGGGGCCTCCCTCCACCAGAGAGTTCTTAAATAGGAGCGCAGAGGATTTGTCTGCATACGCTCTCTGCCCCATATCGCCGCAATGGCAGGGAATTGGGGATTGTTGCAAATAGCTGCATTTAATGGGTTTGTTGGCCTATGTATTTCATCAGCTAGCACGTTTCTGTTCCCTTGGGTAGCAACTTGGTGGGGCAGGTCAGAGTGGAGTGGAAGACGGTCAAGCGTGTTCCAGCTTTGATTCCAACTGTCTGGCTTGAGTGTTTTTAAAATTTTTTCCATTTCAGATAGATAGTCATGTTACTCGAAGGTCCTTCACTCCCTTCCTGTTTTGGAAGGACCACAGTCCACCCCAGACCATCCTCCAGCAGCCGCAGCCTCTCCGCTCAGAGGCTCCACGGTGCCTGGGGGGCTACTCCTGGCGACTTCCCACAGCCCTGAGCCAAGGTCACTGTGGGATGAGCTTTGGGTCCTTCCAGGTGGATACCACATGCTACACACCACCCCTTTGTGTGCTCCGGAAGGCCAGCCGCGGGCACCTTGCTCTTCCTGGTGGGATCAGAGTTTAGAGGCCAGGTGACATCCATGTAGGCATTTTCACTTGATTTACCTACTAAAGATAGAAAGCAAATCATTCCAAGGCTTGGCATGCAGGGGACGCCACTCTGCTCTCCGCCCGAGAGCGGTGGGCCGTCTCAGCCCCCCCGCAAGTTGTCAGTCTCTAATAACCTTGGCCGTTTCCCCGTCTTTGAAAAGTGTTAACTGAGTTTCTTCTTTTCCTTTTTCTAGATGAAAGACTTTCGCAGTAAAATGCAATCGTTATTCCCAACAATTCCCAAGAACCCCGAGTCGGCTGCTGCGGAGTGGGAGGAGGCCTGGAAATCCAAATGAGACGGGCCAGGAGGACCTTGGACAGGGTGTCCCAGGACAGGGGACCCCAGAGAGACGGCGCCTCGGGGACGTGCGGGGCTCGGCTGCTCCTCGGGGTCTTCATCACACGCAGGGACTTGAAAATGGATTTGCCTGTGTCAGGTTAAAAACAATCCTTCTAGAGAGGTGTTTGCTCTGTGATGAGACTCCGGGTCAGGCTTCTGTTCTCGGCTGTTGTTGCTGAAACACTATGTGACCGTGGAGAAAGAAAAATACCCGTCCGATGGAGAATCTTTATAAAAGGACACACGTACCTCAACTTGTCCGAGAAATGAGGCTCAAGAGCTTTCCTTATAACCTTGTGACTTTCAGAATGTGGAGGGCTTACTCCAGTTAGGGAGCCCTGGTAGTGCAGCAGCTAAAGCACTCCACTGCGAACAGCACAGAGGGAGGTTGGGACTCGCTGGCCGCTCCCCTTGAGAAAGACATGGTGGTGGACTTCCCTAAAGACACAGCACTGTCGCCTGCGAGCAGCCCCGCCCCACCTGTGGGTCCGTGAGTCAGCTGGCTCCTGGCAGTGGCTTTGGTTTGGGTTGGCTCCTATTCACAGACAGGAGACAGGCAAATCGAGAGCTTCAGGAAGTGGGCAGCGCTCTACAATCTTGCCCATGACCTTCTATTTGCAGCTAGATCTAGCTGTCACCCACTGGCCTGACCCTCAGGCCCAGGGAATTCTTACACCGAGACCAGGAAGCCAGTAACAGACCCTGGTCACGTGACAAGAACTACTGCAGGGTAAGGTTGGTGTCGAGATAAAATGCCCTGTATAAAGAAGCTGGTTCTGAGCCCCTGAACACTGAATGACAAGTTTATAGTTTTGTCTTAGCTATGCCTCCCCTGGCAAAAAAACCCAGAAAAACTCACTGCCCTCCAGCCCATGCCGACTCACGGCGACCCTATAGGACAGGGTGAGATGCCCTCCAGCCCATAGCGACCCTATAGGACAGGGTGGGACTGCCCTCCAGCCCATGCCGACTCACAGCGA
>NW_022107431.1:10416775-10426103 GCF_000313985.2 Echinops telfairi
CGACTCACAGCGACCCTATAGGACAGGGTGAGACTGCCCTCCGGCCCATGCCGACTCACAGCGACCCTATAGGACAGGGTGAGACTGCCCTCCGGTCCATGCTGACTCACAGCGACCCTATAGGACAGGGTGGGTTTCTGAGACCCTAACTGTACAGAAGTAGAAAAGGCCTTATTTTTCCCATGGAGCAGCTGGGGTTTCAAACTGCTGACTTTGTGGTTAGCAGCCAAATATCTGCTAGCCATGAGGACGCCTCATACTACACCTGTTTGATCAGAATGTCACTTGGGCACCCAGTCTGAACAGTACTTAGTAACCCGCCGTCTGCAGTGATTAAATCCAACCAGCCTGCCCTCCGAGACCACTTGTTAGAAATAGAAAGCAAATGGAGAATCGTATGTACACGCAATTATTTTTAGTGGTGAGGAAACATTTACCTTTGAAGAAGGTAAATATTTTTAATATGTCCTGAGTATCCGTTGTGCAGTTGTTTTTATAATTGCTTGGGTTCTAATTAGGAGGCTATAGGAGGCTGTGACTAACACTACTGGAGACCCTGGCTCTGCATGGAGAAGAGAATCCCACCCCCAAGCAGAGGTGGGGACACACTACGTGGAGCGGAGAAGCCGAGAAAAAAGACAGTACCAGAAAAAAAGACAAGTGGGCCCCTTCCCGCTGCCCAGGAAAGAGGTACTGCTGGTACTGTCAGGCAGGGAAACCTGGCCTCCCAGCTGAGTGGGTGTGTGGTGGGAGGGGGGCAAGCGAGTGGCCGGGAGCCTCTCCCCCGTCTTGTAACTAGACCACACCGTCCCTGAAATGCGGAGGAGCGGCTACTGAGGCCCAGGTCTGAGGCTGACCGGGTCCCAGCACAGACGGACTGATATCAAACCACAGTCTTCCCTAGTGCCTGGGTCCAAGGGCCACGGAGTCACAGGCAGAGTGGGGAACACTTAAAAATTAATCACTCCGACCTACAGGGAAACTTTAAGGAATTAAAGGGCTGGGCAGATATCTATGTGGGACCAAAATCCTTAAACTCAATCAGATGTAGTTATTTCACTTGGCAAATGCTTGATTTATGAAGAATGTTGTGCTTTTCATGGCTTATTCCAAGAGTAAAATAGTCCAGTACAAATGAAAATTAAAAACCCAAACCCACTGGCAGCGAGCACATTCCACTTCCCACGGCCCTCCCTCTAGGACAGGGTAGTGCTGCCCTCCGGGGCTTCCGGGGCTGGAGATCTTTACGGAAACCCACAGCCTCATCTCTCCCGGTGCCTTTTCAGGCAGCAGCCCCGCTCTTGGCCACTGGCTGGACTCCACTCAAGTGGAGTAAATAAATGCTTAAAAAGTGTAAAATAAATATAGGACTCACCTTTTCCAGCTCAGTTCCATTTTTGTTTCCCACTAGAGTAGCTGAAACATCCCATGAAAGTTAATTGCCCATGGGGGCAGCCTCCCTCCTGCTCACGAGAGGAGCTTTTGCTCTCTGCCTTGGAATCATGGCGCCACCACGGGGTCTCTGCCCTGGTCTACCCGAGATTATCCTCAGAGGTGCTGGGGTGGTGAGCACTGCAGGACAGGAGCCCACGTTTCTGATGCTCGCCGTGACGGACACTGGCCTAGAGGCAGGAGTAAGGCCTCGGCAAACGGCCTGGCCAGCAGGTCACTTGGTTTGGAGAACACAGGACAGCGGTGACCAAGAGGCACATTCCATTTCAGCTCTTCCGCCCAAGGACTACGGAGGGTGGGGGACGATCTCATTTTAGATTTCTGACATACGCCAGGCCAGGCCTTTGCCCCGTTGTTATTTCATGAGGTGTGACCACTCACTAAAAAGGAAACCTTCTAAAATAAGCAGGAGTGAGTACAGATGTATGCAAGGACACGGGCAGGCTGTGAAAACAAGGCACGTTTGTATTACCTGCTGACCAAATGGTGGGCATTCGACCCCACCAGCTGCTCTGCCGGAGGAAGGCATGGCAGCTCTACTTCCATCAAAGAGTTACAGCCTTTAGAAACTATGGCGCCGTCCAATAGGCGCCCTGGTGGCTCAGGGGGTTAAACATTGGACTGCTAGCCAACCACAAAGTCAGCGGTTCAAACCTACGTGCCACGGAGGGAAAACGAGGCTTTCTATTCTACAAGATTTAAAGCCTCAGGAACCCACGGTGGCAGTCTGCTTTGTCTGCGAGGGTCGCTGTGAGTTGGAACCGACTTGACGGCCAAGTGTCTGAGTTTGGGGTGGGGCTGCTGCCTCCATCCGATGGGGTCACTGTGAGACAGAATCGAGCACACAATTATATGATTTTTTGTTCTTTGATGCCTGATAACTGATCCCTTTAGCACCTCGTGATCACACAAGCTTGTGTGCTTCTTCCATATGGGCTTTGTTGCTTCTGAGCTAAATGGCTGCTTGTTTACCTTCAAGTCTTTAAGACCCCAGACGCTATATCTTTTGATAGCCGGGATCCATCAGCTTTCTTCACCACATTTGTTTATGCACCATGGAATGCCAGTTTAATAGAACAAAGTATTCTTGCATTGAGGGAGTACTTGAGTGGAGGCCCGATATCCATCTGCTACCTTAATACTAAACCTATAAATATATGCACATAAATCTATTTCCCCATCCTCATATATAAATATATTTGCATATGTACATGTATTTATTTAGACCTCTATAAATGCTCTTTGCCTCCTAGCTCTTTCCTCTATTTCCTTTTACTTTCCTCTTGTCCCACTATTATGTTCAGCCTTCATTTGGGTTTCAGTAATTCCTCTCAGTTACATTACCCTTGATCATGCCCTACCAGGCTTCCTACACCCTCCTCACCACTGATTTGGATCGCTTGTTGTTCCCTTGTCCCTGGGTTTGTTAACACCATTCTCCCCCCCTCCCCCCTCGAACTGTCAGTCCCGTTGTTTTCTCCTCCAGATTGTTCATCCAGCCTACCTTATTTAGACAGACCTGCACTTTCCTATCTTTCAGGGTGGTTTGGGTCAAAGCTTCTGGAGCAAATTCATTTTCCATTCATGAGTTCATGTTGAGTTTTGGGTGGCTAACCCACATGTGGTCAGCGTGCGTGGAAAGGCACGCTGCACTCTCACCAGCGGCTGGCTGGGTGCTCTCGGACACACAGACCATCTTCCAGGTGGAGGATACTCGAGGCACCCACAGGTGTAGCTCCCCTTCTCCCTCTGCATCAGTGACTAAGAACCAAAAGCTGGCCGATACGAACCAAATGCCTGACCTGCTGAGGAGGAGGACCCTGTACGTCAAGGCCCCGAGTCCCTCTGGGAGAAGTAGTGGTCTCACTGTGTAGGATGTGGCAGATGTTTGGGCACCCAATGCCATTCTCAGAATGCCCCTAACTCATCTTGGAAACCTCCCTCTCCCCGCTAGTAGTACTGCCAACAGCATCCAGGGAAAAAGGTTCCCAGTCACCCAGGTTCCTAGGGGGTGCAAACAGTTAGTGCTCGACTGCTAACCTAAGGTTGGTGGTTAGAAACCACCCAGCGGTGCCATGGAAGAAAGACCTGGTGGTCTGCTTCCAGTGTGGTTACAGCCAAGAAAGCCCGGTGGATTGCCATGAGTCAGGGTGGACCCACCAGCTGCCGCTGTGCCAACTCCTCTGCAGGTGGAAGTGATTCACTTTGTCATAGCCGGAGAACCGGAGTGGAAGTTTCACTTGGAGGGAGCCTGGGGTTGGAAGGACCCACAGGACCACCAGGGCCTGAGCTGGCCAGTGACGAGAGTAAAAAGAGGTCCAGCCATTCACCCCATCTGCCCAACTTGTGCCTTTGATGCAAAGGTCCACACCACTTGACCAACCAGTCACTAAATGATGCCGGCCAAGTGCCCTCGCACACTAATTACCTCTCCCGAGGAGCCTCAGGGCAGCCGCTTCTCCCAAGCTGGGTCTGCCAGGAGGCAGCTGGAGCTATGAGCAATGTCAAAGCTAGCAGGTGATCATCCCCTAGTGCCAGCCTTTCAAGCGCTGTACTGTGCCTGGATCTGAAATACTCACATGAAAAGCAGCTCCCTCCGGGGAACGTCACCTGACCAAGTGCCATGGCTTTATTCTCTGTCGCTGCCCACCTACATCACCTACTCACAGAAACTGCTCCGAAGCCTGGGAGCCAGGCCTGGGCGGGCAGCCTGCTGATGTCCCCATCAGGCCAGTTTCTGGTTGGCCAAGAGGAAAGTAGAGGCCTTCTCTAAGGCCGGGGTAGCCCCAGTACAGAAGCTGGGTCATGTTCCCTAGAATGTGGTCAACGGAGTGTCTGTGTGTTTGGTCTGCCCTGCAGAACACCAGCCTGGTGACTTCTGGTGCAAAATGGCCACCAAGGGTGGCACCTTGAGGGTCTTCTCTAAAGCCAACTCTACATGCCCTCGCTGATAGCAGCTCCACATGCAGCACTTCTCCTGTGACCCGGACCCCCCAGCGTCAGGGAGGTCTCACAGAGTAGAAGCCACCAGCCTCCATGGGTGGCCCTCCACTTACCAAAGACTTCAGATACCGGTCGAATGCTTGGGGGTCCCATGACACCCTCACCTCTGACCTGCTGTCTGTGAACCTGGGCTTTCCCACGAGTGAATCAGGATGCCAGCCACAAGCCCCACTCACTTCTACCCCACTGGCTCCACATTTGGGATTCCCATTAGCCCTGCGAGTTAAATCATTCACAAAGTAAAATCGGAGAATGCTGAGTAGTATACACAGGATAATCCTCCACCAAGTCACAGGAAGTCTTGAATTGAGTCACACAGCCCAGCTGGTCTCAGGAGTTGCCCTCTGTCTCCTCCCTGTTTAAGCAGAGAGGATACAAAGGAAGAGGCCCCTGGGGCACCATTTGGGTGTGACTCTCAACCTACAGCTTCCATCTCCCAAAGGACACGCTGCCCTCACACGCACCCATGTCTGTCACCAACCAGGCAGCTCGAGGAGCTCCGTGTCCAGCAGCTCATGTCGGAGTCTCATTAAGTCGGCACGATAGACTGAACCCCTGCCCACGTGTCTGGGCTCAATCTCCGGCCCTACTCCCTGAGGGCAGGGCAGCATCTCGGGGTGGGTCTTTCTGGCCTGGGCAGCCCCGCCCATACCCACCAGGTATGGTCTGGAGACCTCTTGGGTAACAAGACTCCTACCACTGGGGAAAGTCCAGAGTTTTAGGAGGTTGTCTCTCCAGAACCTAAGACAGACCACATTCTTTGGGCAAAATTCATGTAGACCCCGCAATCCAAGTGAATCAATGAAGACCGGATAGCTGGACTCACGGTTACGTCTTCCTCACGGGGCTGTCCCCTCGCTCCTCCCTGTTTCCCTCCGGTTCTGCTTGTCAGCTGCCAGAAGACGACCACCCTTCCCTCTTGGTCTTCACCCTGCCTTCTAACTCACCACACTTTCTCCATCTTCTGGTGCTCTGCCTCCTCCTCCTCCTCCTCTACCGCTACCACCAACAACAACAACAACCACAACGGCTCAGAGAAACAAGGCATGGGTTTGAATCTATTCACACGTACCCCGATTACTATGGAGTCGGTTCTGACCCATGACGCACCCACGTGTGTCAGCGTAGAACTGCACTTAGGGTTTTCAGCGTCTGCTGTTTCAGAAACGAGTCGCCCGGCTTTTCTTCCGCTGCATCCCCGCGGAGACTCAGACTCCACCCTCCAGCCTTTCGGTTAGCAGCTGAGTGCTTCAGTGTCCAAGCCGCCCAGCGGCGCCCATTCCAAGCACGTTCCCGGTCGCCTGGGGACAAGCTTCCTGATCTCAAAGTTGGCGCTCCTCTGGGTGCCCACACCTCTTCCAGAAACTTCTTTCGCGTGTCCCCAGGAGCCCTCCCTCAGAACCAGCTCCAGCACTCCCAGGAGGAGACTCAGGAATGTGAGCAGCACACGAACAGGTTAATTGGCCCATTTGTTTTCTCTTCCAGAACCTAGGCAGGCTGGTCGCTGATTTTTTAATGCAACTCAAAAGCCACACTCCTTGCCACCCAGTAGATTCAGACTCATAGTGACCCTCTGGATAGAGCAGCACGTCCCCTGTGCATGTCTGAGGCCTGCATTTACAGGAGCAGGACACTGCGTCCTTCTCCCGTGGAGCAGCTGGTGGGTTTGAACGACTGACCTTGCAGTTAACAGCCCAGCTCAGAACCCACCAAACCAGCTTTTCAAGGTATCCAAGTACGCATTATTACCTAACCTTAGGCTGTGCCAAGAATCTCCGGGCCACATACCTTCCTTCCAAAGCCTAGCTTGTGAGATAAGATTGGTTCCAGCCCTATCTCGGGTTCGAGGGAGGCACAAGCTACAACCAAAAAACATAGAAGAAAAGGGATAACCAAACTTGGAGCACGGGGGCCCCTGCAGTACAGACACCTCAGGACTTTCTGAGGGACGGGCTTAAATACCCTTCCTGCACGCCGCCTGCGACACGCGACAGGTTTTACACAAAGGACAGGTCACAATTTGAAGGCTGACCAAGAAGCATGAACACATCGGCAAGTCACTCACAGACAGGAGGGAGGATGCACCGGGACCGTGACGTGGCGGACAAGTCTCAGACTGCTGCCTTCTGCGGCTTTAGGCAGGGACCAAGGCCAAGTGTCCGTTCATCTCAGGCGGAGACAGGCCGGCCATGGCTGCCGCAGCTGTCAGCGTTCTCCCACGGCCATGACCGTGGAAGGTGGTGGTCCCGTCCCGCTTGCATAAGGAGCAAACAGCTTTTCCCCCGGCACTAGTTGATTTGTTCCTACCTACACCTGTGTGCCCGGGCCCATGGGCAGCTGGGATTCTGGCCTCGTGCCCTCTCCTGACATGGAGGAGTGATTTCTCAGACCTCATCCATGTTCATATTCTGGGTACGTGTACTGTATTAGTCTAGGTACTTTGGAGAAACAAATCTACAGCAACTCACGTATAAGAGAGAGTTTTATGCAAAGAAAATGTGCATCACGAAAACATCCCAACCCAATGCTGCCCAAGCCCACAAGTCCAACATTAACCCATTAACCCAACAACAGTCCACAAAGTCCTTCACCTCACAAAACAGAGGCAATAATGCCGACTGCAGGAGGAAAGCTGAGTCAGTGAACAAACAAGCATCTCAGCACTGGCAGGGGTCTCCACACGGCTGCTCCAGCACCCAGGGCTGCATCGGGATAGGTCCATGTAGCTTCTCCTTGGGGATGTCTTGGAGGAAGTCCATCTTGCAAGCTGAAGCAGGGAACTGCTAAGGCAGCTGCACCCGGTGCAACCATCACAAAACAAGAGACCCGAGAACTAGAAAGGCGAGGCTTCACCACCCATTTATCCCTCCGCCTTTCAACCAGACCCACATGTGATTATCGGCCAGGCTGGAACAATTAACTAACTCATGTACCCAGTACTGGCTATATGCAGCTATGACCCCTCAATGGCACCCTACACACACGAAGAGTTTCCTAAAATCTTCGACATCATGCCCCACCTGTGACTAGGCAGTGGTCACCCAGAAGGAGGCTGTTCATGACCAGTGGGGGAGAGGAATATGAGTCCTTCCCCTCCAATTCCTCCCCTTCCTGACCCCAGCCCCCAATCCTAACACCCCCCCCCCACCCTCCACCAAGGCCTCCACATATCAGCAGCGGGTCTACTGTCTTTGTCTCTAAACTGGGCACAGGAGAGCCTCCGTCCCAGTGTCATTGGCAGGTCAAAGGAGGTCACGCATGCCACACAAATCATTGCTTTTCAGTGGATCAGCGAAAGCTGGCTCCTGTGAGGCAGAGATTAAGGATGCCCCCAACGTCCACCATGTCGAAACTCCATCATCTCTAACATCAGCTACTCCGCCCTGCTCAGACTCCTGCCCCTGTCTCTGAGATCTGCAGTTTGCTGCGCCATCTCACAGAACCAACGAATCAACGAGAAAATGGCTCACTCGGGCTGTGGAGGCCGGCCAGGCCCAAATCTGTGGGTCAGGCACCGGGCCGAGGCCTCTCCAGACCCACAAAGCTGCCGGGGCTGAGGAACCCAATGGTCAGATGAGTCAACAGCTCAAAGAGCTGTGGGAACCAGCAACTCAGGCTGCAGGCTCGTCTCAAGAGCCAGAGGTCAAAGACAAGGCAGATGGAGGACCAGGGCAAAAGGAAGCTTTGCCAGAGCGTGTCTACACACGTGACGAAGGCCAGGCCCCCAAGGACCCCCAAGAAAACTAGGGGTGGTGACTTGACTCTACTAAGGCAGGGTTTCAATAATGGACAACTCACTTCAAGATGGAACTATGAGCACAGGGCTACAGGATATACCACAAAATGCAGGACTGCTCACATCCCTCAGGGGGCTCCTCAGGCCAGGGCCACCTCCCAGTACCTGGGCCTCCTTCCTAGGGACCAGTCTTCATTCCCTCCCCCCTTAGCCCAGCAGGTGGGAGGAGGCCCCTCCGGCTGTCTGGGCTCTTAAGGGAGGAAGACAGGGGCATCTCGTGGTGAGGAGAGGGGACAGGCTCAGATGTCCACATGTTGGGGGAAACAGGGTCGTGGGCTCCCTCAGGAGGGGAGAGGTGAGCTTCTCACTGCTATGGAGACAATTCTCACTCAGAGGGTCCTCCTAGAACAGGGTAGAACTGCCCCCGTGGGCTTCCGAGACTGTAGCTCAAAGCAGAAAGGCTCAATCCCATCCTCGCACACTGGCAGGTCGCATCTGACCAGGACATTCGCTGTCCCCAGGGCGCCCAAGGAGAGGCGGGCATGTGCTCACTCCAGGAGTCCTGGCCACAAGGGGGTGCCCTCAAGTCGATGAGTGTAAGCCTGGGGAGAGACAAGGTCCCCACAAAGTCACACTGGAGTTCACGAGGTGGCCATGCAGAGCAGGCGGGTCACAGAGTCCTTCCTGACCGACCCCTGGCTAACAAGGTGCTGGGCCTTCGGGGGCAAGGTGGGTACAGAGAGACAGTTGGTGGCCACCCTGAGTGGCATGGCAGGAGGAGACCTTTGGCTTTGCCTGTAAGCACTGGGCGCCCCCCCCCCCTTTCCCTGCATATGCAGGCCATGCATTCTTTCATTCACTGTTTAAAGCACCATTCTTTTTTTTTAATAATCATTTTATTAGGGGCTCATATAACTCATCACCATCCGTACATACATCATCTGTGTCCAACACATTAGTACATATGTTGACTTCATCATTCTCACAACACCTGCTTTCCACTTGAGCCCTTGCTGTCAGCTCCTCATTTTACCCTCCCTGCCCCCTCCCCCTTCCCCCCTCCCCCTTGATAATTTATAAATTATTATTATTTTATCATATCTCACACCATCCGACGTCTCCCTCACCCACTTCTCC
>NW_022107431.1:10426218-10430838 GCF_000313985.2 Echinops telfairi
CGCCACTCTCTCCACTGGTCCTGGGGCGGTTCGTCTGTCCTGGGTTCACTGTATTTCCAGTTCCTATCTGAAAGCACCATTCTTAAATGCCCAGGAGATGCTTGGTGGGACCGGCCTCGGTGGGTCAGTGGTTAAGACACTTACTCGCTAACTGGAAGGTCAGCCAGTTGGATCCATTAGCCATCCCGAGGGAGAAAGACGCCGTAGTCTGCATCTGTAAAGATTCACAGCCTGACACAGCTCACAGCTTTGCTTCTGACTTCGGTGAGTAGCAACTGCGGCCTTAAAAGTTCCTGAGTGACCTCTCAAGTAGGACGATGGGTCTCTCTTTGTCCAGAGGGAAAAGGTGATGAAAATCGAAAGACATGGAAACAATTAGTCCAGTGGACCCTGCCGACACCGGTGTCCGTGGTCGGGAAGCTAGAAGAAGAACTAGATGGGGCCCAGCTCCCTCTGCAAAGTGTTCTCAAAGGGATGGCATTCGAAGGTCCTGGACCACGCGCGGGAGGAAAATGTGCAGCCGAACTCAAAGACCAGGGCAGAGACGGGTGATAACTACCTACACCTAGTCACCCGTTGGGTCAGGAAATGAACTCACCCCCACGGCTCAATTGTCAGGCAACAACAATTGACGTCAGGGGAACAAAGGAGCGCTGGTGGCAGTGCCCGTAAGCATTGAACTGCTAACCCAAAGGCTGGTGATTCAAGCCGTCCAGTCACTTCACAGGAGACACGAGGCTGTCTGCTCCCACGAAGACAGACAGCCTGGGAAACCCAGCGTCCACCCAAGGACAAAGCGCAGAAGGCTGAGGACAGAAGGCGGAATGGAAACAGAGGGAAAGTGGGAAAATGATGTCGCCTGAGGGAGATGGCAGTGAATGAGATGAACGGAAATGTGTTTGAAGTGGTGGCTCTAAAGAATCGCTCTGTGAACCGCCCGATTCGCAACAAAATATTAAGGGGGGAGGGGAAGGGGGAGCTGAACAGTCTTGGAAACAGTACGAGCTGTTCTACTCCGCCCTGCGGGGTCCTTGTGAATCGGAATTGAGGTGGGAGCCCCTGGCTGCTGCCCACAGTCCAGGTGCTCAGCTGCTAGCACAAAGGTTTGGCAGTTTGAGCCCCCCCAGAGGTGCCTCTGAACACAAGCCTGGTGATGTGCTTCCTAAAACTCAGCTACTGAAAGCCCTGGACTAGGAGCCCTGGTGGTGGAGTGGTTACCCGTTGGGCAGTGACCCTCGTGGCCTGCAGTTCAAAACCACCAGCAGCACCCGGGGAGAAAGACGGCTTTCTACTCCTGTAAACGGTGACGGTCTTGGAAACGCGCTGGGCACCGCTATGAGCCCGCATTGCCCGGATGGCAGCGAGTGTGTTTGCTTGAAAACCCTTCTCGGTACAACCTGGGGGCGCCGGCCCCCCAACAACCACAGGGCTGCAGGCGATTCGGACCCCGGCCTGCAGCCCCCGGAGGTGGCGATGGGAGGTCCTACCTCGGCTGGCGGGCAGGGGCGGCCCGAGCCGGCGGTTAGATGGCTTCAGGTTGCCGGTGCGCACGAGGGACGAGCACGAACGTCCACAGGGACCGTCCCCGACCGTGCAGCGCCTGCGCACTGGCACGAGCACCAGGGCAGCGGAATCCACTGGGCTGCACTGCCGATCCGCTGAGCCCCCTCCTCCCCCCACGGGGTACCAGCTTCTCACACACACCCCGCCCACCCCCAGAGCGAGACCACCAGCCAGCGACCCAGGACTCAAACCCCAAAGCAGGCTCACAGCCGTTGAGTTGATTCCGACACAGCAAACCCTGCAGGGCAGGGTGGACCTGCCCCCCACCCCCCATCCGCCCCCGTGGGTCTCCGAGCCTGTAACCCTTTACGGAGCAGAGCGCCTTCCCTTTCTCCCCCACCGTCCACACGACTACTGATCAGTAAAGAAAGAAGGGCTGCGGGGGTGAGAGGGGGCTGGACCTGTTTTTACTTACGTTTGTCAGCCCACTCTCTTACCCTTCTGTATGTGGGCACGTGCGGGTGCGACCCCTCATTCACACTCTTCCTCCGATTCCACTGCCCTGGGCTCATATTCTACTCACAGAGACCCTTTAGGACAGATCAAAACTCCCCCATAAGGTTTCAGAGGCTGCAAATCTGTACCTGAGCAGACAGCCTCCTCTTTCTCCTGTGGGGCTGCTGGCAGGTGGGGGTGTGTGGGTGGGGGTGGTTGAATCCCTATCCTTGCAGTAAACAGCCCAACACCTAACCCACAGTGCCAGCGGCTCCTTTACCGGGCCTGTACCCTAAAACCTTTGCCTTCCTTCTTTCCGACGCCAAATCTACCTTACACAAACCCACTGTCATCAAGTGATTCCAACTCTTTCGGTGTGGTTAGGTTAGGTTCCGGCTCGAAGCGACCACCGACCACCGCCCTGCCCGGCGCCAGCCTCGCTGTGTCCATCCATCCGTCTGGTCAGGGCCTTCTTTCCCAATAACATGCCCAAAGGACGCGAGACGCATAGCAACCCTTTATGGAATTTTGTAGGCTGTAAACCTTTCCAGTCTTCTCCTGGCACAGCTGATGGGTTTGACCTGGTAGTTAGCGGCCCAACATCACCCACAGCGCCACCACCAGGGCTCCTTTAAAAACAGACTCATAGCGACCCTATAGGGCAGAGTAGACCTGCCCCCATGGATTCCCGAGGCTGTACCTTTTGATAGGACTACCAAGTCCCATCTCTCTCCCTCCGAGCGGGCTGGAGGTTTCTAACTGTCGGCCTGGCAGGTCACAGTCCAACACGTAACCACTACCGACAGGCCCAACTCTAACTCATGGAGTGGGATTGCTGGGTGTGTCAAGAGTTCTAGTTGTCATTTTTTGAGAAACCAGCCAAATTTTTTCCACCACGGTCGTGTCATTTTGCACTTCTACCAGAAATCACACGAAGCATTACATTCGGTAAATCTGCTGCACGAAATCTCTTTAGTGTTGAAGAGCAAAGATGTCACTCGGACGACTTAAATCCTCAAGGTCCACCCGCCCCAAGCCATCGTATTTTCAGCTGCCTCCTGTGCATGTGAGACTTGGACCCCGAATAAGGCAGACGAGAGAAGATTGATGCATGTGAATTAAGATGCTGGCAAGGATTAGTGAAAGTCCCACGGGCTGCCAAAGACCAAACAAATCCATCTGGGAAGACCTCTACACAGAATGCTCCTTAGAAGCAAGGGCGGCGAGACTTGATCTGGAATACTGAGGACGTGTTCTCAGGAGAGAGCAGTCCCTGGGAAAGCCATCACGCTTGGCAAGCAGAGAAGGAAGACTCTAGACAAGATGCATTGACGTGGTGGTTGCAGCCCCCGGCTCACACGTAACAATTGTGAGGGGGCGCAGGGCCAGGCAGGGTTTCCTCCTGTTCTTAGGGTGCCCTGCCTCGACAGCATCCCATCACCAGCAGTGGCTCCACGTACTCATCTGGTAGTTTTCCTTGTTTGTTTGGCCTCGTTTCTGGCCACATCCACCTTCACAGCAGCCTGAAGGCCAACTTCATACGTGGGATCATCAGGCTCCCAAAGGCCCACTCAGGAAGGACCCCATAGGGAGAGTGGCCTGTCCCTACCCAACCTCTCCCCTCGCCCAGCTCCATCCTGCACTTCAGGACTGTGCAGGCCAGCCCCCTGGAAGCTCCCCTCTCCCCTGTGCCTGCCCCCACAGGCCTAGGGGAGAAGAGGCAGTCATGTTCTGGTGGTGGGCAGGAAATCCTGGGGCTCTGGCCTAGCAGACATAGGGGAACCCCATGTAACCGAGTAGAACTGCCCCACCAGGCTTTCTTGGCTGTTTAATAGATTGAACGTGTGTGGAGCAGATTAAGCTTCCCTTCGACCGTTTCTGCATATTCTGTTTCCCAAGGCTAGTTGCAATTTCTCCAATGTGGTCCACATCCCTATGCATCCCGCCTGCCCCTTCCTGCCTCCTGAGCGCGCCCTTGGACAAACGCTGCCCTTTTGGTCTGATAGGGTGATGGTTCTGGGGAGAGTGTTCCTCACCAGTGGCACCGCTGACGTCATAGGTTGGCTCCCATCTTTACAGAAGCAGATTGGCAGACCTTTCTCCTGCAGAGCTCGAGGGGAAGGGGTGGTGGTAGTGGTTCAAACCACCAGCGTTGAAGCTAGTAGCCCAGTATGTTGCACACCATTCTCTAGAGAAACAAAACTTGAACGCTAATAATTTTATATATATTTATATAGATAGATAACAAAAGAAATAAACAGTTAATTAAACTGTAAGGCAGTACAAATGGCTCAGTGCAACTCACTTCCCTGAGACAGTTGTGAGACACTGGCAGTCCTTCAAGTCTTGAGGGCGGCCGGGTAGTCCTCTGTAGAGCAATTGAGGCACAGGCAGCAAACGGCAAGGCAGCTCACCAACAGTCAGCCAGATGACAGGGTCTGACAGTCCCCAGCTCAAGAGATGTAAATTCCAATGGCGTGGCGAAGCAGGTCTTGAAGGAACCTCAAATTACAGCGACACAGTTCACAGGTTAGGTGTCCCACAGATAGTGTAGCTTGCAAATTGAGGCACAGAACAAGCAAGGCAGCCGCACACTGGTCCGATGATCAAAGGGCAAGAGAC
>NW_022107431.1:10430938-10436274 GCF_000313985.2 Echinops telfairi
GCACACTGGTCTGATGATCAAAGAGCAAGAGACGAAAGGTGAGGCTCACCGAGCCATTTATCTCGCTGCCCTTCAATTAATCCCACGTGTGTTCATTGGCCAGGCTGGCACAATAAACATTAACTGTCTCACCCAGCTAGCCAACCCCTGCTGCCACTGGGGGTTGCCATGAGTCAAAAATCAGCAGGTTTGTGTTTTGTTTGGATGGGGGGCAGTGGGGCGTGAGGGTGGGCGAGTGAAGTCTTCAACTGCCAGGGAAGGGCGGTGCCCTCCAAAGGGGGGTGTCTTGAGGCAGCAGGGCCACCAGCCCTACTAGAAAGCCTTCTTGCCCCACCTGATTCCATTACTCCTACGCCCCCCACCCCAGGACCTGGCTGCGAGCCCACCTCCCCAGGGGCTCCTTGGGGAGTGTGGGGACCTGGTGACCTCGGGGTCCTGGGATACTGCTTGCCACTTTACTTCTTGACGCAAACCATGGAGACGCAGGCAAGCCTTCCTGCTTCCCTCCTTGCAGGAGCTGCGTGAGCTCAGAACTATGGACAACCTGGACCCCGCGAGCGAGCTGCCGCCTTCCACGTGAGCCCTCGCTTCCGGTGCCCGTTTTAGCAGCCTCCTCGTCCCCACTGCGTTTCACCGGAAGCGCCTGGGATCCTTTTTTTTTAAGGCGCCAGCAGGGTCTCGGTTCCAAATAAAAATATGTGCCACTGCCATCGTGGCCACGCCCTGGTTTCTGCAGGTGTCAGAAGCGCGGACCTGACATCCTGCGTTTCCGCGGGAAAAGGACACGCGCACTGTCCTCCTGGTGCGGGGCTGAGCTCCAGCCGTGGCCGCCCGCCGAGGGCTACGCGGGTAGGGTTGAAACGCGGGCCTTTCTTTTTAGCTGGCTGTGATTCATAGGGTGTAGACAGCCTGGCCTTTCTTCCTAGTCTGCTTTACTCTGGAAGCGTCCCCGAAACCCGTCTGTCAGGGGTGACCTGCTGGCATTGGGCACAGCTTCCAGCAACACACAAACCGCCTCGCTGTGACCAGAAGAAGGGTGAGGTTGGGAGTTCAGGACAGGTAGGTGAAGGTTGCCCCTGGAGTTGGCTTTATTCCAAAGTTAAGGTGACCAGATTTAAAGCAGGACACCATTGACCGGGTGGGGGGTGGGAAGGGGTTCTTGATGAAAAATTTGGTCTATATGGACCAAACAGACTGTTTCCTAGCTTATCCTGCATTCTTTCCAAAAATTGGGACTCTCCCGCCAAAAGTGGGACATCTGGTCACCTTATCCAAAGGGAATCCTGGTTCTAACAGAGCAGGGGCCATGAGCCACCCAGGGTCAGGCCCAAGGCGCTGTCTAACCCAGAGCTGGGGGTTGGGGGGCAGCGTCGGAGGCACCAATTGACACTCGTGTTACACCTCATCCTGAAAGAGCGACTGCACCGCTTAATGCTATTGGTACAGAACTGTAGTAATGGGTAACTCTATTCAGTTCAAAGGAAGCAAAGAAGCCACCTCTCCAGCTTTCCTGGTTCCTTTCAGCCCCAGGGCAGTGCTCTGACCATCACCCAGGGGGGATGGGCGCTGATGGATCCTTGCCAGCTCTGTTCTGGCCTTCTTGCCTCAACTCTGCCCCCACTTCTGGTTCAGCCCTGCTGTGTTACATAATCTGGTGTCAATTTGAGACTAGTAAGAGTGAAGGGGTGGAGTCAGCCTGTCGATGAGGTCACAGCTTGATGACCTCATCTGAAGGCGCCATGGAGAGAAATAGCTCGCTGGAGGCCAGCTGGGCTCTCTGCTCCGTCTTCTTGCTGATGTGCTGCGTAGAGCTTTCTGCTAGAGCCTTGGAGCTGGAGGAGCACATGGAGACCCCTGTCAGCACTGAGGTGCTTCCACCACCACTGGATGCACAAGACCAGGGGTCCTTAAACTTTTTAAACAGGGGGCCAGTTCACTGTCCCTCAGACCCATTGGATGGCCGGACTATAGTTAAAAAAAAACACTATGAATTAAAAAAAGTCCTATGCATACTGCACATATCTTACTTTGAAGTAAAAAAACCAATGGGGCAGAAACACCGGCGGGCTGGATAAATGTCCTCGGTGGGCTGCATGTGGCCCATGGGCCATAGTTTGAGGACGCCTACACAAGACTTTCCACCCACTGGCCTGTGATCTTCCTGCATTCGGCATCATTGCATGTGTTGCATGAGTCTAAAGAGGAATTCATCGATTGGTATTGGACATGTAGGCTAATACTGGACTTATGGACTTGATCTGGACTGTGCTGGGATTTCTCAATATACAATTGCCCTTTTATATAAAACTCTTTCTTATACACACATGAGTGTCTATGAATTTGTTCTCTCGTCAACCCAGACTAATACACCTGCTTTGACCCCCAGACCCTGGTATCTCTGTTCCCTCTGCCCTCTTCCCTGCACCCTGTGCCCATGCCCTCTCCCCAGCCCTAGGGTTCTTCTGCCACCGTGTGGTTCTTCACCCTGTTGTCTCCTCAGAGCGATGTGGCTCCGGCCTGGCCCTCGAGCTCTCTGACCAGCCTGAGATTCCTGTGGCTGCCGTGACAACGGACCACAGACATCTCCTCTCTCACTCACTACTCCACATACTCTCAGAAGGCTCAGAGGAAGAAACTCCTCATCTCTTTCTACCTCTTGCTTCCCGGCAACGCTTGGCGTCCTTCGACGTGGGGATGTACCACTCCCATTCAGCCCCTGCCTTCGCCCAGCCATCTTCCCTCTGTGAGTCTCCGGGACCCTTCTCCTCTTGTAGAAGGACAGTCAGGGTCCAGTTGCCCATAAGCAAGGTCAGCACAGGCTTCCTAGTGCTGACTTCCTAATCCGTGGTGAAAAGTTTCACCTCCCTTGACCACATCAAAGCTTCTGCTTCTAGACCTGGCTGGCATCTGCCTCTCTCCCCGCTCCACGGCCCCTTCCCATAGTCTACAAACGCACAGCCCCTGACAGCGAGTGAGGACCCAGTTAAGTGAGGTAGCTCCAGGTTGGCTTGCACTTTCCTACTGTGTTGTTTCTCTAGAGAGACAAAAACCACTTGCTAATAATTTTATATATATATATATATATATATATTTATACAGATAGATAAATAATACAAGAAACAAATAGTTACTCTAGAGAGACAAAACCAGATTGCTAATGATTTATATATATATATATATACAGATAGATAAATAATACAAGAAATAAACAGTTAACTTTTAAAGCAGTACAAATGGCTCAGTGCAACTCACTCAACTCACCTACTGACCTGCAGTGAACAATGCCAAATGTTTTCCTACCCCATAGTGTGAATAAGGAAACTTATTCACTATTCACTGTTAAAACCACACGATGTGGTGAGAGACTTGGGAAAATGTTTACTCTCCTGGGCCGCCTTGCGGCAAAAAGATCGGCTCATCACATAACCTCTATCACCAGGAGTAGCAAGTCCCTTCTGAAAACCATCTACCGGAGACCAGAGGGTCCAAAGAGACTGCAGGGCAACGATAAGAAGGTGAGGGGGCAGAGGGACCCGAGTGCCAGTCACTGCACACCCAGCAGGGAATGGATGGGAATGATGACAGCTCTCGAAAATGCCACCACCGCGGAGCGATTGGCAGAGAAACTGCTCTACGGGGACCTAATTTGCTGTGCCAACTTTGACCTTAAACATAATAAAATATTCCTTAAAAACATATAATAAATGCACCACAGCATCTTTATTAACAAAAAGGAGCCCCGGGAAGTCCAGGCTGCCCTCTGGACCATCTGGCCAGCCTGAGGCTGACCTGCTGCTGCCACAGCCCCCTGTCCATGCTCACGGCACCCTGACCCGCCTGATGGTCCTCCCCTCCTTTCAGAGACCCTCCGCACCCCAACCACCCGCCTGGCTTCTATGGCACACCTGTCCATCTGCTGTCCCTCTCTTACTGTGCTACTTCCATGAGAGGCTGGGTCCACCTCCGCCCACTCAGCGCCCTGCACACAGAGGATCCCCAATTCTCACTGGGCCTTTCCTCCTCAGGCAGGTCTAACCCACCCTCGCCCCTTCCCTCAGTCCCCTCTCAGTTCTACTGCTTCCTCTACAAGCGCATGATGTCCTGGCCAGGGTGGACGCTGATGTCCGCACAGCCAGGCCTGGGCGGCAAGCAGGCGGGGCGCGCTGTCATTCGCGCTGCGGCCAGCAGAGTGCGCGCGAGGACCGCGGTTCTCGGCCGTTTCCCTTGGAGGCGCCTCGGAGCCCCAAGGCCCTGGCAGCGCTGTGACCTGAACGGTCCTCTGCCCACACTCCAAGGGACTCCGCCCTGAGGGCGTGGCCACCAGGACAGACCTCGAGCCGGACACCCGCGGGGGTGCAGGGAGCACACGCCCATTCGTGGCGCCCACTGTGCCAGCGCAGATCCAGGCTCCAGGGTTGTCGCCTCTGGGTGGATTCGAGCCACCGACCTTCGGGTCAGCAGCCCCGATGCTGGGTAGGCATGGGCACTGCAGGGACTCCGGGCAGAAGAGGGCTCCTCTGTAGCCACCCCTTTGCATCTGGGAAGGGGACCGCTAACTTTTAACTCCCTGGGTCAGACAATGGCCCCACATGACCTTTTGTTGGGCCTGCCTTGTTTGTGGGCTCCATTACCTGTGCTCTAGGCCACGAACAGCTCTGGGCACGCCCACGACACCATTAAGGAATTCCTCTTTGGAAACCACACAAGCACCCCTATGGGGTGCTCGGTCCATGGTCACAGCCCTGCCCACGCTTCACTCGGACAGGCTAAGCTGTCCCTAGAATCTGCCACTCAGAGGACACTCAGTCCCCGGCAAAGCCCTCTCTGTCTGGGCCCACCCACTAGGCTCTCCGTGGGCTGGACTGTGGACATCAGGACTCGCCTCCCTCCTGGGGGGTCCCCCTTCTGCCTCATCGGAGCCTCTCTGGAGCTCTGAGGAGGAAGCCTCCCACCAGGGCCCCCACCCCCACCCCGGCAGTGTCCATGCCGGCTGCTCACCACCTGAATTATTGATTGGCACACCTGCCCCCTTCTCCACAGCTCCCTCAGGAGACAGACCCTGATGTCCCAAGTCTCAAGGCAGAGAGCCCCTTCCCTGCAGCCTTGCAGCCTCCCTGAGTGGCTCCCTCTCAGCCCCTCAGCCCTGAGCCCCTTCCCCTCAGCCGCTTTATTCTGCCCAGCCCCTCCCCCTCAGCCCTCAGCCCCCGCCCAAGGCCCCACTATGCTTATCTTCCCTCAGTTTCCTCTTTGGGATCTGAGTTAGTTAATCGTGCCAGCCTGGCTGATAATCACTTGGGGCTAATTGAAAGGCGGAGGGATAAATGGGTGGTGAGCCT
>NW_022107431.1:10436850-10504348 GCF_000313985.2 Echinops telfairi
AAGTAGTGACGCCGAAGGTGGGAAAATGAGAAAACATAGATCAGCAAGTGATTTTTTAGTCACCTAAGACCAGCTTCTGCACCTAACCCAATCACTGATCTCATGTCCCTACTTCCAGAAGAATGTCCCTGTGTGCATGTGTGTCTGCTCATTTTGTGTGTGTGTGCATGTTTGCATGCTTATGTGCCTGTGTGTGTGTGCGTCCACCTGTGTGTGTGCACACTCTCTCACCCACCTCTGAACTTAGCGCATGGACACCTTCTCTCAGGAAGGCAGCAGGAGGCAAGGTGCTCACAGCCCCGACGGACCTCCTACCAAGGGCTTTGACAGGCACCTGTGGGGAGCTGGCCCAGCCCTGCCTGCCCTGCCAGCCCTCAGAGGTCAGGCCTCACCCCTGCTGCACCTCGGCCATCTTCAAGAGTCTTTTGAAGAAGAGAATTCCCCCTCCTCTTCCTTGCAGGCTGCCCGGCTGGCGACCAGTGGACACCCTGTCAGAGTCCAGAGACTCTCAGAGACTCGTCTAGCTCACTGTCTACAAAAGAAATCCCTGTCCACAGAGACGAACCTTCTTCCTGCCTGCCTCTGGGGGCGAAGGGCGAGGCTCCAGGGATGCTCAGCAAGGGGTGGGACTCTCTCTGGGGTGACAGGGGCGTGTGGTGTGTAGGTGTGTGTGTGTAGGGTGGTGCTTCTGAGGTCTGGAGAGATTTTGTGTCCTGACTCTGAGGGGGGTGGGGGGCAGTATTGGCATCTAGTGGGTAAAGGCCTAGGCGCTGCTCACCACCCTTGTGGTCACTGAGGGATGCCCATGCCTGGCGACCTGGTGTGCAGAGTGACCCTGCCCCCTCGGACCTTCAAGGTGGGGACATTCAGAAGCCAGGCCAATCTTCCCAGGGGGCTTCCAACCACTAACCCTTTGACTTAGACAGTTTGTGACATCACCATCTGTGCCTCCCCGGGAGTCCTGCTAACCCCCAACAATGGACAATACAGCCCCCCCCCGAATGGCCCACCCCCAGTGCTGAGGTGCGGAGCCTGTCTCTGACTGCGGGGTGCGGGCGGGGGGCCTCCAAGGGTCCCTTAGGGCCTGCGACCTGGAAAGCGCCATGGCCCATGCACACAGCGCCCCCGGAGGGTTGCTGTGAGTTTCCATCAAGTGGGCAGCCAGGGTGGGCAATGCCTGCCTGTGTCAGGGGACCCGTGCTGGGCCTGTCGCCTTGGCTTTGTTGCCTGGGCTCTGACGACGGGGTCCTCTGGTACTGGGTGGGGACCACTGTGGAGCCCTGCTTTCCCCGGGCCTCGGATTGCCCTTGGATTGCGGAATCCTGGATGGGGACCTTCCTCCTCCCACTGCCCCATCTCCCGGAAAGTGGGTTATTCAGGGTCTTTGTGCCCTCGGTTCTCAATCAGTGAAATTACAGATAATTTCAGGAAACGGTGCTTGGATTTCTTAAATCAGTAAATTGCCAGTAATCACACCCCCTGTCCGGGCCCGCCTGTGCCTCAGGCCCTTTCTCACCCATTAGCGTTCCCACCACAGCCCTGCCCAGTCAGACTTACTCATCCCATTTTACAGGTAAGGATAGTGAGGCGCCCAGGCTCGGTGGGGCTCACCTGAAATCACCCAGCTGCCAGGTGGTAGGGTGGACCGTCCCCTAACAGAAGATCAGATGTCCAAACAGGGGGCCGATGGAATCATCTGGGGGGTTTGAAAAACACAGGCGGCTGGAGCCCACCTCCAGCGAGTCAGATCCCCACCCCGGCCTGGGGCTGGCTTGGGCATCAGGGTTCCAGACTACCCCCTCTCCCTCCTGGTCTAGTGGCAGCCTGATTTGAACACACCCACCCACCCACACTGAAGTGGTGTCGAAGCACTCATTGAAGGAGCTGATTAGGAGATTTTGAGGCCTCTGAACCCCTCCTTGATCAGAAGCCTGCCTTCTTAGGTCTGGGATCATTCATGTTGTTCTTGGGAGACGCGGAGCCTGTGCTGGCTCACGGCGAGCCTGTGCACAGCAGAAGGAAACGCTGCCCGGTCCCGCGTCATCCTCACCATCGTTCTCATGTCCGAGCCCTTCCTCGCAGCCAAGGCGTCCATCCATCTGGTTGAGGCTCCTCCTCTTTTGCGCTGTCCCTCTACTTTCCCAAGGACTGATCTCTCCGGACATGTCCAAAGGACCTGAGACGAGGTCTTCCCAGCCTTGCTTCTAAGCATTCTGGCTGTACTTCTTCCAGAGCTGTCCTTTGGCAATCGCAATACTTTCAATATTCTCCACCGGGGCCGTCATTCAAATGTATCGATACTTCTCTGGTCTTCCTGATTCCGTGCCCAACTTTCACAGGCCTGGGAGGGGACGGAAAGGACCATGGCTTGGTCAGGTGCACCTTAGTCCTCAAAGGAGCATCCTCGCTTTTCAAGGAGGTCGTGTGCAGCAGCAGAGGGACCCAGTGCCAGGCGCCATTGACTCTCGACTGGCGCTTCCAGGAGCGCGGATTGTGAATCCTTAGTCGAAGCTTCCAAGGAGCTTCCTGTCTGCTTGAACGAGGCGGTGGATACTAACCTGGTCAGCTTCAGACCTGCCTTTTCTGTCTGGGAGGCCCCGCGCCCCACAAATAGAGAAGCGCTCAGCTACTAACCGAAAGGTGGGAGGTTCAAGTCCACGGAAGGCACCTCAGAAGAAAGGCCTGGCAGTCTGCGCGATGGAATTCCTAGGGAGCACAGAGCTGGCTGCTCAGACAGATCAGGCTTAGGGGGCATCGTGGATGGTTTCATCTTTGAACTCTGTCGTTTCTTGACGCTGTTGGGGGCTGTGATTCCAACTCTCAGTGACATCTATGGGGCATTTCTGAGTCTGTGCATCTTTAAAGAGCAGGTCTCCTGCGGAACCACAGGTGGGTTCCCCGGCTCTTCACTTAGCCACCCAGATGCCAGGCCTCCTGATGGTATCTTAAAACCAAAAACAAGCCTGCTGCCATCGAGTCAGTTCCAACTCCATATTTTCTCACTAAGAATTCCCTAAAATTCCCATCTCTGGGCCAGTTGTATGAAAGCGTCACTTTTTCTCAGCTGCTTAAATTGATGTCTCTGTCTTACTTCCTCTCTGCTTCATCTTATTTTCATTCTTCTACATCCTGTAAGCTCCGCTTTGATACATTTTTTTTATATATCAAAAGACTTAATCTGATCTGTCTGTGGGTATTGATGTATGTATTTGTGTGTGTGTGTGTGTGTGTGTGTGTGTGTGTGTGCGTGCGCACGCGCGTGTGCGCGCGTGCGCGCTAATCTACTGTAATGATTCTCAAGCCTGTTTCTGGAACCCACAGCAGCCACACCCCTTGGGAACTTGTTAGAAATCTCAATGATCAAGCTCCCACCCCCTGACTCAAAAACTCTGGGTCCCATCCCCTGGCCCCCTGCCCAGTCTGCACCTTAGCTAGAGCTCTGGGTGATTCTGATACCTGATGGAGATGGAACGCCACCGGTCTTGACTATTAGCCAGTTCTCATGATTCCCTGGTGAAAAGCATGGTTTTGCTAACGGAAAGGGGATGCCGTGCCTTCGTTAAGATAGAAACCTGTAAGTAATATCAGCCCTGATCGAAAGAAACATTTGGAATTCTTGGTTCGTTATTCAGTCTATCAAGTAGCCTCTGGGCACACATATGTGCATGTTCTACCCTGGCTCCCCTTTGGGAGGTACCTCCCAAATGCTACCCTGCTGAGCATCTCAGGTCTCAGCAGCTGGCCCTCTTCCTCCGTCCCCGTGCAGAGGGCCACTGTCTCACAAAGACCCAGCCCCTGGTCAGCCATCTCAGGAGGCAGCATGTGATCGAGAGCCGATGGTGCTGAAGGAAGGCATTCGAGTTGCCCTGCAGGCAGTAGCCAAAACCGAGACTCCGTGACTGGATGGACACCCATGGCAATGTCTCGAGAAGCTGATGAAACGCCAGAAGTATTCACCCACCTGTGCCAAGAAATTTGGAAGACAGCTACCTGGCCAACGGACTCGAAAAGATCCATATTTATGCCCAATTCCAAAGAAAGGTGACCCAACAGAATGTGGAAATTGTTGAACAATGTCATTAATATCACACACAAGTAAGCTTTTTGGGGGGTGGGGTGGGAAATGGGTTGTCTTTATTTTTATTTATTTGTTAATGAGATACTTTTATTAAGGACTCTTACATCTCTTATCACAATCCACACAAGCAACCATTGTGTCAAGCACATTTGTACACATACTGCCATCATCATTTTCAAAGCATTTACTTTCTACTTGGGCCCTTGATATCAGATCCTCATTTTTTCTCCTCCCTCCTCCACCCTCCCTCATGAAACCTTGATAAGTTATAGATTATTATTATTTTCACATCTTACATCACCTCTGTCTCCCTTTAGCCACTTTTCTGCTCTTCGTCACCCTGGGAGGGGGTTATATATTAATCCTTGTGATCGATTCCCCTTTTCTCCCCCGACCTTCCCCTTATCCTCCTGGTCTCTCTATTCTCACCGTTGATCTTGAGGGGTTTATTTCTCCTGAATTTCCGGCTCACAAGTAAACTTTTGCTGAAGACCATTCAACTATGGTTGCAGCAGTACATAGATGGGGAGTTGCCAAAAATTCAAGCAAGATTCAGAAGAGGATGTAGAACATGATATCGTTGCTGATGTCAGATTTGGGCTCAAAGCAGAGTACCAGAAAGGTGCTTATTTATGATTTTATTGACTTTGCCAAGGCATTCGACTGTGTGGACCATAACAAGCTATGGATAGCACTGAGAAGAATAGGAATTCCAGAGCACTTCGTAGTGCTCATGTAGTGCTCATGGACCAGGAGGCAGTTGTTCGAACCAAACCAGAGAATCGTGCATCATTGAAAGTCAAGAAAGGTGTGTATCAGGGATAGATTCTCTTGCCACACTTCTTCACCCTGTCTGCTGAGCAAATCATCAGAGAAGCTGGATGATATGAAGAAGAATCTGGCATCAGGAGTGGAGGGAGGCTTTCAAGGACCATATGCAGATGTCACAACTTCGCTTGCTGAAAGTGAGGAGGACTCGAAGTGCTTGCTGATGAAGCGATTAGGGCTGCAGCCTTCAGCATAGATCACAACCACATGGAGAAGATCAAAATCCTTATGACTGGGCCAGTGGCTAACATCAGGATACACAGAGAAAAGAGTGACGTTGTCCAGGATTTTGTCTTGCTTAGATCCACGGTCAATGCTCAGGGCAGCCGTCAAGCAATCAAATGCATCGCATGGGGTTAACTGCTGCACAAGACCTCTTTAAAACGCTGAGGAGCAAAGATGTCCATTTGAGGACTTGGGCACACCGGACTCAACCCCAGTGTTTCCAACAGCCTCGTATGTGTGGGAATGTAACACAACGGATGCGGAAGACGGAGAAGAAAGTGCGCCTTTGAACCATGATGTTGGGAAAGAAGGCTGGAAGTGCCGTGGACATGCAGGAGAACAAACCAGTTTGTCTCAGGAGAAGTCAGTCAGAAGGTTGTGTACACATCTAACTGGATGCCATACGCACATTTATGTCAAGATGTACATATGGACATCTATATCAGGAAAATGGCTCATACAGTTGCACAAGCAGACAAGTCAAAGTCTGGGCAGGTTCCGAACCCCTGGGTCAGATGTTACGTGGAAGACTTCATCTGACTCACGTGGCTGGTGACACGTCCATAGGCTGGTGGCTGTGGTGGTGGATAAATTCAAAGTGCTGGTGTTGGTGAGGGTGGTAGTGATGGAAGTGGAGGGGATGGTGGGGTGGGTGGCGCTTTTATTGCTGGTGATAGTGGTAAGGATGTTGGCAAGGAAGGTGGCAACAGCGGTGGTGGTGGTGATGGTGATAAGGATGTTGGTGATGATGGTAGTGAGGGTGTTGCTCTTGCCGGCATACCAGTTCCCCAAGCTGTATGGCCTGCCTCCCTCACTGCCCCCATGCATCCGCGCAGTGTGCATCATGATGTGTGGGTGGACTTGTGTGAGTGTGTGTCTGGTCACGCTGACTTGAGTTCCTCTAGTTTAGAAATCCCTGAAAGCTTTTACACTAAAATAGGGGTGAAGCCATTTGTACCCTCCAAATGAGAAGGAATAAATGAAGCACCCAGCTGTAGCTACTGGTAATTAGCGTGATTCCGGGAGCGCTACGCTGCAAGATAATGGAAAAGCTGATTATAGATGAGCCACGGGCCATGAGGGAGGTCACCTCGGTCCCTTAACTCCATCCACTCAGTCTGACGCTGGCTGCTTCGAGGCCAGTTCTCCATCCAAGCCTGGCTCCTGAGCATCCAGCCAGAGGGCAGCCAGGCGGCCAGAGGAGGGCTGGGCTCAGTCTTGGTCCCGGGCAAGGAGAGGCTGTGGGGTGATTGGCTTCCCTGGGCGGGAGTGCTGAATGCCAGGCTCCTTGCAATTCCTGCAGCTCCGGGAAGAAAGGGCCACTGAGAACGAGTCTAGAGAAAACGATGACCGGACGAGCTAGCCAGCAGGAGGGCACTCCCTCTGTGGACACACTCCAGCAGGACTTCCAGCCCGGGAAGATTCTGGAAGAAACAGACTCCCAGTTCACCAACTGCTGCTGACCAGGCCTGGCAGAGGCAACGTTGGAGCCCATGAGGGAAAATATGTGAATCGTGGGTTCGATATTGTTCCTTGCCATCACGCCTGGCGACCTCATGCATAACACAAGGCAACACAGCTGGCTCCTGCGCCATCTTCATGATCACCGGTGGGCTAGAGTCCAGCCCGGGGAGGCGCTGCCTCTATTTACTGGGGCCTTGGTGGTGTCGCATGACCAGTTGGGCAGCGAGTGACAGAGACCACCAGCCACTCCGCAGGAGAAAGGTGGCTTTTCCCTCCCGTAAGGAGTGGCCTCTCGGAAACCCACCGGGCAGGTCGACCCTGTCCTGTAGGGTCACTGCTCTTCGGAGTCAACCAGAAGTTTTCCCTGCTTGACCACACATGTCCTTTCCCAGCGCTCGGCCATTCCTGTCCAGAGCCAGCACGCTGAGGCCTACCCAGCCGGGATGGTTGCCTGGATTTCTCTGTTCACTCGGGCAATCAGGAATCTCAGAACCAAATGTGCAGCTCAACTACGCTACCGACTTACAGATTTGCATTCTAATTTTAGCCTTGACCTGATTTTTTTAATCACTCTCCTAGTTAAAGAGGTATTATTATTTATTTTGCTTTCTTATAGCTGGCTGCAACTTCCTTTGTCTTTTCTCAACGTTATTGATTTTGTTGTGGTTGGCGAGGATACACACAGCAAAACGTGCACCGAGTCAGCAGGCTGGATGTGTACAATTAATTCAGTGGCATTGGCTGCATTCTATGAGCTGTATGGCTCACCCCCCCTCCAAATGGTTCCTCCTTCATGAACACAGACTCACTGCCTCCTTTGTTTCCTACCTCACCTTTCAAGTGGGTGCTGTCAATTTGACCCCATGGGTTGTTAGAACAGAATCATTAAACATGTCATTAGGCCAGTTATTGGGATGTCCCATGAAACCATGACCCCAAGTCCCCAAGTCAAGGAACCAAATCCCATGAGATGTTTACTTGTACATAAGCAGCCTCACCAGCCACTCTCTCAGTTTTATGTTCCATAATCCCAGACGAAGTGTAGGATGTGTAGCTTCTGAAACCTCCCTGGATCTTTCCAGCACCCCCCACTTTGGGAAACACTGAACAAGCAGCTGAGCACTTCATACTGCACCTACCAAAACAAAGCAAAGCTTGCTACCATTAAGCCAATTTCAGCTCATGGCGACCCTGCACTACCAGGGCTCGTGTAGGTGATTTTTAAAGGGAACATAGTTACTTCCAGGGGACGGTCATTTTGTGAGCCAAGGTGGGGCTTAGGTACAAGGTGACCTCAGGGGCTAGTTTCAGTTCAAGGTCGGAAGAGTTACTGCTGTGGGTGAGGAAGTTGATTTGACCAGGTGGGGCTGTTGACTTGGGATTTCGAAGGGAAGAGGGGAGACGTGGAGGGTTTGGGGTCCACTGCTGGGAGATTGAGGGACTGTGGTAGGCAAAGATGTTGATTGGCTGTGGCAGGTGTGAGTTCTGATTGGCTGTGGCAGGTGGTGGTGGTGGGGAAACAACCCTTTCATTGTGTTTTTGGAGAAGATTTGCATAGCAAATTAGGCTGTCATTTAACCATTTCTGTGCATATTGCCCAGTGATGCTGGTTACACGCTTCACAATGTGTCAACATTCTCATTTCTATTAAGCCAGCGTCTTTGTCCCCCCCAACCCCCATTCTCTGCCCTGCCCTGCCCGTCTTTGGCGGCGGCAGAAACTGACCATAAGGTCTCACGTGGAAGATTGGTTGAGGAGCACAGGACTTACGGGTGATGTTATGAGCCGATCTGTCTTTTGGCTGACAGTGCCTTGTGGCAGTGGTTTGAGTTCCCAGTTTAAAGGTTATGCCGGGGGAAATTGGGGGAGTTTTACTCGTCTCTACTGTCCACTGTCTGGACAATTTTTTTTTTTGAATTTGAGTTTTGCTCTACATTTTCCTCCCGTTTCACCTGGGAGCATCTATTGTGCCCTGATCAGAGTGGTCATTAGTGCTGGCCGGGCACGCACCCTCTAGGTCTTCTGGTCTCAAGGTGGGCAAGGTCATTGTTGCTGTAGACCAGGTGTCCTCAAACTACAGCCCAAGGGCCACATGTGGCCCGCCAAGGACATTTATCCGGCCCGCCGGGTGTGTTTGCCCCATTTGTTTTTTACTTCAAAATAAGTTATGTGCATTGTGCATAGGGATTTGTTCATAGTTTTATTTTTAAACTGTAGTCCGGCCCTCCAACGGGTCTGAGGGACAGTGAACTGGCCCGTTTAAAAAGTTTGAGGACCCCTGCTGTAGACTGAGGCCTACAGACTCGTTTCTTCTTCCAGCCTTTCATGTCCTCTGTTCTTTCAGTACAGACACACAGAGACCAGCGATGGCGTCTTAAAGAGCCACCAACGCCTTGAAGACCTCAGATGCCAGCCATCGGTCTAGGACGCAGAACATGATCACATGACCGGTGTGATGCCGACTGACTGAGTTGTCCCAAGAGCTTCTGCTTCTAAGCCCTCCAACCCGGGAAACCAGAGGTTCCCCGACTTATTTGACCTGCACCCCTTTTTGGGGCAAAAAATAATTCCGCACTCCCCTGGCCATTAAAAAAACGTTTGTACTATTATCTCCTGATCCAGGATAAAGTATAGGTATCTGCTTTTGCAGCCTCTCCCCTAACCTGGGTCACCCCAGCAACTCCCAGGGGCATTATCGCCCACGCTGAGAAACGACGCTGAGTACAGTCTCCCTGCCATCTTTCCATCACTTCTGACTCGTAGTAGTCCTATGAGACAGGGCGGACTTACCCCTTTGGGGTTCTGAGACTCAGTATGTCTCTTACGCAGTGACTGGTGGCCGCCAACTGCTGATAGTGACAACCCATAACCCACGACCCCCCCAGGGCTCAGTACGGCGAGAACACCCAATCTTCACACACACACACACACACACACACACACACCCCTTTTAAATCAGCCAGGATCCTTTCGTCCTGTACATGGTTGGTCTCTGTCCAGGTTTGCCATGAGTGCAATGATGTATTCTGGAAGGAGCTCTCATTCTTTGCAAGTTATCTAGAGTTTGTTAGGATCCACGCAGCCCTCCCCAGCACCCAAACTCACAAGCATCTATTAGCTTGACAGCAATTGCCCTCCCAACTCCCTCACATCCCTGGCAACCACCAAAGAAGGCTCTCTGACTGTCTGCCCGCCCCCTCTTGTCCTGTGTCACCGTGATCTCATACAGTACAGCTTGTGTCTTTGGGGAAGCCTTATTTCACTCAGCACAAAGTCCTCCACATTCTCCCGCACTCTGTTTTTCAAACTCATCGTTCCTTTTTCCCCCGTTAGGGCTGGTGAAATGAATTTTAATATGTTACGTATTTTCTGTAACTCAATATATCCAACTTTATCAGCATATATCACATGCTTCTTGGCTTGCTAAGTCTTTGAGCATGTCATTCAAGCTCCTGCTCATCTTGGTTCAGGTAGCCCCATGAGCGCCCTGACAGCTCCGTGTTAGCTTGGTGATGCTGGATCGAACTTGGTGCTTGGTGAGGTGACCTCCCTCTTGACCCAACCTGAGTTTGTTCTAGGCTCAAGTATTTCTTGTTTGTTTAAGGTGACCAGATTTAAAGCAGGACACCATTGACTGGGGGCGGGGGTGGGGTTGATTAAAAATTTGGTTTATATGGTCCAAATAGACCGTTCCCTAGCTTGTCGTACATTCTTTCCAAAAATCGGGACTTTTAAAAAATGCCAAAAGGCGGGACTGTCCCCCCAAAAGTGGGACATCTGGTCACCTTATGTTTGTTCCATGACAAAAATTTCTTCCCTGGCGTTTAAAATACTGATATTGATCTTTTCTTTCTTACTCATTATTTGTATTTTTATCTTTATATTATTATGATTTTATTCTTGCCATTTTTGGGTTTTGTTTCTTATTGTTTCTGTTGGGTTTCCCAGTTTGTGCAGTAGAGAAGGAAGAGATGCACAGAGATAATAACTAATGCAGTGGTTTATCAGGGATGTGTGTGGGGTGATGGTGGGAGATAGGGAGGGTTAGGGGATTTGGGGAGCAAATGATGGATACGGGAGGGGGAAGGGAGCACTAGACCTGATTGTGATTATGCATCTACAATCCATTTTAAAAGTGATTTACCTAGCCCTAACGTAAGAACAATCAGCTCTTATGTCATGGCCTTCTTGATACTCACCTTCATGAAATGATCACCGAAGACAAGGGGCTACAGCAAAGTGTGATGAAGAAGGCAGGTGGTGCCATCAATCGGAATAGCGCCTGGGGTCTTAAAGGTTAGTGTTCAAGCAAGCAGCCATCTAGGCGAGGAGTCAACAAAGCGGGGAGTTAACTAAGTCCACATGGAAGAAGCACGCCGGCTTGTGTGATCCAAAGATGACACGTACAAACCTCGTATATGGTGAGGAGAAAAGCATCAGAGCAAACATTATGAACAGCCAATTTGTGGAGGGCTGTGGGGGACGGTGGGAGCCCAAACCCATCTGCAGAGTGTCTGGTCAGTCTGAGCCATTGGCAGATCCGCTCTAGCCACAGCCAAGACTCTCGATCAGCCTTCCTGTTGGGCAGAGGCCACTGTGATCTTGATTATGCTGGATGGAACTCAGCACTTGGCCAGGTGACCACCCATAGACGTGACCTGCATTTGTTCTGGGTGTAAGTATCTCTTACTGGTTCCAAGATAGTTATTTCTTCCCTGGCTTTTTGATTCTTGTTGGGGTCTTTTCCTTCTTACTCCTTCCTTATTAGTAGTTTTGTCTGTACGATTGTGTTTTTACCCTTGCCGCCAGAGTGCAATTTTGTTTTTTATTGTTTTCTGTTGGTCTCCCAGCTGTGAAGCACGGGAGGAGTGGATGCATAATGATAATAACCGATACAAGGGGATATAGGGAACACAGGGGTGGGGTGGGGGGAAGACAGGCTGGGAAAGGGGGTTTGGGGAGTAACTAATAAAGACAGGAGCAGGGAGGGAGCACTAGAATGGATTGTGATTGCATAAATCATCTTACAGGCGATTTAACCATGGGGTGGGGGACATGCTCTAAAATTGATGTGGGGAACGATTGTATAATTCTCCATGATATGATTGAACTATTGAATTATATGATACATAAATTACTTGCCAATAAAACTGTTGTGAGGGAAAAATGATTTAACCATGGAATTATATATGTGAATACTATAGTAAGAAAACCATGGGGGGGAAAAAAGAGAAACCAAATTTGACCAATAGTTACCCTAGGTCAGTGGTTCTCAACCTGTTGGTCACAACCCCTTTGGGGGGTCAAATGACCCTTTCACAGGGGCCACCCAATTCATAACAGTAGCAAAATTACAGTTATGAGGCAGCAACGAAAATAATTTTATCGTTTGGGGTCACCCAAACAGGAGGAACTGTATGAAAGAGTTTCGGCATTAGGAGGGTTGAGAACCACCGCCTCGGTGAAGGGGCAAAGAGTTGTTGTGTAGGGCCATTGAGTTTACGTCATTAGTGGTGGAATAATTTGGAAAAGGATATCAATAATGGTTGTACAACACCAAGTGTATAATCAATAACACTGAATTATACAACTAGAAATTGAGGAATTGGAGGATGTTCTGTTGTGTATATTTTTGTCCCAATTAGAAGAAAATTACATGAATAACAATGGCTGCAAGGAAGAATGTTCTAGAATTGAATATGGTGGCAATTGTACAACTCATCTTGCTATGATCAAATTTATAGAATCATATGACATGTGGATGAAGTGCTAATAAAACTGTTTTTTTTAAGAAAGAGGGGAAGGTCAAAGATCAACCCCCGCCCCCACGTGGGGTCCTCCAGTGTTCCTTTCTGCCCGTGAACAGGCTGTTGGAATGTGTGATGTCTCACTTGTAACAACCTCTGTAGACCCAGGGGGCAGACAGGGCCAAAGCCACTAAGATGGAAAATGCAAATAGAAACCTGGGTTGTACCCAAGTCAAGGGTGCCACAGCCGAAATGTCAAACCAAGAATGCCTGCCCCAGACTGCTTGCTGAGTAACAGCAAGTGTCCCCATGCTTTCAGCCCCTGCTAGTTGAGGATTCATAGTGTTCTTGGCGGAACTCCCCCTACATCGGCAGACTCCAGCTTGGCCTAACTTCCACGCCATGTTCTTTTTCCTCTTACAGCCTGATGTTTGCAGGGTGCCCAGCTCTCACCCGTCACCCTGATGTCACCGGTTACTTGACTACACAATCAGATTCAGAAACAGGAACAAGAGCTATTGGACGAAAGGAGAAGGGTCATTTCAGAAAGAGCAGAAATCTGTCTTTGACAATAAGTGTTCTTAGAATCAAGTCTCAGCACCACAGACCTTCAAAGCCATCATCCAGGCCAACCAGCTGCTTTACCGATGAGGGTACTGAGCGGCTGCAGGCAGCATCAGGCCGGAGAATGCGTCCCTTGTCCCCGCCTCAAACTCCTATGGATTTGGTTGTAAACAAAAGGAGACCCTCAGTGGGATGGTATCCCTGTGGCAGTGTAGTGGTGTCACCAGCGTTGATGTCACACAGTGTGGTAACTCATAATGTCATACAACCTCCACCCATGGACCCCTTCCTGGACCAGAATTCTTAGTATTACTTATTATCCATTTCAATCACAGAGTAAAATGTAATATAGTTGTAAATTGCTTTAATGTAACTGCTTAAATCATATGAATGCTAATAACAAAATTGCATTGTGAAATCTGTCTGCATTGAATGGCAACATTATTAGCTAGAACATGACTAGTAACTGAGCAGAAGTCTTAAATAATTTTTCTCCTCCTTTTTCCTTTATCACCTCTTTATTGAGAAAAAGATATTGATAGAGGTTCGCAAATACTGATTACAAAAGCTCTTGAAGCTTTGCTAAGACCAGCTGGTGGCAGCAATGAAAACAAGAGTGTGTGGTTGTGCAGACAAAACCAGGTGAGTGGATGCATCTTTGTAATTGAGGGGTAATGACTGCCCGCACCAGAGTGCTTTAGGAGGTTCAAAAGGTAAATTAGCATCGAGTTTCAGTCTTGTACTTGTACTTGTACGTATTGCTACACGTAACCTGGGATTTTGAGAAAATGCTTTTGTGTGGTAAAAGTTACAGGGATATTTTTAATAAAAGAACAATAAATTCCTACTGAAACACCCCACAAAAATGTTATAGACTGTCATTTGGGCGTCACCCTCCTCTGACTGCACCTGGTGCAGTCCATACCCCCAGGACCCACCCCGTAACACTATTGGTTGGAGGTCAAGCCAACCACCGAGGTCTTGGAAGAAGGACTTGCTGATCTACTTCTGAAAGGTGACAACCATGACAATCATGGAACCCAGCTCTGCTCTACTCATACGGAGTTGCTCGGAGCTGGGTTGACTCTACAACGGCTGGTGGGTGGGTTGGTTGGTGGATGGGTTGGGTGGTTGGTTGGCTGGCTGGCTGGTTGGGTGGGTGGGTGGCTGGCTGGCTTGTTAGCTGGCTGTAGCAGGACAGAATTCAGTGCCATCCACTGAGGTTTCCTCTCACAGATTTCCATGTGTCAGCTTATCACCCTCCTCGAATAAGCTCAGCTGTGCATGCTGTCCCAGGGAATAGAATGAGCCCAGAGTCTCAGGGTCCCGTTCTTGACATTTCACCTTAAAAGTCAGCTCTTTAATCTCAGCACAGAGCCAAGTATCTGAAAATTGAGTTCTAAAAATATGGACACTAAGTGCTTAAGCTTGGCGACGTCTTCAGAAGGGTGTACCATGAACAAGAACTTGGGAAGAGAGGATTTCCAAGGTCAGACCGCCCAACCTCAAAGGAGTAATGAAGGCGGACATCGCAGCCTGAGACAGGAAGGAAGCTGAGGTGCTTGGGAGGAGTCCCTGGGTGGTCCACAGGGCGAAGCGCTCAATCGCTAGCCCAAAGGTGGTCGGTCCCAAGACACCCCGAGGCACCTTGGAATACAGGTCTGGTGATCTGCTTCCCCAAAGTCACACCCTCAAGAGCCGTAGGGAGATCTCAGCACACGTGGGGTCTCCATGGTTACACCTGAGGGCAACTAACGGCTCAGCAGCAGCAGCAGCAGCAGGAGCAGCAGGTGCTGGCAATCTCTAACCAGAGAACTGATGTCGAGAACAGAGGGAGTGGACAACTGGGACGCCCAACAGCTCTGAGGAGACGCAGAACTCTGCTGGGTGGAGTGGGCAGTGGACAATGGAATGCCAAGATAGGCTTTTGGAATCTGTGGACAGAGATTGGGTCCCACTTCCTGTCTTGAGGTCTGGCTGGGCAGCACACCATGCAGTAAGATCCCACACCACTGTGGACTGGGGAACAGAGTGTCAAGGTGTGTTCCTGTGGGGCTAGGAAAAAGGGCTGGCTGATAAGGATCAACCACCCCAAGCCCCAGAAAGGTTCTAGAGCAGTGGTTCTCAACCTGTGGGTCGCGACCCCTTTGGGGTTGAACAACCCTTTCACAGGTCACCCAATTCATAACAGTAGCAAAATTATAGTTCTGAAGTATCAATGAAAATAATTTTATGGTTTGGGGGGTCACTACAACACGAGTAACTGTATGAAAGGGTCGAGGCATTAGGAAGGTTGAGAACCACTGGTCTAGAGGGAAGCCAATATGCCGGTGCTTTGAGAGTCTTGGGCCGTGGCTGAGTGAAGGAGCTGGAAGCTCATGGCAGACCCGGAGAGTCGCAGCCATGGGGACCATTGTGAACTGCACAAGCCTGAGGCCACCCAGGAAGGAGGGCAATTCTGGCTGGTGCCTTCTGAGGAAAGAAAAGCCCCGAGCTAAGTCCTCTGGCATCAAGTTGACATGGCTCACAGCAACCCTGCAGCACAGAGAAGAGCTCGTCCAAAGGGTTTCCAACGCTATGAAGATTTTACAGTGTATCACTTTCATTGACCTATCATTCCCATACCGTACATTTCAATAGTTTAAACATAATAAAAAGAGTTGTGCGGTCATCACCACAATCAAGGTTTGAACCATTTCTTCATTCTCAGACTCATTATGATTAGCTAAGCTCCACTGCCCCACCCCCAAGGAACTATTAATCCAATTACTGTCTCTCTAGATGTACCTATGCTGAACTCACACAACATTCACCCTCGCCACCCCAACCACACCGTTACAAAATAAAACACTTCCATCTAAAAGAAGGCAGAAAAGGATAAAAACTAGAACAAATTTAAGATGGAACAAAAGGTGTTAAATTTTAACCTAACGACACCAGCCTTAATTCACTGCCTCAACGTTCTCCCAGAGGGAGGTGAGTGGTTTCGAACTGCACACCTTTTAGTTAGCTGCCCGGTATTTAACCCATTGGGGCACCAGGGCCCCTTTCATTAGGGATCACTCACTGCCATCAAGTCAATTCTGACTCACGGCGACCTATTGACAGGTTAGAACTGCCCTGTGCGTTTATGAGACTAACTCTTTGCAGGTGTGGAAAGCCCCATCGTTCTCCCGAGGAGCACCTGGTGGTTTCAAACTGATGACCTGGTGGGTCACAGCCCAACACATAACACACAGCACTAGGGCTCCTACAGTAGAGGGAGATGTTAATAATAAACGATGGGAGGAAGACTGTACAACACTCATACTGGAGGGGCCGACCTGCATACATCATCACAACGGCCCTTGGGAGGCTGCGGAACAAACAGCCCCCAAACCTCCTGAAGCACACAGGTCCATGGGGCGTAGCTCACCCGAAGCTCACCTGTGCCTGCAGCCACTGCAGGTTGGCCGGGGTGGCTCTCTCAGGTCTGAGTTTGCTGATCTGGCCTGGCCTCAGCTTCTCTGATGATGCCTTACACCTGATCCCTTCGACACCTCGTGGTTGCATAGGCTGGTGTGCTTCTTCCATGTGGGCTTTGTTGCTTCTGAGCTAGATGGCCGCTTGTTTACCTTCAAGCTTTTAAGACCCCAGATGCTATACCTTTTGATAGCCAGGCACCATCAGTTTTCTTCACATTTGCTTATTCACCCGCTTTGTCTTCAGTGGTTGTGTCGGGAAGGTGAGCATCATAGAATGCCAATTCAATAGAAGAAAGTATTCTTGTGTTGAGGGAGTACTTGAGTGGAGGCCCAATGTCCTTCTGCTACCTTAATACTAAACCTATAAATGTAGGCTCATAGATCTATTTCCCCCTCCTCATATAATATATTTGTATAGGTACATGTCTTTAGCTAGAGCTCTATAAATACCCTTTGCCTCCCAGCTCTTTCCTCTATTTCCCTTGATTCTCCTCCTGTCCCACTATCATGCTCAGTCCCCACCAGGATTTCAGCACTTCCTCTTTGTTACGTTCCCCTTGATCCTGCCCTACCAGGTCTCCCACACCCACCTCCCAACAATTTGGATCGCTTGTTGTTCCCTTGTCCCTGGGTTTGTTATCCCCTCTTCTTCCCTTCCCCCCTCCTCCCCCTCTCCCATGTCCCCCCGGAACTGTCAGTCCCGTTGTTTTCTCCTCCAGATTGTTCATCCAGCCTGTCCTATCCAGACAGGCCTGGGCCTCAGCTTCTCATGGCAGATCAGGCGCATCTTATCCTGCGGCCTTTTCCGGGGCAAGTGCTTCTCCCTTTGCTAATATTCTCTTGGCCAAAGGAAGCCACATGACTTGGGCCAGTGTCTGCGTGGGATGAAGTGACAGGTAGGCTACCTTCCTGGGCCTTTGAGGCAAAGGCCTGGGGACCATGTGGCTGAGAGGCTGAGAACTGGAGAGAGAGAATTGAGTGCTGACCGAGGAGACCCAGGACGGTGTCCCTACTGTCTGCTGACCCTGACCTGTGGTAACCTACTGACTCCCTCTTACAGCCCCTGAGCAGTGAGGAGTGTCTGTGAGTTCTGCATGGCCATTGCAATGATTTCCCAGTTTAGCGATTTATTTTACAGACGCAGAGTGGCGTGGGAGGAGCGGTCTTTGTAAGAATAGGTCAGTAACAAAGGCTGGCACGTGGAGCCACGTCTGACTCCAGGGAAGCCAGAGACTGTGAGCTGCGGCCCTTCCTCGCCCTTTAGTGCAGGGATGGGTCCCTGGCACAGGACATGTTGGTCAAGTGGGCGGTCAGTGAAAAAGTACAGCTTCGATGAGACAGACGGACACAGCGGCTGCACCACGGACTCCATAGAGCAACGGTTGGAAGGGCGGCGCAGGACCGGGCTCCCGTGCAGGGCCATTATGAGCGGGCACTGGCTCGACAGCACCTACCAACACCAACACCCGCAATCAGGCACCTTAAATGCCAGAGAAGCTGATCTTCTAAGACCTCACACACCAGGGGACGGACTTCACGGCTGGCGAAGCTTGACTCTCCACGTGCTTCCTCCAGCTCAGGGCACTAGGGTAGCTCCATGTGTCTTGTCAGCTGCAATATCTCCCAGGGAGTGAGCATGTGTCCCACCTCCAGTGAGCTATTTATCTCCTTAGCGCCTCCAAATGAGGTCATCAAGCTGCCACCTGATTGACAGGTTAAACTCCACCCCTTCACTCTTAAGCCTCTCAAATTGATAACAGATGATGTAACTACCACACTCAGTAACTTCTGCCAGGTGTCCGAAGCAAAAAGAAAGGCCTCATTGTGCTGTTGGCTAAGAGTTGGGCCAAAGAGCACGAGGTCGGCAGTTCAAGCCCACCAGCAGTGGTGGGAGAAAGAGGAGGCTACTTGCTCCCGTAAATACTTACACTTTGGGAACCTTACACAGGTTTGCTCTGAGTGTGCACTGACTTGATGGCAGTGGGTTGGGTTGGGGTTGGTGAGACAAGGATGGCGACAGTGTGTTCTTCCCCCCAGCTCTGTGTGGGCGGCGATAAGCAGCCTGGCTGCACTGTCAGTCAGTGCTGCGAGGTCAACCATTCAGACCCACCAGTTTCCTGGGGAAAAGATGAGGCTGTTTGCTCCTATAAAGCTTTACAGCAGCGGTTCTCAACCTGGGGTCGCTGAGCCCTTTGGGGGTCGAACGACCCTTTCACAGGGGTTGCCCGATGCATAACAGTAGCAAAATGACAGTGATGAAGTAGCAACGAAAATAATGCTATGGTTGGGGGGTCACCACCACATGAGGAACTGTATGAAAGGGTCGTGGCATGCGGAAGGTTGAGAACCCCTGCTTTACAGCCTCAGAAACCCTACGGAGGGTCACTACCATTACAGTCTCGGAAGCCCCCAGGGGTCGCTGTAAGTCCGCATTGGTTTGATGGCAGTGAGTGTAGGAAGAAATCCCAGGACCCAGCAGGGACTGCTTTGTCATTTCTCTTTCCTTACTCTCCTAAACTAGGGAGCCAACAAGGTTAAATATAGAATCCAGAGATCTGTTCCGATTTAGGGAAATAGATGTGGGAGAGATGAAGGGAAGTTACAGAAAGCAGCGACGTGTGGGGAGCATTCTGCTCACTGACCGCTTACTACCTGCTGAGACATCCCAGTGGCTTTGTGGGAGGGCACTTCAAAACATTTGTGGGAAATGCCCTCGTTTCTCCTTCTATTTTCCCATAAAATCTTGGAAGCGCCGTAGACACGTGGCTGTTCTTTGGAGCAGTTGGGTTGGTTCCGATGCCCAGTGATACCGCCCAGGGAACAGAAGGAGGCACGGCCTGGCCCTGCGCCATCCTCACAGTCGTGCCTGTGTGAGCCCCTCGTTGCAGCCGCAGGGTCCACCCCTCTCCTTGAGGGTCTTCTCCTTTACCAAGCCCGGTGTCCTCCCCCAGGACTGCTCCCTCCTGACAGTGGTCCAAAGTTCATGAGACGAAGTCTTGCCATCCTTGCTTCTAAGAACCATTCTGGCTTCCCTTCTTCCAAGACAGAGTTGTTTGTTCCCTGGCAGTCCACGGGATGGTCAATCTTCTTCTCCAGCACCTACATCCAAGTGCACCAATGCTTTCCTCTTCCTTGCTCACTGCTCAGCTTTTGCACACATAGGAGGCGATCGCGAACACCGTGACCTGGCTCGGGTCCTTAAACTGACAGCTTGGCTGTATAGCACTTTCAATGGATCTTGTGCAGCAGATCTGCCCATTGCAATGCGTTCTTTGATGGATTGGCTTTTAAAATTTGATTATATGGTGAACATGGGAATTTCTCTCGCTTTTTATGAGGTGTTTTGGTTCTTGTGGTATGTTGAAGAATGATTTTATGATTTTACTTTTTTGATCTTAAGTCAGAATTTTTATTTATTACATATTGTTATTCATAGAGAATGGATTTTACATACTCGACAACAGAGTATAAATTTTTTAAATAAATAAATTCAGTCATTGGCATATATTCTACAGTTTAGCTATAAATATGGTAGATTATTTGTTTTCAGATGATTGCTCTCAATATGAATTTTAATGTCATGTTCATTTGTAGATCTCTTGACTGTTGCTTCCATGAGTTGTTTGTGGATCTAAGTAAAATGAAATCATTTCAACTTCTCTCCATCATGATGTCGTCTGTTGGTCCATTGGGAGGGTCCTGGCCTTCCGACATTAAGTTGTGATCCACACTGAAGACTGTAGTCTTTGATTTTCATCAGTAACTGCTTCAAGGACTGTTTGTGTTCCCAGCCAGCAAGCTTCTATCATCTGCATACCACAGATTGTCAATGAGACTTTCTCTAGTCCCGAGGAGCCCTCGTGGCATAGTGGTTATGAGTTAGGCTTTGGTCAGCAAGGTCCAAAGTTTGAAACCACCAGCCTCCTCAAGGAAGAAAGATCAGGCTTTCTATGCCCATAAACAGTGATAATTTGGAAACTCACAGGGACATTTCTATCCTGTCCTATTGGGTTGCAATGAGTCAGCATCAACTTAATGGCAATGAGCTTGGGTTTTTTTGTTTGAATGCCTGTGGTAGTTACATCATCTACTGTCAATTTGGGACTTGAGAGGATTAAGAGTGAAGTGGTGGAGTCTAGTCTGTCAATCAGATCATAGTCAATGAGGCCTCTTTGTGGGCATGGCCTTCTCCTGAGAATTCTGGGAACTCCCGTATTTCCTCCTGGGAGGCGGGAGACACATCTCTCTCAGCTCACTCCCTGGAGAGATGCTTTACTGACAAGACACATGGCACTATGCTGATAGACCCTGTGCCCTGGGAACTAGAGGAGCCATGTAGAGACCCCTGCCAGCGCTAAGATGCTTACATCTTAGCATCTGGATCCACAAGACTTCCAACCCACTGGCCTGTGATCCTCCTGCATTCAGCATCATTGCATGTATTTCTAATGAATCTGAAGAGGACTTTTAGATTGGTATTGGACATATGGGTTAATATTGGACTTATGGACTTGATCTGGAATGGGCTGGGACATTTTCTCAATATTCAATTGCTCTTGCATATAAAGCTCTTTCTTATATACATATGAGTGTCTAAGAATTTGTTTCTCTAGTCTACCCAGATAGACTAACATTCTTCTTCATATAGTCCAACTTCTTGAATTATTTGCTCAATGTACAGATTAAATAAATTTGGTGATAAGCTAAACTCTGACAGTCATATTTCCTGATTTTAAACCATGAAGTATCTCTTGTTTTGTTTGAACGACTGCCTCTTGGTCTAAGGATACAGACTCCACAGAAGTACAAGGAAATGTTCCGGAATCCCCACTCTTCATAATGCGACCCTAGATTGTTATGATCAAATACCTTTGCATCGTCAATAAAACACAAGCAAACGTCTTTCTGCTCGTCTCTGCTTTTAGCCAAGAGCCACCTGACATAATATATTGCACCCCCCCCACCCTCATTCCACATCCTCTCTGAATCCAGGTCACATTTCTGACAGTTCTCTGTCAATGTACTGCAGCAACTGTTTTTAAATTGTCTCCAGCAAGACTTTACTTGCATGTGATACTAATGATACCAGTCCAGTCATCTCTTCCTTCTGTTGGTTTACTTTGCTCTGGGCTGGGCACCGATGTCATTTGATCTTTGCAGGAGGGGATTATTATCCTGATGTTAGAGATGAACAGGCCTTCAGCGAGGTAGGTAACCTGTCTCAGGCCACACAACCGGTGAGTAGCGGAGCCAGGCCTCACACCTAGGTGTGCCCGATGGCAGTGCCTGTATTTTCCCTTCCATTCACTACCTGCCCTGAGAACTGGACTTACACCTGGACAGATGTATGCACGGTCCCTCTGTGGTCATCCTCCGTGATCCTCTAGTGGTCAGAGACTGGGGTTGTGGTTTGCTCTGCAATTCCAAACCGTGAGCCGGCCCGCCTTTCCCCAGCCACCACCCCATGGCTCCATAATTACTTCCAAGGCAGGAGTCAGAACACCCAGAATTCTCCTCAACCTCCCAGCCTCCTCCACAGGACTTTGGGGGCTTGGGTCACCTGCTCTGGAGAGACACCTGAAAGATGCTGCTGACAACGCCAGCACCTGGACAAGGGCAGCGGTGCACTCTGACCCCCATCGGGCCCGAGTGTGGGCGCCTAGGGTTTCAGAGAACCTCCAAGCCTTTTGGAGATGGGGGTGGGGACATCCCTGCCCTTCTCAAAGCCACTGTGAGGACAAAGCCACGCGTCACAAACAGGGTTGCTCTGTGTGAGCGCTTGGCACGCTTGGCAAGGACGGAGACTTGGAACACGCCGGTGGTTAGTTTTAATTAGCTGGGTCTCCTCGCTGTGCCCAAACCCAGAGTCCTTACGATGTGCTGCTCCGTCATGGCCCTGCAGCTCCAGGGACCCAGGGACCTGAGTGCCTGAGGGGGCTGGGCAACAGCTGGCCCTAGGGAGGCCTCGCAGGCTGAGACGCCCAGACAAGAGTGGGCTGGGGCCAGGATGGGCTCTGGGGGACAGGGAACGCTACCATGAGGGGTCCCTGGCTGGCAGGCCAGCTGGCTCGTACCTAGCCTGGCTTTCCTACCCGGTCTCTGGTTCCCACAGCCACAGCAAGCCTTATTTCCCCCACTCCAGAAGTGAATTATGACTTCTTTTTTTAACGTGAAGAAAATCCTTTAAGCTGTTTTCGCTTTATTCAGGCCTGAAGAAAGGGTATTTTTCACCCACGGTTGAGCTGCTCAGCATGTTCTGAGTGCCCAAATGCTATCATTTGAATTTGAAAACTTCGAATTGGGTCTCTTTATGCATAAGGTGACCAGACATCCCGCTTTTGGCGGGACAGTCCCTATTTTTAACAAGTTTTCCCACTTTCCACGGCGTTTTTAAAAAGTCCCGATTTTTGGAAAGAATGCACGACAAGCTAGGGTATACGGTTTTCGGCTGCCATGTGGCTATTTCACCAGGATATGAGTTTTATCAATGGTGTCCCGCTTTACCAATGTTAAAATCTAGTCACCTTATTCATGCACCATCTTAAGGAGCTGCCATTGGTGAAGGAAAATAAAAGGGTATGCGGAGTGAGTGATCCTGCTGGTGGCAGTCACAGCCTGAGACCTATCCATCCTCATTCCTATTCTGGGCTTTGGAGGGAACGCGTGTGTCCTCTCTGACTGACCCAGGGAAGCATCGGGGAGACAGGCTCAGGGCCTGGGATGTGAAGGAAGTAAGAGTGTCCTGTCAGTCAAATGAGGAGGCCCACACAGAACTGGCACGGGCACCCCTGCCTTACAGAAGCACCACAGCTTCAAGTCCCAGGGGCTGGTCTGCTCGAAGGCGAGGGAGGGTCCTGGAGGCCAGCGCGAGCTCACATCCAAGTGGAGGGTGAGAGAGTATGGGGTGACACTGACCGAGTCCAAAGCACCAGCTCTGCTACCCACCAGCTGCACGATCCTGAGCCAATTCCTTCCCTGTCTGAGCCTCATGTGGAAAGATGGAGGTCATAGCGTTTATGCCCATGAGGTGGGGAGGGTACCGTGAGAAATGGTGTTGAACTCACCGAGCAGCACAGTGGTGGTGGTGGTGGTGGCAATGGTGGCAGAGACTGTGGTGCTGGTAGTGGTGGAGATGGTAAGCCGGGTGGATTACACCATGTGCGGGGTTAAGTGCGGGCTTCCTAGGGACAAGTGAGCCCCTGCTTATCTTGCCTACTGGGTAATGTGCTCCTTGATTCTGGAGGAAGGGCCTGTGGGGCTGGGAGGAAGACCGATACCGGCCAGACCGAGAAGCAGTCTTTGATGTGTTGAACTTGTTGACCCCAGAGTAGATGGTGAGTAAGGACAAGGAAGCCTGTCAGACCTCGCTCACCACACCCCCAACCTGGGTGGTCGGGTTGGTGGTACTACTGAGGGTGCTGGTTGTTGTAACTGTGGTGGTAGAAGGGTAGTGACGGCAGTTGTGTTGGTGATAGTACTGCTGGCGGTGATTGTGGTGATTGTAGTGATATGGCAGAATGGTGAGGATGGTGGTTGGAATAAGGGTGGCAAGTGGTTGTGGGGTGAAGATGGTGGTGTTGGTGGTACTGCTGGTGGCGTGGTTGTAGTTGTGGTGGCAGTAAGTGTGATGGTGGTCATGGTAACAGGAATGGATTTAATGGCAGTGTGGGTGGGAGTATTGGTGGTGGTGGTGGTGATTATGGTGGTGGGAGATGGTAGTGGTGTTGGTAGTGTGGCTGTGGTTGTGGTGGTAGTGATTGTGATGGTGGTCATGGTAGCAGGAGTGGTTTTAATTACCGGTAGTGTGGGTGGGAGTCTTGGTGGTGGTGGTGGTTATTATAGAGGTGGTGGTGGGGAAGGTAGTGTGGTGGTGGTGGGGATGGTTCTGGTAGTAACCATGACCATGGTGGTAACAATGGTAATAGTGGTGGGCCTGTCTTCTAGGCAGGAGCCCTGCTGGTGTAGTGGGTTATGCATTAGGCTGCTAACCATAAGATGGGCAGTTTGAACCCCCCAGCTGCTCTGCAGGAGAAAGATGAGCCTTTCTGTTCCCCTAAAGACTTACAGTCTCAGAAACGCAGAGGCAGTTCCACTATGTCCTACAGAGTCACTATGAGTCAGACTCAACTCGATGGCAGTGAGATATCTTCAGTGCAGAGCTGGCCAGGTTGGGCCAGCAAAGCTGGATGCTACTCTTAATGTTCCCCAGAAAAGACCACCAAGAACCATTGACCGTTAAGCCAAGTTGAGACTGTTGGCACCCGTGCCACGGCAACTCCAGGGGAGTGTCTCAGTAAAGGGACTCAGGGAACTTGCTATAGGATCTGGGCTTGAACCAGATGGCTCTGGACATTGGGTATGATTGGGCACCAGCGTGCTTTAGCTAGGCGGGAGGAGGGGGTGGGGTGATGCTGTCATTGGTAAAGCAACAGCCATTGTTGACATCAGCTGGCAGAGAGGGGCGTAGGCCATTGGCATGCTCATTCCTCTGTGTTCAAACATGGTACAGAGTCAGATTGTTTGTGTCTCCCTCCGTCCCAGTCACAGAGAGACTCTGTGGGATGTGGTGTGTGGCAGAATTGTGTTTGCTCAACCAGAGTCAGCAGGGAGGAGCTATGAGGCTGGACCAGCTCCCGGCTGACAGCTGCCCACCACCAAACGTTTTTCACCACCAAACGCCGAGTCCTTGTGTGGGGTCACCACTACAGAGCCTGCAGGGGCAAAGTGGTCACAGAATCATAGTCGGTCAGACCCACATGCTCACGGCTGGCGGAACTCTATGAAATTGCCAGTGTCGTAGGCTGAAAGCATGAGCCAACTGGCCATTCCCCACAGCTGACCCTACACCTGCAGGCCCCTGTTCTAGAACCTTGGGGGAGGAAGCAGTGTCCCTGGGTGAACGCTCTGGCTCTGAGTCTTTAAAGCATTGACATCAGCCTCACGTTGGGAGACTCTTAAGGGCTGCCCAGGTCACTCTGACACCCCTCTCTCTCTTTATCAGAGGGACTCCGATTGTTCCAGCCATGTCCGTAAGTCAATTAATGCACTGACCTGTGAAATGGGTGACTACAGTATGGCTTTGTTCAAGGGAGGTGCTGCCCAGATGAGGTGCTATCCAGGTGAGATGCTGATCAGGTAAGGTGTTAGCCAGGTGAGGTGCTGCCCAGGCAAAGGTGCTGTCCAGATGTGGCACCACCCGGCCAGGTGTAGATGGAGATGCTATCCAGATGTGGTGCCACCAGGGTAAGGTGCTGCCCTTTGTTGATGCTGCCAGTGTTTGACCTCAGGTAGATGGGATTGAGTCCATGATGGCGGTGGATACAAAGCAAGAAGTGAGAGGACTTGCAATGCAGCCCCCTGGGACAGGGAGCGGAGAGGGGCCTCACCTGAGGTGACACAGCTAATAATTCGACGGAGACCACCTTCCAGGCTCCCGGGTTCCAGTCCCCAGCCTAACCAGACAGTGACCGGCGGCGGTGGCTGCTCTCACAGATCCTCCTACCTTCAGGAGACTTGGTGCCCCCTTGCGCTCCACCCCTGCTGCTCTCCCCAAGAATCCTGGAGCAGCTGCCTGGGCAGCTGGCCTACCGGGCGCCTTCCTGAGGTGGTTCGCAGAGGGACGCATTCACTTCCTGCGGCAGAGGCAACAGGTTACGTTAATTGTGGTGCTGAAGGCCGGTATCTGCTCACGGGTCTGGAGGGCAGAGTCTGAAGTTGAGGATTGGGCCGGGCTCGGCTCGCCATTCCACACTCCTTTCTCCAGGCTGCTGTGGGCTGTGGGTGCTCCCAGTGCTCCAGGCGGCCCATGGCTGGTCATCTCATCACTCTCCCCGCTGCCCCTGTCTTCCTCTTCTGCCCAAGTCCCCCTCCCGCTGCCTCTCTCTTCTCAAGCCCCAGGCCACTGATCTGGCCCACCTGAGTAGCCCAGAATGACCTTCTCTCAGGATCCTTAATGATATCTGAAAAGATCCCTCCCCCCTGCCTTTTTTTTGCCTCACAAGTGCCCGGGACCAGGGTCTGGATAGCTAGTGCTGGCTTCCCCTGCTCTTGGCTGGGCCCTTCCTTAGTGACCTGCTGGACATCTCGGAATGGGTAGCACTCTGTGACACTACGACCTCTCCCACCACCCATCTATCGCGTGGTCGAACTATGGTGGCTTGTGGCTGGACGCTGGGCCACTGGGATTTCACATGCCACCAGGAACATGTGATGCTACCAGGAACATGCCACTAGTGAACATACTTCAGCCGAGTCTCCAGATTCATTCAAACTAGTAAGAAAAGAAGGCGCCCTGGTGGGGTGAGGACTGGTAATCAGAGGTCAGCAGTTCGAAACCACCAGCCACACTTTGGGGGAACTATGAGGCTGTCTGCCCCCGTAAAGAGTTCCAGCCTCTGAAACCTGCAGGGGCATTCTACACGGTCCTTTAGGGTGACCAAGAGTCAGAATCAACAGAATTAATGGGGTGGCAGTGGGGTGGCGGTGGGGTGCCGAGGCAGAAAAGCCTGGTGAGCTACTTCTGACTGTCAGCGAGGGAAAAACCCGCTGAACCACAGGCAAACACCCTCCAGGTGGGTATGCAACAAAATACACAGTGCCCTCCCTGCCCCCAGGGATTGAAGCCAACAACGACCGAGGGGGAGGATGGTGCAGGACCAGCATCCGATCAGAGCTCTCAGTGTCAGGCATGTTGCCCCCCAGAAGCAGCTGGCCTACTGAGCCACCTCCATGCTGGCCTCCACCCGTCAACACTTCCTCTGGGGTCTCCCTTTGGGACTTGGCTGTCTGGCTGCCAGCTTTGCTGCCCTGGCCCATTCTCTGCATCATCACCTACCAGGCCCGGCTTAGTGCCGGCGCTGGTGGCCCGCAGCCGAGGAGCCTGTAGAGGCAGGCGAGCAGGTGTGCAAGTGGACAGATAGACAGACAGACAGGCGGACACCTCCTGCAGCGGGCGCAGGTGAGGATGCGCAGGCCCTCCTCCCGCCCAGGTACAGGCAGGGATGCGCCCACACCGCGGGTCGCCTCGGCTGGACTGAGCCACCTTGCGCCCCGGCTCTGGCCCCTGACTGAAGACGCGGCAGGAGCGCGTCGTCCTCCCGCCGAGTGCAAGGCTGTGGCCACCGCGCTGATTTAGGAGACAATATCGCTGCTTCTGAGTTGATGAGGCATAAAAGCCCTGCATGCTGATGAATGCGCTGTGTTGGCTCAGCACATTCGCAGGCGCATTTATTACCCGGCCGCTTTAAAGCGAAGGAAACGGCTACTATTTTCCTTTCCTTCCCCAGGTCCCGCCCCACCCCCACCCCACCCCCACCCTACCCCCATCCCTGGTGCCGCATCTTTGATCGCTGGCTTCTCCGGCCCTGGCCGGGGCTGCTAAGGGGCCACTCTGCTGAGCACAACTAATCCTCACCTGCCCCAGGCTCCCGGGCCTTGGAGAGCCGCCAAGGACGCTGGACACTCTTGGGAGTTGGGGGGTGGGTGGGGTGTCGTTTCCCATCCAGCCTGTGTCCCCTCCCGGGCGAACAACAAGGCCCTGTGGCCGCGCCCAGCGTCTCACAAATCGCCTGCTCATCCCAAGAAGCTGGGACGCCTAAGATGCTGGGCCACTGCACCCTGAAAATGGATGGGCTCCGCTTTTACTGGCTGGAATGGCCCACGAATACAAACGGGTTGATGTATAAAATATCAGGAGGAGGCGGGCTGGCGCGGGAGATGGATGGCAAACGCGGTGCTCGCTGGACAGTCCCGGGCGCGCCGGGCGGGGGACAACTCGTGAAAAATGGATTAGATTATCCCACACCCAAGGCTGATTTACGGCCGCGCTAATCCCCGGCCTGCCATCCGGTTCAGTAATAGAGAAATTAGGCTGGCGGCCGGGCTGGGGCGGGACTTTTCCAGCTCATCCAACCCTCCCACCCCAGCCCGCACCACCCCCACCCACCCGCAGCCCCCAACCCCCGGTGAATCACCGCCACGAAATCACGAGTTTGCACTTTTCAACCAGACATTCTGCCAAGAGGCGGTGTGGGGTCTTTAGAAGCAGCTCTGAGTTTGGAGTGAAAATGGGTTGGAGAAGGAATCCATTCCTTAAAAGGGATGTATGTATGGATTGTGATAAGAGTTGTACAAGCCCCCAACAAATGATTAAAAAACCAAAAAAAGGGAATGGTATGGATCAAAGTCATGGAGGGAGAGGAGGAGGCCCGAGAACCAGGGAAGCTCCCCTCCCCTGTGGGACTGGCCAGGTGCCTGGCGGTGGCTTGGGACCAGAGTGCAACTGGAAGTGCATGCATCTGGTGCATCATGCTGGCCCTGTGCACGGGGCACCTGGTGCTACCTGTGCTGGGCAGAACAAGGACAGAGCTGGTGGTGCCCTAGGGGGCCAACAGAGCCTGCCGGGAGGATGTGACAGCCACCCTTCCCCCATGCCCAGGGCCGCGTTTGAGGTTACAGTGGGGGAAACCGGGGAGCAGTTCCACTGGGACTGGCAGGGTTGCCATGAGTGGGAAGCAACTCTGCACCAGGAACAACAACACCCACAGCTGCACAGAGCACTGGGAGACACCCCACGTGCACCCTGCTGTCCACTGAGGGCTTTGTGAAGCCTTAACCCGCCTGCCCTCTTTCTGCTCCCATTCATATAGCAACCCTCCCGCCCCACCGTGCCCCCACCCAGGACAGTGTAGAACTGTCCCATGGGGTGTCTGCGTCCGTCATCTTTATGGAAGCTGGCTGTCAAGTCTTCCTCCTGATAAGCAGCTGGTGGGTTTGAACTACTGACCTTTGGACTAGCAGCCAAGTGCTTCACCATGGCACCCCCAGGGGTCCAGTAGGGAGTCCGTGAAGGGACTGCCCTCAGAGCCTTCCCGTGGGAGCTGGAAGTGAGCACAGCATGCCTCAGGGACCGAGGAGTGAATAACGATAGAACAGGAACCCAGACCACCCAAATGAGAAGAGGCATCATGCTAAGTCAGGCGGTGGATGAGTGGAGTAAGGAAGGCTGACATAATGGTGCTGGGCTGGGGTGTAGGGAGAATGGGGGTATCAGGATCACTCACCAGCGAGCTCACCAATGTTCTCTGCTTCGTTTGAGTAACTCCTTCCAATTGGATCCCAAATCCTGCTCTTCTAGGGAAGTCTCACCCCTAAGTGCACTGCACTAAGACACCAGTTAGAAAGCTCTGCACCTCTCTTCCGTCTCTTATGCCTGCTTAAGGACAGGGCTGTCCAAGGACCCTTGGCAGCTCTAGAAAGACTTCATCCAAGCCCTCTGTGCCCACTCTGGCAGGGAGAACTGCCTCTGGACACCCATTTCATCACCAGGGAGGACTCATCCTAGAGGAGGAGAGAATCCTAGAAGACTGTACGCTGCCCTCCAAGGATGGTTCCTGCCCCCACGGAACTGACCATGAGTGAGGGACAGGACACCTGCCCTCGAGGGTGACCCGCAATATAGAATGATGAGCTTTGCTGCACATCTAAGTGCAGGGCACAGAGTCGAGGCAGTCAACTGAAGAAGATGGAGCTAATATCGGGGCCTAGTTGCTGAAAGAACCTAGAGGTGGTCACCATGGCCAGCATCACCTGTAGGAGACCAGCCTCCCCACAACCGAATGGGTCCAAAGGACAATTGTGTAATGGAGGGATAAATTAAAGAGACATCCGACAAGATAAAGCATGCAAGGGCTCACCACCACGACTGCTTCAGGAACCAGGTCTGAGCAGAGAGTGTAATGTATTATCACGAGCCTATATAATCTCGGGCACACAGGCCACACAGTGAGCATATATGTAGTAGGAATGGGTTGTACTAGTGGAATACACTAACAGGAGGGGAAGGAGCTGGGGTACACACGCAATAAGAAGGGGAGGCACTAGAGCAGTGGTTCTTAACCTTCCTAATGCCGCAACCCTTTCATACAGTTCCTCATGTGGTGGTGACACCCCAACCATAAAGTTATTTTCGTTGCTACTTCCTAACTGTCATTTTGCTACTGTTCTGAATCGGGCCACCCCTGTGAAAGGGTCTTTGATGCCCCAAAGGGGTTGCGACCCACAGGTTGAGAACTACTGCACTAGTGGCATACATGTAACAGGAAGATACAAGAGGGGCAGGTTCTAGAGTCAAGATGGAGCCTAACCTTGGTCTGACCTTAGATGTCTTTGAGCTCTTCTCTAGACGTATAACCCATGATCCTTATCAGAAGGGTATGGGCCTTAGACAATAGGGTCTGATTGCCTTCGATGGCAGACAACCTTCAGGCAGAGAGCCTTTAAACAGTTGACCTTGTGAATATAGTACCAGCCATGTGCTTGCAAGTAGCACCTTAAAATTGGCATTATTACGGGGGAACAGTGAGGGAAATGGCTTTTACTTAGGAGAATGTGAGTGGGATGCATCTCCCACCCACAAATGTGAAGGTTCCTTCCATGGGACCCCTGACCTCCCAGACTCCTGAATGTGTGAGTGTTGAGAGTTAGCCCGCCTCCACTCTCTTCCCAGTTCTGTTTCCCACAATCCCCCCCATAATCATCAGTTGCATAAGCAACATCATTGCTGTCATAGTCACCACCATTCTCATCACCATCATGACTCGCCACGCCACCATTCTCACCATCAGCATCATCATGATGACCCTCAGCATCCTTGGCATCATCACCACAACTGGTACCACCATCGCTCTTATCACCGCCACTCCCATCAGAACCATCACCACCCTCACTCCTACTACCATCACCATCATGACTGTGGTCACACCATCATTATCAGCATCACCATGACTACTACTAGCATCACTAGCACCATCACCACTACTTTCCCCATCACCACCATCACCATTATAACATCACTGTTACCACCATCACTCTCTACTCCCCACTCCCATGAGCACCCACCATCACTACTACCATAACCATCACCACCATCACATCACCGTTATCACCATCACTATCAACACCACCACTCCCATGAGCACCATCACCACCATCACTACTCCCATCATCGTCATGAGTATCATCACACAACCATTATCACCATCCCCACTTCACTACCACCATCGCCATTACTATTACAATCACCACCATTACCACCCTCGCCACCTCTGTCAATGTTGATTCTCGAGAGGGCTTGTGGGTCCAGCCCTCCACTAGGGGATTACGTGGATCTAGATTAAGCCTCACAGCAACCTGGTGTGTGAGGGATGTCATGAACTCATTTTATAGACGAGGGCCCTGAGGGTCAGAGGTGCCACTCAGCCAGTTGTGGCAGGGCAGGAACTGAACCCCCAAACCCATGGCCAAAACACTCCGCATCTGTTCCCGTGCCTCTCTTGGCCCCCCCCCCCCCCCCGGGGATGGGGTCTCTGGCTGCTGCTGGTTTCTTTAAGAACTAGTCTGGGGACGGGGGAAGATGGATGGCCTCAGGCCATGAGCTAGTGGCAAGTGTAGCAAAAGTGAAGCTGTGTTTGCTTTGTCCCCTTGTTCACTCACTGCTGTACTGGGTGGCATGGTGCCACTGCAGGCATGGGAGCCTTTCCCTGCAAGGGCTCACCTTGTTCCTGCCTCTGCCCTCATGTCCCTGTTTTGAGCACCTCCAAGGGGCCAGGTGGCAGGAAGTCTGGGCATCCTTAACCTGGGCCTCCCCCACCCCACCCCCACCTGAGAGCATTGCCCAACTTAGAAAAACAAAAACTACCCACACGAGACAAAACCCAATCCATCTTGCCAAGGACATTTCCCCGCAGATTTAAAGCTCGGTGTAATTTAAGAGATAACGGAATTCATGTGCCTGCGCTTAAACCATCAAAGTGCTTTTAAAAGCCCTATTTGAAATCTTCGGAGCTTTACGAACCTTTAAAGTCCTTCTTTTGAAACGTGGGAATCTCTCACAGCCAAGGATAAAGACGGTCAAATACCAGAGGGCCAGGGCTGGGTTTGAGCTTCCAAATCCATGACATTTCTCTGTGCAACGTGAGCATCTCTCATCGGGAAACATCCACTCCCGGCGAGGATGCAGGCTGAACTGGTGTGCTCCCGGGGTGGCGGAGGGTTTTCCCTAGGGGCGCCTTTTTCCACTCGGAGCCTAAGCACCTCAGAAAGCACCCAGGCCTAGAACCACAGCGCATCTGAGTCCCGAGCTGGTGTGAGACCGAGTCAAGCATTGGTTGGCAGCCAGTCGAACCCAGCAGTGCACCTCAGGAGAAAGGGGTGGCAGTCGACTCCCCTATAGATGACAGCCTTGGAGCCCCCATGGGCATGCCCAACTTGCCCTGCACTGTGAGTTGGGATCCAGGGGGGCACAGTGCGCTCGGTTTGGGTCCCTGGTCCAAGAGCTCGGACTGCCGGGGTGGGGTGGCCACCCTGCCCTCTTACCCGCACCGTCACACCTGAGCTGGCACTCTGGGGGACTCCATGGCCCTGTCCAGGGCCTAATATCATCCTCGCTGGCTGGGGGTGCGCAGGGCTCTGTGGGGGCCCAAGTGGGGCCAGCGTGTCAGCCTCTCCTCCAGCTGGGGCAGGGTGGAGTCCCGCAGTGTTGGGTTATCATTGTCTTCCGCAGAGAGATGTCACCCACAGGGGCCGCCTCGGGGGTCAAGTCCAGTGCGGTTGGTCCACGGGGCAATCGGGGGAGGGCTTCATCCTGTGTTTGCACGAGAAGAGGCGACATCGGGAACTCTGCCTGTTGTGGCCGCACCCATGGGGTGGGTGCATGGGGAGGAGCCTCAGCACCCTAGTGTTGTCTTCGGTGGGTCTCCACCTCCCATCCCAGGCCCAGCCCCACCCCAGCACGAGGCAGCCGCTTGCTACTCTGGGCTCAGACGCACACCAACCACCCAGCTGCAACCCCTCCCCTGAGAGTCCCTCTGGCTGCGGTGAGGCTGCACTGCCTGAGGTGGCCGTCCTGGTCCCGACAGGATACTGTTTGCTCTGGTGACCAGCCCCGGAGCTGTGATCACCCCTGGGCAGCAGCTTCCTGTCCTTCTCTGGCCAGAGGCCTCTCGGGTGTGGCACCTGGCTGTGACCTCTGAGGTCTTTGGGCAGTTCCTTTGTGGCCCCCTGCTATTCAGCACAGTAGAATGAAGGCTTTTGGGTTAGTCATTGACCTGTAACTGCAAGGTCAGTGGTTCTAGCCTGACAGCCGCTCTTGAGGAGAAAGATGAGGCTATCTCCTCCATCCTGTGGGGTCATGATCTATGAGTTAGGAGCTGCTCCAGCCATGGGTGGGTCTCCCACCCCCACCCCAGCTGCCTCCCTCTTCTACACTCCTCACCTGCCCTGAAGCCTGTGCCAGGCCTCCACCCATCCATCACCCAGGAAATTGCCCTTTTCTCCCTGAAACGTTTCTAGACAGTATGCACTATTTCCTCTGAAGGTATCCGCCACGTGGAGAGGAAGGGGTGGGAGGTGCGGGTTGGGGGAAGAGCCTGGAGCTCTTTTTTCTCTCTCTCTCAAATGGCCTGCCTTTCTCTCTCGAAAATGAGCAAGTGGACCCTGGAGGCAGAGTTTTCTAGTCAGATGAACTGTCCACCAGTGATGACGGCACTCGGTACGCAGGGTGGGGGTCAGGTGTTTGGGCAGGGCTGACCTGGGGGCTATTTTCACAGGAAGAAGCCCCTGGCTTGTCCATCATAGTGACCTCCCTGCTCTGCTCAGAGTCCCAGGTAGCAAGTATCAAAGGCTAATGAATGGTTTTTTTGTTTTAAATTACATTTCACAGAAGCATATGATTTATTGCCTTGGGGCCTTGGGGCCCTTTCCTGTGGGCAGATGCAGGGCAGTGAAGACAGGCGCCCGGAGTTGCCCCCAAAGAAAGGCCTGGTGATCTGGAAAACACAGCCCGACAGAGACCTTCTCTGAACAAATGGTCCCCGTGAGTCTGAACGGATGGCTTCTAACAGCAGCAGCAGCAGCAATAGCCACAATAAAACAATAGCAACACCACTGTGATAGGTAGATCTATTGTGCCAACCTGGCCGACAGGAACATGTGGGGTTAATAAGGGCACAGTTTGACTGGAGGGCAAAGAGATAAATGGCTCGGCGAGCCCTGCCCCTCTCTTTCTCTTGCTCTCTGGTGATCGGACCAGCGTGCAGCTGCTTTAGCTAGTTCTCTGAGCCACCCTGTGAGCTACACAACTCTGGGACAAGCCAGCCCGTGGATCGTGTCACGAGAGCTTGAGGTTCCTTCAAGACCTGCTTCACCATGCTGCTGGTGTGTACATCGCTTGAGCATGAGGCTGTTGGATCCTACCATCTGGCTGTTGGTGACCCGCCCTGCTGTTTGCTGCCTGTGGCCAGACTGCCTGCATTGCTCTACGGAAGAGTCAGCTGTCTGCTTCCTTGACTTTGGACTCAGCAGCCCGGGTGAGTTGAAGGACTTCCAGTGTATTAACTGTTCCATGGAAGTGAGTTGAACTGAGCCCTCTGTACCGCTGTGTGGACTAATTATCTTTTATATTCCTTTGTAGTGTATCTATCAATATCTGTCTGTATAATCATACGTGTCCTGGTTTTGTTTCTCTAGGGAACCCTAACACAACCACCAACAGCAGCAACAAGAGAAACAACAGCATGGCCGCCACCACCACCACTACCAACAACAGCAATGGCAGCAGCAGCAACGGAGAAGCCAAATGGATTGCTGCTGTTTGGTGCCCTTTGAGTGTCTTCAGACGCAGTGACCCTGCACAGCAGAATGAAGCGCTGCCCAGTCCTGCGCCGTCCCCACCCTCTGTGATATTTGAGCCCATCGCGGCGACCACTGTGTCAGTCCATCTCAACAGTCTTCCTCTTTCCTGGCTGCCCTTCGATTCGACCTCGCTGCCCAAGAGCATTCTGGCTGTACTTCTTCCGGGGCAGATTTGTGGGTTCCTTTGGCAGGCCACGCGCTTTTCAGCAATCGTCTCCAGCACTGTATTTCAGGTGCATGGATTCTTCTCTGGTCTTCTGTATTCAGTAGATTGACCAGGTTAAGGTTACCAGAAGAGAGAGTACCCAGGCCATGCTGTGTGGCAGTGCTGTCCTCAGGGCTGAGGGAGCCCTCCCTCTGCTCCAACTCCATCTCCCTGGCCAGCAGGGCTCTGGGCAGGAGTGCATGAGGTGACCCCGGACATCTGGTGCACAGATGAGGGAGCTGACCCTGGAGAGGGTGCGTGAGTTCCCACCGTCATCCACAGCATTTGTGGAGACACAAACCCCGGTCTCCCTCCTGCACTCAGGGGACCTCAGAGGGCGGTGGGGTGCGGGGTGGTGGTGAAGGAGCTGGATATTGTCTGTCCTCCACCCCCAGGTTGCCCTGTAATACTCTCTGCTCTCTGTGTCGTGCCCTGGGCTTCCAGTGGCCACCTCTAGGGGTTGCCAATGCCTCTGGCTGCTGCCTGAGTTTGGCCAATGGGAGGTCTCAGAATGCGACGGGAGGCGGGAGTAGAGAGGCCTTGGTATTTCTTCCTGCTGAGGTGGAATTGACTAGATGGCAGTGACTGACATGTTCACGCTCTCTGCTGCCTCTCTGGGAAAGGCTCCTTTCCGGAGCCGCTCCTGCGCTCTGGCAATCACATCCTGTAGCCCCCATCCCATCCCCTGAAGGTGCTGTTGTTGTGGGTGGGGATAGTGGCTTCCTGCCCTTGCTGCCTTTGGAACTTCACCTTCCTGGTGGATTTCTGGCCCCTGCTGGAGCCTCTCCATGAATGCCTTTGCACTGAGCCACCTGGGGGGCAATGTTGCCTCCTGTGGGGTCCCTGAGTGACACCTGCGGCACCTATTCTTTTTTTTTTTAATTGTACAGTATTTTTCCAGCATAGCCTACCTGTCGCCTCCTGCAGGTACTAAATCAGATGCAAGTTCCTGGTGAGACCAGAAAGAGACAGGACTGGGTATGTTGGTGATAGCGACACGCTGCTAATGCACCTTTCAATTTGAATTAATTCTGGGAGCTAATTCTAGCTACTGAATGTCTTCATTTAAAATATACATATCCATGTATTTGGTTCGGGATTTTAATTAGGCCCAAAGGAACATACTTTCAAATTTCGGTACACTTCATTTGTTATATTAATGAAAAGGCCCTTAAATCAAGTTTCATGTTGATATTTCATTATGTATGCTGTTCTCACACAGCTCTAAAAGAGATTTATGTCACAGGGAGTAACCACAAATACTTGCAGTGGACATGCCGCTAATGTGAAATGTAGAAGTTTCCATTTACAAGTGCAGCGTGGAGAGAAGGCACGGGCGCCCCTGTGAAGGGCTGGCACCTGCAATTCCAAGTAGAAGCTCTATCGTCCTGTTTCCCAGCTCAGTCTGCTCCCCACTCTCACCCCAACACCCCAACTCGGCCACCCAACGGGCCGGGTCGATTGCTCCCACCAGATTTGCAGAGCTGAAGATGGGATTGCAATGCAGGGGGTGGAGCCTGCAGCTGTCACTGATATAGGCAGCAGAGACTGGGGAGGGGGTGGGGGTCAGGGCACATCTGGGGGTGCCAACAGTGAACTTACTGCTAACTAAAGAGAGGATGTTCGCGCTCACCCAGAGCACCTCGCCTGGCCATCTACTTCTGAAGGTGTGTGGCTGTGGTTGGGTATTGCTCAGTCCATCCTGATGCACACCTATGTCCAACAGAAGGACACACTGCCCGGTCCTGCACCTTCCTCACGATCGTGCCTGTTTGAGCCCTTGTAGCAGCTGCTGAGCCAATCCATCTCATCAAGGGTCTTTCTCTTTGCTGCGCCCTACCCCTTTACTTTATCAAGCACGATGTCCTTGTCCAATGATTGGTCTCTCCTGCTAAGGAGCCCTGGTGGCATAGTGGTGAGGTGCTGGGTTGCTAATCACAAGGTCCGTAGTTCAAAACACATCGGTCCTCGGGAAAGACAAGGCTTGCTACTCCCATGAAGAGTGACAGTCTTGGGGACGCACAGGGGGCAGTTCTACCCTGTCCTAGAGGGTCGCTACGAATCAGAATCGACCTGGTGGCAGTGAGTTTTGGTTTCGGCCTCTCTTGATGATATACCTAAAGCAAATGAGAAGAAGGCTCACCATCCTCGCTTCTAAGGACCATTCAGGCTGTACTTCTTCCAAGACAGGGTTGCCTGTTAGCCTCCAAGGCTGTGGCAGAGTGCAGTTTGGTTTGGAAACCCCTCCCCTTTGGGGTGAGTTGTCACCGTAGCTCCAGTGACAGATACTCGTCCTTACCATTTTCTTATCTCAACTCTCCTGACAGTCTGAGGGAAAGGATCTGGGTGAACTGTTGATGCCTTAGGATGGAAAATGGGGATTTCAGATAATACCTGCATCTTCATATTTGAAGAGAATTTTCAAAGGTACAGGCAACACATGCAATGCTTGGTTGGAAGACACTTGGGCCCTCATGCACAAACAGTCTCTTCCCATGAAGTAAAAGTCAACAAAATTTTAAAATAAAGTTAAAAGGGCAGTTCATTTGGTGCTTACCTGTCTGGAATGCATACGTCACTTGGCTGCTACAAGTATAATTATTAATAAAACATAATAGAAACAATTTGTCACATACCTACTTGCGGCCGCCATGTTGATGGCATCATCAGTTCTAGCCCACAAACTCTCTGGGCCCACTGGGCTGTTTGTCTGAAGATCATGTCACTCTGTCTCAACCTGGGGCCTTTGTATGTGCTGTAACCCCTGGCCCGAGCATGTGGAGAGGCCTCAGGGAGGCTACCCCCAGTCACTCAGGCCGGGGCCCTGGGAAGCTCTCATCACACCCAGGTTTTCCCGTCCTGGAACACACCGTGTCCTGGAATCATGTTATTTCTGTCTGTTTTCTTTCTCTCTCATGTCGGGTTGTCAGACTAAACATATATGCTGTTGATTTGAATTTCAAATAAACCACAAATATGGAGGCCTTAATTCTACAACATTATCTGTTGCTTATCTGAAATTCAGATGTTACGGCGTGTCCTGTGGTTTTAGGTGTCTACGAGCCCAAAGGATACATGAAGAAATAGCCTCTATGGTCCAACAAGGAGCTCTGGTGGCGTAGTGGTTACGCGGCGGGCTGTGATCCACATGGTCGGCAGTTTGAAACCACCTGCGTTTTCTACTACCAGACAGGTAGAGACACCATGAGTCAGCGTTGATTCAACGGCAGTGAGTGAAGGTCCAACAACGGCCCCCGGGGTCCAGCACACAGCTGGTGCTAAGCAAATGCTTACTAATCACACTGAACTCACCGTGAGGAGCAACTCCAACAGTTGAGCTGATACCACAGCCTGCCCCCCTCCATGTGCAGAAGGGCCAGCCCCCATGTGGGGCAGAGCCACCAGGCCACTGCATCCCATGTCCCTACGCTGCACATCAACACCCCACCGGCACTGTCCAAAGACAAGAGTCCCAAGCAGGTCAGCCAGGGTTGAAGTTAGCCATCTGGAAGGTACCTAAACCAGGAAGACAAGCCCTGACCAGACAGGGGCTGTGCTCTGAGGTCTGTTTGAAAACACCCCAGGTCTTTCTTTCCAGCCCTCTCTGGGCAGGCTCACACCTCTACCACTGTTCAGTTCAAAGCCAGTGTGCTAAGCGTTTACCCGCTCAGGGACTCTAACCCAGTTGCCCTGGAGTTCTTCCCCAGGGGTGTCAGAATGGAACTATACTCCATGGGGGTATGGAAGGCTGATTTTGCAGAAGTTGATTGCCAGACTTTTCTTCCCAGGCACCATGAGGCAAGGGAGGGGCGGGATTCACTCAAACTTCCAACCTTTCTGCTAGCAGCCGAGCACAGTAACCATTTACACCCCTCAGGACTGCGAGATAAATCCTGAGGAGGTAGGACCTGGATCCTCAGTGTGAACTAGAGATCAGGGGAGAGGAGGCCTGTGGGATTAGGGTACACACACAGCCGACGAGTCTCTGAGCAGCAATAGCACATCTGCACGAGGTGCCTCGTCTCCACGGAGAGCAGCCAATGGCCAGCCTGGCCCAGCGAGGCAGGAATGAGGGGCTGTAGGGGTGGGTGTACAGAGAGAGCTGGAGCTTGAAGCATACGAGGGGGTACCAAAAAAACCCCTGGAATTGTGCTGGGTGGAACGGAGCTTTCTTAGGACATAGTTTTCCAGTTAGGCAAACATCGAGCAACTCGCTGAGTTAGCGCATCTCGCGGCATCACCTGGGAAGATTCTCTGGTCACAGTGAATTTTTTTGGTAAAAGCAGTTTCACTTGAACCTCGTTTTTTGTGATGACCTATTTGAAGAAACAGCGTGTGGCCTTGAAATTTTGTTTCCTCCTTGGGAAAAATGCCACAGAAACTGTTATGATGTTGAACACAGCTTACAAGGGCAGCGCTATGGCAAAAACTCACGTTTATGAGTGGTTTTCTCATTTCAAAAAAAGTGAAATGTTGGTTGATGACAAATCTTGTTCTGGATGTCCGTCAACTTCCCAAGTGGAAGAAAATGTCGACTTGTAGTGCATTTGGAGTTTTGGTCACCAGGTCAGACTGTTAATCAAGCTTTCTATTTAGAGGTTCTAAAAAGATTGAGTAACAGTGAGACAAAAAAGGCCTGATTTGTGGTAGACGGGGGACTGGTTTTGGCACCATGACAATGCACCTGTTCACACAGCCATCTCAGTGCGCCAGTTTTTGGCAAAAGACAGCATGCCTCTCTTGCCCCACACACCTGACTCACCAGCTTTGCTCCATACAACTTCTTTTTGTTTCCGTGAATGAAGAGGGACACGAAAGGCCAGCGATTTGTCACCGTAGAAGAGGTGAAGGGAAAAATTAGGAAGGTGCTGTCAGCCATCCAAACAGATGAGTTTGCAAAATGTTTCTAAGAATGGAATCACAGATTTGGCAAATGTCTTAAGTGTAATGGAGAGTACTTTGAAGTTGATAAGGTTGTTTTGTTAAAAAAAAAAAAGTAAATACATAGCTTTCACATTTTTTTGTTTTTTTGGGGGGGGGTACCCCCTCATATACAGGCTGAATGAAGACTAAGGGTTACAAGTTCTGCCCCCAATACCCGAAGGAGCTGTGCACCAGGGCAGGCATGACAGAGACCATGGCTTATCTAGGCTGAGCTAAGAAACTCCTGGATTTTCAGGAGGGTCGTTTCTGTCCCCTCTGTAGCTCTGGCCCCGGGGCTGCCCAGCCATGCCGAGACCTGCCCCAGGCTTCGGTGCCCTTTACCCCCTGGTTCTGCTTCATGGTTCACGGGCGGGAGGAATGGCGGGGACTATTCACAGAGCACAGTTAGCTCCAGGCACCAGTCAGGGTCCCCCAAACTCATTTCATTTAACCCAAGGCCCCAACATTTTAAAATCCCCATTTCACCAATGAGAAAGCAGAGGGGGGGCCTTTTGTGAATTTGTTCACCAGCTGTTTGGCTCCAAACTCCCCCCAACCCTTTCCCTCAGTTTACCCATGTGCAAAGCTGGAATAACGCAACCCGAGTCTGAAGGGCCAAGGATTATTAGAATGATGAGTGAAGCTTACAAAGACAAGAGTTTCAGGGGCTGAATTTTAATACAAACGTGGGCTTCTAAAAGTATCTGTTCTTTGGCAAGAACCCCACCCCACGCACCCCGTTTCCACCTTTCCCTGGAGACGCTCTGGCTTTCTTGGTAGGTGAGTCTCTTTCTGGGTTAGGTGCTACCTCACTCTCTGATATCCAGGCCTCCTGGCTTCTAGAAGCGGGGTTTGGCCAGCTAGGACCCTGAGGCTGACCTAGGATTCCCACATGGGCTCCGGAGGCCTCTCTGGGGTTGACCCTGGGCCTGGGAAGCAGATTCCAGTTAGCCATCAAGGGAGGGCCGGCTCAGCTGGCCCACAGACGTGAGCGGACAGCTGCTTCTCCACCCACCCGTCCACCGGCACAAAGCTGCCGCCTCCCTCCCGCCACCCGGCAGCTCCAGCAGGGCCTCAGGCAGGTCTGGGCTCTGCTCTTTCCCGGCCTCAGGCTGCAGCCTTCGGGACACCTGACAGGACACGGCAGCTGCTCCCTGTCCTTGGGGACACTGAGGCCTGAGCGCCAGTTCTGTGGTCTGAGTCCAGAGGATGAGTGTGTGTGTGCGTGTGTGTGTGTGTGTGTGTGTGTGTGTGCATGGGAAGCATGCAGGTGTGAGGCAGGTCAGGGGCTCACTTCCTAGAACCTTTGCCTGTAACCCTGGTGTGCCTGATGGTCAAAAGCAGCAGTGAGGCCAGCTCCCCATGCCCTGAGCACCCCGTTAGGAGACTGTGTTCCCTTCCGCCAATCCCAGACATCTACAACATGGCCAACAGGATAAAATTCTCCCTAAACCACCCCCTCCCCATCTTATATCCACACACCTCATAGGTAGGTGTGCATATATGAGAGTATGTGGAACTAAATTGTGAGAGTGTGGGAGCAGGTTTCTGCGTGGAGTGTGTGTGTGTGGGGGGAGATGCTGAGTGTCAGAGAGATTGCGTGTGTGTGTGTGTGTGTGTGTGTGTGTGTGTGTGTGTGTGTGAAAGACAGAGGGACTGATGTATGTAGGAAAGGGAGAATAATGTTGATTACTAAACAATAATTAACATGACGCTTGTTACAGAAAAAATACAATAAAAAAGAATCAAATGAAAATTGGCAGTCCTACCTCACACTGATGGGAATGGTAAATATTTTGAAGGCGAGGCTTTGAGAATCGTTGTGTGTGTGTGTGTGCTCTGAAATCAACTTTCCTTATTTAATAATAAATTCTTCCACATCAAACAAACTATATCGATCTACTTCCAAGCCCACCGTGTGGCTCTGCCCCCACCTCCTCATGCATGGCTCTCAGCTCTGGATAACATCCAGCCGTGCTGCCGTCCCCCTGTGACACCGAGCTCCTTGCCTGGCCGGGCCAGCCGCAGTAAGCCTGAGCTGAAGATGCGTGTGATGGGTGCCTCAGGGCTGACCTCAACCTTGGCATGCAGACACTGGATTGCAGGTTCCCCTGGGAGCCACGGCAGCTAGCTCCGCCCACTCAAGCTGAAGGCTGGGGAGCTGCATGACTGCAGACGAGGAACCCCGTACGCAGCAGGACACGGGCCACTCCGGCTCGTGGAAAAGACCTTTGGGATCAAGAACGTTGCTCCAACAAGGTGCTTTCATCAACAAAGAGGCCGAGGCCAGAAACACAAAACTGAGGAACTAAAGGGATCGGCAGTTGTTTCTTAATAAATAAATGTGCAGAATCATTTTTGGTATGAAAGATTGATAATCTGGTGGGGAAACCGACACAGGCCGCAAAAAGAAATTGCTCCAAAGAAGGCCTGTAGATGGAAAGGTGAGGCAGTTTTAAACTGGGTTCAGTTTTGCTAACACAGAAACCCAAATGAAACAATACATTTTCTGTTTTCTCTATCAACCTAGGAGATAAAAGAGATTCCCCGGTCCTGGCTGGGGTTCAAGGAGGCAGACCCTTTCCCAGACGGCCGTGGGGATTGTCTAGGGTATGAAGGTCTCGATAGGGTGCCTTGGCCGGGTGTACACGCCTTGCGACATCGCAGCGCCGTCAGACATACTGTTTTCTAAACCTTCACTTGAAGAATTTAGATTCGCCAAGACTTCTCCTCCAGGATGCTCACTGCAGCACTGTTTAATGAGTGAGCATGTTTTTATGGGTTCTGTTGGGTCCCCAGTTTGTGAAGCCCAGAAGGTGTCGGTGCGTAGAGATGAGAACGGATACTAGGGGCGGTGGGGTGCGGAGTGGGAGACAGGGAGGGTGAGGGGTGGGGAGCAAACAATGTATGTGGGAGGGAGCACTGGAATCGATGGTGATGACACAGCTCATTTTAAAAGTGATTGAACTGGGGGAGAAAAAGAGTGTTCTAAAACTGATTGTGCTAATGATTGTACAGCTCTCCTCCATATGCCTGGACTACTGAATTGTGTGATATGTGGATTAAGTGCCAATACAACTGTTAAGTAAATAACCATTCAAAGCAGACCCAAGCCAAACATATGTCCATTCTGACTTAGGGCCATTGGGGGTGGGAAACAAAGGGAGCCACAGCAGCCTCTGAGAATCTAACTATGTGAAAATGCCCCCGAGACCAGACATTTTAAACTCCCCTGAACAACGTGCACGCTTTATTAAAGCAGCCATGTGCGGGTACAGGAGCCTGGGTGATTGTCACTTTCATTTCTATCTGTTTGTCCCGGAGGTTTTCCGTCTCTCTAGTGTGGAGCTGTTTTTGACGTCTTATTGTTAGAAGGGCGAGACTTCCTCTCGCGTCCTTAGGACGTGTTGTCAGGAGAGACCAGTCCCTGGAGAAGGACGCCATGCTTGGTAAGGTAGCGGGGTGGTGGCAACAAGACAGGGCCTGGACAAGATGGGTGGACACCGTGGCCGCAACCACGGGTCAAGCCTCAGAACACCTGTGAGGACGGCGCAGGTCCGGGCGGTGCTTGGATCTGCTGTCCAGAGGGTCACCATGAGTCAGAATGGCCTGGAGGACACGTCACAACAGTTGTGCAATCACAACAGTTGTGCAAACGGCCCCAAGAAGGAAGGATGGATGGGGTGAGCGAAGGTGCGCAGAGCCTCATAGTTTCCGACAGACGGCAGGCAGGTAGGCTGGAGGAGCCCTGTTCTGGAGGATCGCGGAGTCTGTTGGCTCCTGGGATGGAGACGGCCTCATCTTTCCCCTGTGGAATGTCTGGTGGGTTCAAACTACCAACCTTTGGGCTGGCAGGTCAATGCCTTCCCCACTTCTCCACCAGGCTCCTTACAGGCGGTGAAGGAAATAAAGACTGGCCAGGTCTACATGCTAACAGCCATCCCTCTGTCAGCCCGCCAGCCTCGGGGGCAGGGGAGGTGGCCTGGGGTCCGTGGAGTGGCCCTTAGACCCTGCAAGGGATGGGCACTGCCCCACAGGCCAAAGCTCACTCCCCTACTAGAAGGAAGGGTCGTGGGGTCCCCCGGTGCAGTTCTGAATCCCAGCACAGCCACCACCCGCCTGTGAGGGCTGCGTCTTGCTATGGTGCCCAGCAGCTTCGAGCAGGGCTTCCTCCCAGACGGAGGCAGACGAGGAAGAAATACCTGGCGATCTGGTTACGAAAATCCTAAGTGACGGAAAACTTAGATGTCAGGCACTTTTTCAGGAGGAGGACCGGGGTGGAGACCACACAGACACGGCCCTGCTCCCCAGGGTGCTGATGAAGGTCCTGGTGTAAACAGGGTAAAGAATGTGGGGATCACGTCATGGGGTGGGGGTGTTCTCAGAGAGGAAGAAGTTTGAGAAAAGGAAAGCTGTCCCGGGCTCCAAGACGAGACACCAGGCAGTTTCCAGTTGAGCCCGATGGACGCCAGAGTCCAGTCCAATGACCCCCAGAGCTATCCTCGTGGGGTCTGGGGGTGGGGGGCCAGCAGAGCCCTGCACTGCCACCAGGGGGCTATTGCCATGTGTTCTAAGAAAAACAGATGACAACTTCCAGAAGCATCTGCTAAGGAAAACCTCAGGGACAGCGTCAAAACATTGACAGATACGCAAAACAGAGTTGCCTATTGTCAGCGATGCTGCCAGATGAGCCGGCACTCAAAATACGACTGAGGAAGAGCTACCTTCTCCACGTGGAGCTGGCCGTCGTGAGGTGGACGGAGCGAAGCCTTCAGGCCCTGTGTTTCCTGGGACCTTCGTTTACTCAAAGGGGGAAGAAACAGCTGCAAACATCACTGAAGGAGCAAACCTTGGAATGAACCAAGTATGAATCTAGGACCTGGGAGTTGTCAAAAATAAAATGGAATGTATAAAGGTACATGTTCTGGCTTCAGTGAGCTGAAATGGACTGTACTGGCCATTTGTATCTAGAAATAATCCAGCTTACTATCTGGGAATAACAGATGCAATCGGAATGACGTGGCATTGATCATGAAAGAGGGCGTTGCAAGCTCTCTCTTGAAGTACAATGGCTATCAATCCATGTGGCTGTGTTATTGATCGAGGCCTCCTGGGACAAGCTCACATCCATGGACCTGGAGAGCCCTGACCCTCTGTGGAGTCCTCTCCTGGTGACCACGTAATTTCCCTGGTCCCATACCCTGTAACTGAGCAGGGCCTGGCCGTGTGACCTGCACAGGGCCCCGCAACCCTCCTGAAATATCTGTTCCCCTCAAAGGGCTCGAAAGAGGGGCCCTTGTTCTGGGGGTATCAGAGATCCGGAACTCACAGAGGGAGACACGCAGGCAGGAAAGAGGATACGTGGCTTGTTCCTCCCTTTCCACAGGAAAACCAGTGGATGAACAACCAGCTAATGAGAACACACACTGACAACTACCACCTGGTGTTCCCTTTCCAAGCCCATCCTGGTTAGCATTCTCCGTGGGAGCCCGGGTGGCTCTGCTCCCAGCTCAGAGGAGCCAGCCCTCCCTCCCCGCTCCCTGCTGCTGCTGCTGGGAGAGCTGAGCCAGCGCCACCGCACATCAGGAACCTGGTCCCCTCCAGGGAGCTGTGTGCTGCCAGGTTGGCCAGCAGCCAGCGCAGACCCTGCTGGGGGCCACGGGGAGAGAATAGGGCTTTTCTGAAGCTCCTGCAGCTAGAGGCAGCCCTCAGTCACCTTGGAGCCCAGGCCGCCACCCTGGGGAGAACCTACAGGGTGGCCCCGTTCGACTGTGCAGGAAAAGCCCTGGTGCTGGGCCTGGGTGCCAAGTGTCGCTGTTTGCCGAAACTGAGGGGCGCCCCGGATGGGGGGTTCTCAGGGATGGACCCCAAGAACCCCTGGGCCAGCTGGGCCTCGTTGGTCCTTCTCTGTGGGGAAAGTTCTCACAGAACCGTGTTCCCATCCCCAGTGGACAAGGGGCCCCTTCCCTGGCACGGCCGTGCACTGCTGAGGAGGGACGCAGAGAGAGGAGACACCAACACGGGGGGCCTTTCACTTTTCAAACGATTGGCAATCTCCGATGCTCTGAGGTCACTGATGAGCAAAGACCATCACTCACTCTTACACTCACTCCCACACTATCACTCACTCACTCCCAATCACTCTCACTCACTCTGGCACTCACTCCCACACTCCCACTCACTCCCACGCTCTCCCACTCACTCCCACTCACTCACTCTCACACTCACTCTCCCAATCACGAACACTCACACTCACTCTCACACTCACTCCCACACTCCCACTCACTCCCACTCATACTCACTCCCACTCACTCCCACTCACTCACTCACTCACTCACTCACTCACTCTCCCAATCACGAACACTCACACTCACTCTCACACTCACTCACTCACACCCACTGCCAGCAAGTTGATTCTGACTCTGAGTGACCTCAGAGGGCAGAGTTCTGAGACTACAAATATTTATGAGAACAGAAACCCTCATCTCTCCCTTGGAGCAGCTGGTCGGTTTGAACTGCTGACCTGCAGTGAACAGCCCACCTTGTTCCTCATGAGGTCAACAGGACTCCTGAGGAAAGGCCATGAAGGCCTGCTAAACCAGCCTGTGCGAGGGAGAGGTTGGAAGCCCAGAGGCCCTAGAAGTGCTGGAGGCGTGCAGACTCCAGACCTGCATATCTATGTGTGCGGTGCGTGGCGGTGTGGCAGGTACAGAACTGGAAGGGTGTGGAGCCAGGCTCCCTGCCATCAGTGGTGATGACAATGGTGTTGTTAGCTGCCATCGGGTCTGTCTGCAGGGATGAGGCGAGTTCCGGCTCTCGTGGGGAGCAGCAAGCCCCAGACGGCCTCTGCACAGTAACCCAGGCGAGGGACCTGGGCAGCGAGAATGCTTTGCTCGAGCGTGAGTATTTACAGGTGTGGGGCACACAGCACTGTCCTAGGGTCAGCTTCCTGGCTGTGGCCCGGTCCCGTGACCTGAGCTGCAGCCCCTGGGGGAACTGAGGAGAGGGCACCAAGGACCTCTCTCTGCGTTTTCTTTTCTTTTTGGCAACTTCCTGCGCATCAATAATTATTTCAAAAAATTTAAAAAGTTTTGAAAAAGATGGATGATAAAGTCATTCTTTAAAAAAATCCCTGGCTATGTCTGAGGTCACAAAAGGAAGTCCCAACAACGTCGGCAGGGGACAAATAAGAAGCAGGACATCCTTTTGGCCCAGGCTGAGAAAATGCGACCGGTTCCCTGCCCAGACTGGGTCAGGGGGCCAAGCTGTTGTTAGACACCATCGAGTTGGTTCCAACCTGGGGAGCCCCGATGCACAAGAGAGCGAAACGCTGCCTGGGGCTGTGCTATCCTTGTCATTACAGTCACGGCGCCACTCCATCCCACGGGCATCTTTGCTGTTGCGGTTGACTCTCCACTAAGCACCCTGCCTTTCTCCAGGTGGTCCCTCCTGATGACGTGTCCCACGAAGTCTTGCCAACTTTGCTTCTCAGAAGTACCCGAGCTGCGCCTCCTCCAACATCCTCCTTGCAGTCATCCGTGTGTGTTGGGGTTCTCGGCTAGAGCCATAATTCCAAGCACTCCTCCTTCTGAACCCCGTGTCCATTTCTCACACCCTCTGAGGTGATCAGAAACACCCTGCTTGGGCCAAGCTCACCTGAGTCCTCACAGTGACACCCTTGCTTTTAACACTTTACATTTGACCCTAGCCAAAAGGCCGAGAAGCAATGCTGTTTAATACTTTAAAGTGGGCTATCGCTTCTCGGCCTTTAGGCCAAGATCAAGTGTCATAGTTAAAGAGGGGTTTTGCAGCAGATTTGTCCACTGCAGTATTTCCTTCCGTTTCTTGCCTGCTGCTTCCATGGGGATGAATTGTGGATCCAAGTACAGTGACATTTTTGACTACAATCTTTTCTCCTTTTAAAAGAGGCAATAGGAGCAGGCACAGTTCTGCTTTAGTAAATGAGCTTTATTGAAAGTTTTGCCTTATCGCCAGTGCTTCCTGTATGCATAAATATTGCCTTGTGTGTTAGACTGGGTAGACTAGAGAAACAAATTCATAGAGGCTCATAGGTGAAAGAGAAAGAAATTGATATACAAGAGCAATTGAATATTGAGAAAATGTCCCAGCCCAGTCCAGATCAAGTCCATAAGTCCAATATTAGCCCATATGCCCGATACCAATCTATAAAGTCCTCTTCAGACTCACAAAATACATACAATGATGCCAAATGCAGGAGAATCACAGGCCAGTGGGTGGGAAGTCTTGTGAATCCAGTGGTTCTGTAAGCATCTCAGCAATGGCGGGGGTCTCTACGTGGCTTCTCCAGCTCCAGAGGTCTGGTTGCATCAGGGTAGGTCCATGTGGCTTCTCCAGCTCCCAGGGCATAGCCCCATGTGTCTTGTCAGTAGAGCATCATCTCAGGGAGTGAATGTAGAGAGAAGTGTCTCCCGCCTCCAAGGAGGAAATCCAGGAGTTCCCAGAATTCTCAAGAGAAGGCCATGCACACACAGAGACCTCATTGGCTATATCTTGATTGACAGGCTAGACTCTACCCCTTCACTCTTAATCCTCAAAGTGACAAACGATTATTACCATGTCTAGTGACTTAAGTTTTTAATTTATATGAGTCAACAATCCATGTATGTCAGTCTAAAAACTATCCTATACATTATACTTTCCTTTTCTCCACAATATTTTAAATTCTATGCCATTGGCTAAATTAATGATACTAGGAATACCATATACCCCATGGGGATAATTTATAATGTTCTCCAATAAAGTGATAATGATGTCTCTGATATGTCCCAGGGACATATATAAACCACAGATATATGAATGGATTTTGAGCTTGCACTCCATCGTAAACCCTAATCTAAGAACAAGGAGCTCTTATGACTCATACTTGCCTTTATGAAGAGATCGCGGAAGATATGGGCATCTTAACAAAGGGTGGTAAAGAAATCAGATAGTGCCGTTTCAGAAAGAATAACAACTGGGGTCTTAAAACGAACAGCCATCCAAGTGATGTGTCCCCAAAGAAGCACATCAGCTTGTATGATCCAAGGCTTATAAACAATACAGGCCAAGGCTGGAGGAGGGACCTGTATTCGAGCTTAAATGCTGCACACCATTTGCAGAAGGCTGTGGATGACAGTCAAAGCCCGTTGCCATGGTTCTCGTGGGAATCAGGCCTCCAGTGAATTCCCTCTGGCCACTGCCCAGGGGCGTGAACGCCCTGCTGTCAGACAGTGCAGCGGAGAGCGTATCAATGCAGATGTCGTTAGGGTAAAAGTTAACATCGCATCGTTTGTTCTCCCCTCTGACCCTTTTAAAATTTGTTCTAGTGTTTTTAATATTTTATGCTTTCTTTTGTAACGAGGGTTTCTTGCTCTGTTCATTTCTTTTTCTTTATATGAAGTCCAGCATATATAGAGACAGTAACTGGATTCATAGTTTTTTAGGATTATGGCAGGGGAGGTCTGGGGGGTGGGGGCAGAATGGAGAGCTACTAATGAGTTTAAGAAAGAAGAAAATGTGCAAAATTTGATTGTACAACTCTTTTAAAATAGATTTAAATCGTTGAATTGTATGTTATGTAAATTCTCTGACTAGAAAACTATGAATGGATTTTAAACTATTAAAATTATTTAAAATAACTAGAAGGGGCTATAAAAACCAAACCCAGTCAATGCTAAACTCATAGCGACCCTAAAGGACAGGGCAAACTGCCCCTGTGGGTTTCTGAGACTGTCACCCTTCATAGGAGTAAAGCCCCAATCTTCCTCCTGAGCAGCAGCCAGTGGTTTAGAACTGCCAACTTTGCAGTCCACAGCCCATCCTGTAACCACTATGCCACCAGGGTTATAGGACCGGTCAAACAGGGCATTGCCTCTAACGGAGGTGACGATCCCAGTTTAAGAGGCCTGAGGTGCTCTATCCACCATAGGGCATGTGCGTGTGCACACACACACACTCACACGCACATAGCACTCACTCTCCACTCATCCCCACAGCCGGTCCATACCCCACACATACCCCTCCCACCACCAAATGCACTATACCTGTCGTACACAAACCCCACACTTACCCCACCCCACACCCCCACATCACACCACCAAACCAAACACCCAGACTCACTGCCTCCAGTCGATGCGCACCAGAGTGACCCTGTAGACAGGGTAGAACTGCCCCTGTGGGTTTCTGAGATGGTCACTCTTTACAGGCGTTGAAAGCCTCGTCTTTCTCCTGTGGAGCGGCTGGTGGTTTTGAACTGCTGATCGTGTGGTTAGCAGCCCAACATATACGCACTGCAACACCAGGGCTCACATATCCATACACAGGAAGCTTCTAGAACAGTGGTTCTCAACCTTCCTTATGCCGCGATCCTTTCATACAGCTCCTCATGTGGTGGTGACCCCCAACCATAACATTATTTTCGTTGCTACTTCATCACTGTCATTTTGTTACTGTTATGAATCGGGCGACCCCTGTGAAAGGGTCGTTCAACCCCCAAAGGGATCCCGACCCACAGGTGGAGAACTGCTGTTCTCGAAGTTTGTAGAAAAATAAAATGAAATGATAATGAATTTTCCCAAGAACTTCTGAAGCCCCCTTATATATCCTGCACATCCACATACCATGCACACATACATGTAACAGACATACACCCACACACTTATACCACATATCGCACACACGCACACCTCAGATCATCCCTATATCACATTCACACAACTGCACAGACACCACACACATACAACACACCACACAACACTCCTAGCACACCTCCTACATGGACCACATACCCATCCACACACAGATACCACCCACATTAAACCCTACACCCACACTCACATATGCCCCACATATACCTCCCCCCACACACATATACCCTCACACACCTCACCCTCACCACACCCAGCAGATGGCTCTGCCCCCTCCAGGAGGCCCCTCCCCGTGTCCTGTGGAAGGGGAGCCATGCCTGGGCCTGCAGCCATCAGCAAAAAGTGCCCCAAGAAAGGTGTGCACTGGGGCCTGCACCCCGAGCAGATGGGAGAGACTGCTCTTTCCACGGCCACTCCGACCCTCACCTCACAGAGCTTCCGGTGTGAGACGGAGCCCACCTCAAATCCGATAATTAGAGAGCCCAACAACTGAACCTGTGGACGCCTCAGACATCTGAATCGGGGGCGGCTACTGTGAGGAATGAGGGTGCCTCGGTTAAGCACGCAGCAGCTGAGAAGTGGGCAGTCCGACCCCATCAGGAACTCAGTGGGAGACAGCTGGGGCAGTCTGCTTCTGTCAAGATTCTGTTAGGGAGCAAGACTTGGGGCTGTTCCTCTCCACTCCTCCGGGCCCCTACAGGAGGTTGGAAGCCGATAAAGGCTACAGGGCATGAGCCAAGTCAGGGCCTTGAGCCAGGTGAGCTTAATTCAGCTAATGGGGTCAAACAGAACCATCAACCCAGCCTCCCAGCAGAAGGCCCCCAAAGGCCGGTACCTGGAGACCACTGCCCTCGTTTTCCAGCGACTTCTCGGCAGTGTGGTGGGTCTTCTCTCTCGGGCCTCAGGGTGTGCGGCTCCCTGAGGGTGCCTGTGTTCAGTTACCTCTACCGCCGGAACCTTCTTCTGTCCTTTATAAAAAACCCACTTGGATCACAAACCGCGCTTTGATGTGAATTCTTTCTTGTGCAAAGCCAAGACCCGAGGTCTTTCCCACCTGATTGGAATCTAACAGTTCCTGACTTGGAAACCCCAGGGGCAGGTCTGCTCTGTCCAATAGGACCACCGGGAGTCAGTCTTGACTCGGTGCCATTGGGTGTTGCTTTCTGGAGCGGGGCACAGAAGGTTGGCAGTTCAAACCCACTGAGCAGCTAGCTCCACACACCTCTCCCTCACCACCCCCAGAAGATGGTGGCAGTCCTCTTGGGGTGCCGTGGGACACTGGGACCCGAATCCTGGGTCTTCAAGGGATACTGCCTGCTCCAGAGGCTGCGTCAGTCAGACCCCCAGTGGAAACTCCATGGGGTGAGCTGGGCTCACCCTAAGGGCGTACCTAAGTCCGAAAGTACATGGTGTCTGAGAAGCAGAGGGCAGCTGCACCAAGATGGTGATGTGCTGGCGGTGGACAGACATGGTCTGGTTGGGTCAATGCCCCAGATGCTGCATTAAGATATATAGTATCCCAGCAAACCTGTGATGGGCATTCTGTTTTATTTTGTTTGTTTCTTTGTTAAAAGTTCCTGACCTTTTAATTTTTTAACTAATCATTTTATTGGGAACTCTCACAGATCTTATAGTAATCCATAATTGAGTTAGATCAAGCATAATTTTACAATTGCTACCACCATCAGTTTCAAAACATTTCCTTTCTTCTGGAACTCTTTGATATCATTTCCTTTTGTCCCCTCCCTCCTCCACCTTACCCCCTAGGAACCCTTATTATTACATTATATATCATTATCTTTTGCCGTCTCTGACACCATCAATGTATCCATTCACTTGCAATTCTGTTATTCATTCCCCTCTGGCGGGGTTATACAGTCGTCGTTGCTACCGGCTCCCCCTGTTTTATTGGTTTATTTTTTGTACATATGAGGGTCTATCTCAGAGGTGTTATGTCTTTGGGGTCACCCTCCTGAAGTTGTGCTATGTGTGTTTCTGTGTTTCGGTACATGAAACTCACGATGGATGAACTTATCTGGACAGTAAACAGAATAAGAACTTTTTGAGGGGTGTACAGTGGGGCCTAGGGTGGGAATAAGAGAGATATCAAGAAGTCCAGGAAGAAAAAGAATGTTTGAAAACTGATTGAAGTAGCAATGGTAATATTCTGCTTGATGTGACTGAATGATATATTTATTAACTTCCAACTAATAATAAATTTAAGTTAAAGAGAGAGATATTAAAAAAAACGATTTCTGCCTTGGAAACCCTATAAGGCAGTCCTCCATCCTACAGGGAACTGTCTGATATTTGTTAAAATCTTGTTTTTCAGACCCCACACATTAATCGTTCTGGTGTGTGTGTATGTGTGTGTGTGTTTCTCCAGTTTCATGGAAGCGGAGAACAACAGAATGGATATTACAGAAAATAAAACCGGTGCCTCACAAAATTCTTGAAGCACTCAGAAAAATATATAAGAAGATGAAAGTTATGATCAGGAAGATATAAGAACAGCCAGGAGACACGCGTATCCGCTGAGGAGATCTCTACAATGGGGATCCAGAAGGGAGAAGTAGCCATCAAAGACATGACAGAGGAAACCAAATCCAATCTGGAGTGACAAAGGCTACAGTTGACAGCAAGAAGGTAATGAACCGCAAGCTCGGTAGCAGAGGGAAGGACAGGAAGTGGGGCGGGGTGGGAGGTGAACCACTTTAAACAGGTGGGGAAGAGAGTCTCCCAGAGAACTCTGGGGGCAGAGGGTGCCGACGCCGGGTCTTTGGCAACAAGGGTGGGCATGCTGGCCTCGGAGCTTAAGGCGTGTGCACAAACTGTTCTCAGAGGAAAAGTCGTAGCGGGATTGTGTCTTCTATATTAAATAGAAACAAAAGTAGATTTTCATTGATCGCCTGGGGAAGAAGGATGGAGATCAAGGCTCAAAGGAGCTGGAGGGAAAGAGAAGAAAGGATCCCCCCCGGAAGTCAGGAGTTAGCAAGCCGCAGGAAGAACACATCCCCTGGGGGCTGGGGAGGCTGATCTAGGAAGTGAGAACGACCCCCCAATTAGAACATTGCTCAGGGAAGAGGGAGGACGCGGATGGGATGACCGTTCACCAGGCGGCAGGGTGTGAGCAGCTCAGAGACTTGGCTGGCGGAGGCCCTGCGGGCTGGGACAAGGGCTCTGTAGGGTTTCCACTACCACATTCTGCATCTCTGCCCGAGCCAGGGCCTCCCGGGAGTAGATTAAGGAGACACGCAGAAGGAGGGCAGGGCGGGGGCGCTGACTCACTGGGAGTCTATCCAGCCTGTGACTGGGGAAGCACTTCAGAAAGACAGCCATTGGTGACGCTCACTTTGATAGGAACTCTGACAGCCCTAGCCGGCTGGGCCCTTCGCTACTGGTGCAGGTGGTGATGTTGGGGAGCTAGATTCAGGGACAAGGGGGCTGTCCCTCCCATGCCTGTGAAGGCCCCCAGAGAGGAGGTTGGAAAGCAGCCAGGCAACCAATAGATGCCTAACTGAGCATGTGCATACTCATGGCCTCCAGCCAGGTGGGAGGTATACGTGGCCGGTCCAAACTAGGCTCATGCAATCACCCAGGTGGGCTCAACTCAGCCAAGGGGTCAACCAATACCATCAACGACGCCTTCCCAGCGAGAGGTTTGAAATATCCTGGCTCCGGGAAAGCGGCTCTCTTTTTCCCTGCTCCTGGTCAGTGGCAGGTCAGAGGGTGAGGTCTCCCTCCCCTGCGTGGGCGCACGTGCACCCGTGGGGACCACAGCCTTTGGGCACGCAGGCTCTTAGTCTCTAGGGTTTTGGGGCTTCTGACTTCCCGGGATCCACCCCCGCTCCCCCTTCCCTGCACGAGGTTGCTCCCGTCCAGTTGTGAGCTCCGCGTGGCTTCTGTGCGGCTTGGCATGCTTCCGAGGGTAGCGGGAACCTTGGCGGCTGTAACACCTGTAACTTGTCCTGTTCTTCATCAAAAGCCACTTGGATTACAAAACAGGCCTTGGCGCATATTCTTTCATCATGCGAAGCCAAGAACCGAATCATTACCAACTCCAGAAACCTTACCTTGATGGCCAGGGCCTCGGCCCACTTGTGAGATGGCCAGAGCCCATGCACAAATGCTGCCCTCAACGGCAGCATGGCCATGTCGTCTATGGAGGAAGTGAGGGGCTCCAGGCAGCTTTTCGGAGAGAACCAACTGGGGAGGTGGCCAGCGGTCAAGGTGGTGCGCACGTTACAGGATGCATTCCGTCCTGGGGAACTCTGGCCCTCAGAGAAGAACTTGCCATCTGCCCTGCAGCTGGAGACCAACCTTGTACCCCAGAACCCTGGGGCCTGAGGTACGAGCTACATAGGAAAAGGCCACTGAGGGCCCACAGGCAACCTGAGATGCCTAGGCTTGAAGCAACCGAGCTCTGGACTTTAGGCCTTGTTTCTGGGTCCAGGGCTGGACATGCAGCAGGAGTCAGGCCCAGGCATTCCATTTATTTTCTCACCCCAAGGCCAGGGACCCTCATGCGCACCCTCAAGCCCCAGCCATCTCTCGACTTCGGGGCTCACTCGAGCTCACGTCACACAGTCCAAACGGAGGAGCAAACGCGCAACTTCCAAGACGGTGGTGGTGGTGGTGGTGAGTGGGTTCTGACTCAGGAACCCCATGCCCAACGGAAGGAACCCTTGCCCAGGCCCACTCTGCCACAGGCTTTTTGTACCATCATGGCCCCTGTAAGAAGAGGCGGGTGGGTGGAGTTTAGCCTGTCAATCAGGTCGCAACTTGATGACCTCTTTTGGAGGTGTGACCGAGATACGTGCCTCTCTGGAGGCCAGCCCCGCTCTCTGCTGGCCAGCCACGCAGAGCCCTGCCAGAGCCCTGTGATGTGCATGCACAGACCTTGCACCCACCAGCCCGTGAGCTTCCTGCATGCTGCATCGTCGCATGTGGCGCTGTGAGTCTGAAGAGGGACTTATGGACTAGTATCAGACTTACAGTCTTGAGTTGGGCTGAGCTGTGTTCCTGATAGACGGAGCTTCTTGCTACAAAGTTCTTTCCTACACAGAGCTGAGTGTCACTGTTTGTTTCTCTAGTCAGTCTGGCCTTGTGCACGCACACACACATACACCATCCTCACACTGGCTGAGCCCTTGGCTGCAGATACCATGTCCTTCCACCTTGTTGAGGGACTTTTTCTTCACCAAACCTTTACTGGACCAAACAGGACGGCTCTCTTCAGAGACTGCTCCCTCTTGATCACTGCCTGAAGTAGGTGAGCCTTTCTCTCTTCTGAAGGGCACTGCCTGTATTTCTTCCAAGAGATTGGTTCATTCTTGGGAAGGGTCGGTATTCTGTGTCAACACCAAATTCCAAGGCACCGGTTCTTCACGATTCCTTGTTTATTGCTCAACTCTCACACATATATAAATAAGCCCACTGAAAATACCATGGCTTCGCCAGAACACCTTAGTCCTCAAAACGATCTGGTTTTTGAACACGTTAATGAAGTCATTTACAGCGGATTTGGCCAAGGTTGTACAGCATGCGATTGGACTGCTGGCGATGGAGCCAAGTGAAAGGAAAGTCGTGAAGGTGTCTCCCTTGATTGAGATGTTGCTCACTGGTCTGTGAGGACTTTCACTTTCTTTAAGTTGAGGTGTAATCCATACTGTAGGCGGTCGTCTCTGATCAGTCAGTGCTTCTAGTACCTTCTAGTTTGGGCAAGTCAGGTTGTGTCATCTGCATATCCCAGGTTGTTAATGAGTCCTCCAGGCCTGATGCGGCGTTCTCCTTCAGAGAGTCTAGCTCTTAGGGTATTCGCTCAGCAGACAGACCGAGTAAGCATTGTTAATGGCCACAAGCCTGACGCAGCCCTTTCCTGATTTTAACCCAGGTAGTCACCCCTTGTTCTTCTGCTCACATGACCGTCTCTTGGTCTGAGCAGAGGCTCCACATGGACAGAGCTCTGGAATTACCATTTTTCTCAACGTTAGCCATTGTTAAGCTCCGCACAGTCAGATGATCTTTTCCCCCATAGTCAATCCACCTGACGTCAGCAGTGATATACCTGCACGGCCTCCTCTGAACCAATTTCTGGCAGTGACCGGTTGAGGTTTTGCTGGAATTACGTGAATTATTTTCCAGCAAAATGTTACTTGTATGTAACACTCATGATAGTGTTAGATAAATGTCACCTTATGTTGGATCCCCATTCTTTGGAAGGGACACTCATGGATCTCTTCCAATTGGTTGGCTAAGTAGCCGTCTTCCAAACTTCTTGGCACAGGTGAGCGAGTGCTTCCAGCAACACCTGTGCTTGTTGCAATATCTCAGTTGGTATTACGTCAACTCCTGGAGCCTTGTCTTTCGCGGGCCTCGCTGGAGCTTGGGCTTCCTCTCTCAATACCATTTGTTCTTGATCATGTGCTCCCTCCTGACATCGTTGAAGGCCCCCCCCCCCAATTCTTTGTGTGACAGTGACTCTGTGTATTCCTGCCATCAACCTTTTTTTTAAATCAGACCCCCAAACATCAAGATTTTTCTTTACAAAGGTTCTTTGCTGTACAGAAAGTAAAAATGTGGTTACAATCTTGGCGGAACACCATCACGAATGGTTAGGGCTCACCGATCCCAGCTAGCCAGGCTACAGTAGTCTTGCATGAAAACCTAACAATGTTTACAGTTTGGTTGGGGTGAAGTCTTTAAGCCTGGGGGTGGATTTCCGAGAGGGATTAAAGAAAGGAAGGTGGAACATCTCAGGGACTATTTGTTCTTTGACTCTGAGTGGTGGGTTTCCTGGGGTTGGTATTGTAGCTACTTTTTAACCATTTACTGTAAATAGGTACTGAAGCCATATGAGCAGTCCACCTGATACGAACCGTTTTTCTTTTTGCAGGTTATTTGGGGTTTTAATCATTTTCTCCTCCATAATCTGTTTCTCTTTCCTGTATTTACTTTCACCCACTTTCTTCCTCCTCATCAACTTCTCCAAGGTGACCAAATTGTTCTTCCTCCCACTGACGTCTTCCTTGCCCACAGCTTCATTTTCTTCATCAAAATATTCCTCTTCCTGCCTCTCCTCCTCTTCTCCTCCTTCACGCACCCTGTCCGGCTCAGCATCTAAATCAGGGGCTGTGGCAGGTACATAAACTGGTGTCAATTTGAGGATTAAGAGTGTAGGGGGTTGTCTAGCCTGTCAACCAGGACACAGCCAATGGGGCCTCCGGTGGGCATGCCTTCTCCTGAGGATTCTGGGAACTCATTTCCTTCTTGGAGGCGGGAGACTCTCTCTGCTCACTCCCTGTGAGACATCCCTGTGGAGAAGACACATGGAGGGAGGCTGATGGAGTCAGACCTCTGGAGCCGGTGAAGCCAAATAGAGACCCCTGCCAGCGCTGAGGTGCTTACGCCACCACTGGATCCACAGGACTTCCCACCCACTGGCCTAAGATCTTCCTGCATTCAGTGTCATTGCATGTGTTTTGTGAGTCTGAAGAGGGCTTTACAGATCGGTATCGGACATATATTGGACTTCTGAACTTGATCTGGACTGGGTTAGGATGTTTTCTCAATGTTCCATTTCTTTTGTATAGCAAGCTCTTTCTTACACACATGTGAGTGTTTGTGGATATGAGCGTTTGTGCTAGGGGCCAGTTCCTCAGCTCCAGGTACATCCATCTCTCTCTGTTTCCCTGTTCCTCCTCCTCAAACTTAACTTTCTGAAGCAGGGGCGGATGGGGGAGAGGGGTCCAGGCCTGGCAGCAAGAGGCCTGTCAGGAGGGTTAAGGGGGCTGGAGTCCAGCTCTGGCCTCACTGCCACCACCCCAGGCCTACAGGCCCACAGGCCCACACTCCCTTACATCACCTTTTGATGCTTCCTGAGTTGTTCAGTATTTTTTTGTCCATAAAATCCTTCAATGTTGCAGCTTGAGGCTTGACTTTTTCTTCAGTTCTTCCACCGCCCACAGTTAAGAAACAGAAGATGCTATGGATACCATTGAATGTCATTTTCTTGATTCAACAAATTGTGATGTGTGCGTGGTTCTTTTCTATGCAAGAAAAAAGACTCTCCTGGGTGGTTTTTGAGCAATTTGCTGAGCATACAGGATTTCCCTGGGCAGTGGATAAGCTCTATGCATTGTGAATCCCAATCCAGACATTTGATTCCTTCCAACACATGTTACTTCAGACGGGCATGGTGTTCCAAGGAGCTGCTGTTGGGCGGGGATGGGGGGTGAGGAGCGGAGTGCTACATCTTGAAGGAGCAGGACAGTGCCCCCCACCCGTGTCCCCCAATTTCACTGGCGCTGCCCTCTCCCCAGAGCAGAGCCTCCTGGTCACTGAGCTTACGGCCTGACAGAGCTCACACAGCCCTCCACCCCACTGGGTCCTGGAATGCTCACTTCCCTGTTCTCTGCACCCCCGTCGGCTCCTGTTTCCCCCCCCCCAGCTTTTCGAGGGTCTGAGTATCCTGGGATTTCATTCTCTTCCTCTCCTTCCTCAGCCCCCTTTAATGCTGCCCTCTGAGTGCTGGGTTCAGCCCGCAGGTGCTCTAGCGCACCCTCACCAGCTGCTGGTGACTCTGGCAACGTCCCACCTGTCAGAGTGGAGCTGGGCCCCACAGGGTTGTCAGTGGCTGGCTTTGAGCACAGGGAAGAAGCTGGAGGCTTTTCCTCTGCCCAGGCGTCTCTGGGTGGGCTTGAACCTCGGACCTTTAAGTGAGCAGCTGAGTGTGTTCAGCACTTGCCCCAGGCAGGGCAGCCTGTGTGGAAGCTCGTGGAGGTTTAGGAAGGGCCACAGGGGCTGGACTACAGATGTTGACTGGACGGTTTGCAAGGGCAAACTGTCACCATGGATTTACGAGGATGTGACCCGGAAGACCCAGGGCAGCCCAAGCTCTGTCCTCGGTTACCCTGCAGGGGAGACATGCGAGGGCAGGCTTGCACAGGGCTGGAGCACGGGCTTGGAGCCCCCTCCACCATCCTGGGCAGTGGAGGACAGCTGAGCGGGGCTGGAGGGGCAGGCACAGCTGCCGTATCCTCACCCAGCTGCAGGAGCCCAGGGGGGGGGGGGGGGGAGGGGCCGGGAACGAGCTTATTTGTTATGATCCATATCATCAAATGTCATCAATTTCATTCCAATTCAAAGGGACCACAGAAGGCAAGTGGTTCTCAACCTTCCTAATGCTGCAACACTTTAATACAGGTTCTCACGTTGTGGTGACCCCCCAACCATAAACTTATTTCCGCTGCTACTTCATCACTGTCATTTTGCTACTATTTTGAATCGGGTGACCCCTGTGAAAGGGTCGTTCGACCCCCAAAGGGTGGACAGGTTGAGAACCACTGTTGTAGAGGATGCTGGGCCACTAAGGCCCACAAGTCTGCTGAGACTCCATGGATGGCCGAGCCAGGTCCCACCCACCTCTGCGCTGGGCGATGTGGGCAGCTCAGTAGCTCAGGGAGGTCTGTCGTGGAGCTCAGATGCTAAGGAGCGACTCCGTGCCGTGCCGGGCCACCTGCATCACTGAAAGGTGTCACTGGACAGGATAAGGCAACTACTGTCTTCTAGGGCTCTGTTCCCCCAGGTCTCCACAGGGAAGGCGAGGAGCTCCCCTAACTCGCCAGTCAACAACTCAAACTGACATTCAGCACGAGAAATCACAGGGGATCAACAGATTACACCTGTATGGTTTTGACTAGAAAACCAGGCTCAAGCCACAAGTGGGGTTAGCAATTGGCTACTGAAGACAGGGAATCTCTTAGGCCCGATTTTAAAACTACATTCTCCATGGTGCTCACCTGAGGGAGTGGGGAGGGACATATGTTGAGAATCAATACATACCGATGCCTTTTGACCCAAGGTCTTGATATATTCTGTATCCTTTACTATCCAGTAATGCTGTGAACTACGTGTTCCTTCCCGATTACAGGGGAGGATGCAGAGGCTCAAATGACTGAAGTACTTTGCCCAAGGTCACATGGCACAAGAGAAGATCCATTCATGTTCCTTCGACGACACCTCAGTGTCCGTCTCTGGGAGAAGGCACTCGGGGGCAAGAACAAGAGGAGAGTGTGGGAGACAAATTGGTCATAGCTTTTGGCAAACTCGGGCATCTCCCAAAGCCCCGTGGCATGTTTATGGGATTTAAGAAGAGAACTCCAAGGTTAATTAACGTCAGGAAAGGCTTGGGAGAATTGGGCTCCAGGTCTTTCACAAGGTGAGATTATAGATCGGTGTACATTTGGGGGGCAGATCTCTTACGTCTTAGAATGAAGAAGCGCAGGTGCCCAGTGAGCTGGGCACTGGGCTAACAGAATGGTGGCACCATGTAACGTCGGAGTCTCTGAAACCCTAAGGAGTTCTCTTCTGCCCCACAGGGGCAGTATGTGTGGGGATGGACTCTCTGGCTGGCAGTGGGTTTGTTTGTAATGGGGTTTCTTAGAATACACTTTGAGAGACTTTTGCCCATGTTGTAAATTCTTAAAGTCTCATTCAGCCAGTTGAGCAGTCAGCCTCAGACCTTTGGGGCCCGTTGAAGAGTCTTCCCGGGCCCCTGGTCAAACGGTCTGGTAGCTTGGCTCTAAGGGATTGCAGGGCTCCACTGGCCATAACGCAGAACCAGGACCGGCCACCAGGGGCAGAGCTCAGCGCGGAGCCAGGAGGTGCTGGGATGAACAGCACAAAGGGCCACCAGCGGGGCTTCAGCCACTTCCAGGACTTCCCTGGGGACAGGTGGCTGACTTCTGTGGCCCTCCACCCCCTGCAGGAAGGGGTCGCTTCTCCCACTTCCTTATTAGGCCCCACTGTCGCCGAAGCCATTGCTCGGGCCTCCAGTCCTCATTTCGTGTCTGAGAGAGATGCGCCGAGGGTTTTCAATGCAGACAACTGTTTGGGGAGATGAATTTGTTTCTAGTCGTCTGACGTGAAGCAACAGCAGCAGCCACTGTGGGTAGGCTGGTGGGCCTCAGCCTATTTCGGGGGGCTGGGTGGGTGGCGGCACACACACGTGCGTCTCCGAAGAAGGAACGCACTATGGGTGTCTTAGCAGATTACACCTTTACCACCGACACTTATTCACGTTTCTGAAAGCTCAGCTGATCACGAGGGGGAGGTTCCCAGGACCCAGCTGAGGCCTGTCCCTGCCCCACAGCTAAACAGGCCGCGGGGGCCACTGGGGCTCCCGTGCGTGACACCTTCTTAGCTTCTTTGCAGCCTGTGGGGTCTGAGGGATGTGGACGTGACAGGTTTTCAATGGTTCAAGTGGAGGGCTTCCTAAGGGAGGGAGGTAGTGAAGAGCTCACATGAAATCACAAGACTACCTGTGTACCCTCTACCCCCACCCCCAAACACACACACACACACACACACAGAAGGAAAAAATCCAAACACCTCAATTCCTTTAGAACTGAAAACAAACTTAATTTGCCAAGTGCATCATGAACACTAATTCCTTATCAAACAAAAGGTATCAAATGACTTCTGAGACGATACCACTCGGCAATCTCTCTGGTGATATTAAGCAAATCCACTCCAAATAGCAGCAAATCCACTCCAAATAGCAACACTCAACTAGATGGCACCATTCCCAAAGATGACACTTGGTTTGCCCCCCCCCACCCCCCCACCCCCGTTTTGTTCCTTTTGTGCACATTTTAAAGTATGGGCATCTTGTAAATCTCAGAAGTCTCACAGAAAACCAAACCAAAAAGAGGAAAGAGAATCAACTAGTTCAGGGCACGAAGCAGTCACTCAGTCCGTCGGCAAGACGTGGTCACCATGGGCTCCTTCCTACAAGTCCCGGGCTCTCAGAGTTTCTGTGCTTTTAAGAACTTGGTGCATACTTTCCTCTAGTTCCTAAATGCTCGCCCCCCCTCCCCCACACTATCATGATCCCAATTCTACCTTACAAATCTGGCTAGACCAGAGGATGTACACTGGTACAGATAGGAACTGGAAATACAGGGAATCCAGGACGGATGATCCCTTCAGGGCCAGTGGTGTCAGTGGTGAAACCAGGAGGGTGGGGTGGATAGGGGGAACTGATTACAAGGATCTACATATAACCCCCTCCCTGGGGACAGACAACAGAAAAGTGGGTGAAGGGAGACGTCAGACAGTGTAAGATATGATAAAATAATAATTTATAAATGATCAAGGGTTCATGAGGGAGGTGGGAGCGGGGAGGTAGGGGGGAAAATAAGGAGCTAATGCCAAGGGTTTAGGTGGAGAGCAAATGTTTTGAGAAGATGAGAGTAATGAATGTACAAATGTGCTTTATACAATTGATGTATGAATTGTGATAAGAGTTGTATGAGCCCCCCAATAAAATGATTAAAAAAAAAAAAGAACTTAGAGTATAACCTAAACCATGACATTGGTCTCAGAAGGGTTTTTACTTTTTTGATTGATCAAGAAAACAATTAAGTGGGGTGTGTGTGAGGGTGTTAGATCACTTCCGGGTTGTATACCATTGATTCACACTCTCAGATAGAGAGATCCCAGCAACAGGGGGCATCCTAACACATGGCCGCATTCCCAGCTCGGAGCAGAGCAAGCTGTTCTTTGCAAGCAGATGTATTTAAAGGAGAACTATACATGGGATTTTAATTCGACACATACTTGGCTACATTGTCCTGGAAGACGGCTGTTAAGAGTAAGTAATGTGGGAGGTGATAGATGAGGAGGATGCTTGCTGGGGGTGGGGGGATTTGTTTCTTCTCCGTGTGACACTAGCATGTCCCAGTGTACACTGATTAGAACCCATGTCTATCTAACTCTCCCTTCTCTGCCTGTGAGGAATGGGAGCCAACGCGACAGGTATGTCTAGAGGACTGGGGCTCGGTGGCACCGACTGTGACGGAAGGGTGCAGTGAAGAGGGAGACGGGGTGAGCCGTGCTCACTAACAGCGTGACCACGCAGCACTTGCACAGAGATGTGATTGTTCCACAGTCAGTCAATGACCCCAGGGAGAACGTTTACATGAAGTTGACCAGATTTTAACATCGGTAAAGCATTGGTAAAGCGGGACACCATTAACCGGGGGTATGGGAGGCGGTGGGGTGTTCTAGATTAAAAGTTTGGTCTTCCAGTTCTCCTGCCGTTTCCCTAGCTTGTCGAGCATTCTTTCCAAAAATCAGGACTTTTTAAACACGCGGCGGGACGCGGGACACTGTTTAAAAGCGGGACTGTCAAAAAGCGGGACTGTCCTGCCAACAGTGGGATGTCTGGTCACCTTAGTTTACGTGGGAGATGAAATGCATTTAAAGGCTACTGTGTAGTCAGATAGGAAGGACTCTGAGACATCAATATGCCCTGAGACAGAAATACTCACTTTGCACAGCACACATAATAGAACAGATTTTTGCTGTTTGCATTTTTAACACTGCGCGATAGATGTCACGCAGGTAGAGGAATCAAGAGCACACGGACTTTGAGGTACACAGAGGAGAGGGGCGAGGTCATGCTCTGAGGTGAAGGGCCAGCTGTTCGCTTTCAGGCGAGGCTGCCTCTCAGGGGGGTTGGCAGCCCCCTCGTGCCGAGAGTTTGAGAACTCGCATACTTCAATGTCTTTGGAGTTAATTGCTTCAAAGGCAGGCTAATTAGCTCAGTAATTTGAGAACACCATACCACTGCTCCCCAAGCTGAAGTAGGTAACCTCCGCCAGTCCCTGCCACTCTTAGTGCTTCACAGGAGGGACCGATGAGCACACTGTCATTTCCTCTCGGTCCCTGGGTTACTAACCACCCCTCTGTCCACTTGCTCACTAGAAACCACGGGAAGGAAACTGGAACAATATTCAAGAACACCCGTCACAGTGCTTAACAAGATTTAATGTACATTTATTCGTAACGTGGAACATATAAAGATTTTATACTGAATAAATGATATTCATTAAGCCAGAGGAAAAGGAGGAATTTACATCAACTTTTTTTCTTTTTTTTTCTTCTTTTTTTAAACTACATTATCTTGAAATACAAATGTGAATTTTCATCACTGAAAAATCTTTGAAGTTGTGTTTCTTCCTTTTAGTTGTGTTTCTTTTTCTTTTGTCTGTACTGGTAACCATTTCCTAAATCGATCCGTATATGCAACCATTTCCACACCTTGATCCATGAAGCAAACTGTGACCAGCTGCTCTCCCGAGATAGAGCATGGCTTTATACATACAGAAACTTGTACATTACCCTCTTTCTTTTTTATTATTTTTTTGTTTTTTTTTCTTTTCCCCCTCTTTTTCTTTCTTTCTTTCTTTTTGGAGCTATGGCCCTAATGAAAAAATATATAAAATAAAAATAAAAAATTATTTCAATCTACCATCACTTTGTAGTTACCACATCCTGAAAAAGAAACGAACAAAAACCTCTGTACTAAAAAAAAGAAAAAAAAATGAGGGTATGTTCAATGTACAACTTCTATATACATCACAGCCCATAGGCAGTAAAAAAAAATTTTTTTTTTTAAATGATGAAAGGAATTGTGAAAACTGCCATGTGGAAGGTCGGACGACAGACAGCGGACGGGGCTAGAGTGGTGAGGAAGCAGGTGGTCACTGATCACCATGGTCAGGTCCGGATTTTCAATCGTAACGTAGAAAATGACTATTTTTTGCGCCTGGCCTAATGTAACCATTTTCCTGTGGAGAGACCAGCTTTGTCATTTCAAAGTCTGACAACTGACTGACCTTGAGCTCCGATCCCCACATCTCTAGAAGTTTCTATTGCACAGAGCTGGGGGTGATGGGATAACAGGGTTTTTGTTGTTTCTTTTCCTGATCTTAAAAAAATAAAACATGTAGGAAATGGATCGTCTTTCACCCTTTTGGCCTCGATGTGGTAAAGTTTTCCCACCGTAGCACATGTTACCACAATATTTTTCTCTAGAGTCAATTTGCTTCCTCAGAATTTAAAAATAAAAATAAAAAAGCAATACGACATGGAAAAAGAACGACTACAAAAGGAAACTCTATGAGAAACAAAAGTGACCTTTGAATGCATTAGACAGCAACTTTGGTTAAAAAAAAATTGTGTGTGTGTGTGTGTTTTAAAGACATGTACTTTTACACAGAGATGGCAAATATTGATTTCAATAACTGTTCGAATGAATGATTTCTTTAATTCCCAATTGGTAAATAGTGAAGGGGGCAGAGGAGCAAGACTGCGTCTCCTTCTTCCTCCCGCTGGATAGACAAGGACAGAAGGCGGGCAGCGGCGCTAGGCGGCCATCTACACCCACGAGTGCTTGCGCCTCACTTGGGTCATAACTGCCCGATCTGAAAGAGTACGTCACAGACGACAGACGCCACCAGGGAGTTCAGGACCGCCGATATCGAGATGTCCAGCAGCCGGCCCTCGTGCAAGAGGAACTCGGAGCGGTTCTCGTCCACCCTGGCCATGGCCAGCAGCGCCTTGGCCGCCCTGCACATCATGTCCACGCTGGGGGGCTCCAGCGGAGGGGTCTGCATGTGCAGGAGGCCGTGCTGGCTCTGCTGGTACTGGGCCATCGTGACCCCGTCCTCCAGGAAGCTTATCAAGTTCCCAATGCTTCCCTTCTGCACAGCGATCGCCCGCGCGGCTAACGCGTCCCCTTGGGCGAGGTTCGATAAGAGCGCCATGGACATTTCTCGACAGACTGGGTTCTTGCGGTCCCCAACGTACCTAACTAACGTCGCGTAGAATTTCTCCTGGCGGCTGAAGGGCGGCGTGGCCAGGATGAGGTCCACGTTGTTGTCCTGGATGCTGAGTTTACAGAGGGTTTCCAGCACGAGTCTCTGGGGCGACAGGACCGAGTTGGGCCCCACGGTGGGAAAGGGGTCTTGCGCCTCTGCCGAAGGGCACACCATCCAGTGTAGCAGGCCATCCAGGATGGGCAGGCAGATGCTCTCCGTGTACGCGGACAAGTCCAGCTGCCCGGAAATGTTGGCCAGCGTGACCAGCGTGTTGTCCCTCAGCACCTCGAGGCAGTCCCACCACCACTCGTCCTTGCTGCAGGCCGCCCCCTGGTCCTCGTCGTCGTCCTTCTCGTACGTCTGCGGGGCCCGCTTGCGCTCGGGGTGCTGGTGGTGCAGGAGGATCAGCTGGCCCAGGATCAGCACCAGGCCCGGGTGCTTGGACATCTCGGCGTCGTTGCCAGGCACGAAGGACAAGCTGCGCACGATGTTGGACACGCAGAGGCAGCGCTTGGCCAGCGAGTCCTGCCAGTGCGCGATGGTGCACAGCGGCGCCTCGTCGCGGCTGCGCGGCTCGTCCTCCAGCAGCAGGATGCTGCGGTGGCTCTTGGCCTGGTGGATGCCCAGGGGCAGCTTGCTGCTGTCCGGCTGGCCGCCGCCGGGCGCGGCGTCCTCGGGCAGCGCCCCCGGCCGCGCCGACAGCACGTCGTCGATGGTGGCCAGGAAGCGCTTCTCGGGCGGCTCGGGCGCCGCCGGCACCCTCTTGCTGGCGCCCGGGGCGCGCGGCGGGCGCCGGCGCGGCGCCCGCCCGCCCCCTCCCTCCTGCCAAACTGTTACCCTGAGTGTTACCGTCAGGCGCAATGACATCAGGGTTTTAAGACAACTTGTTATTCGGGGAGTAATCAGTTGCAATTAGGCATTAATTAAGTATTATGAAAGTTGATTATTTAAGTGAATTCGGCTTTCGACTCTCCG
>NW_022107431.1:10504448-10525301 GCF_000313985.2 Echinops telfairi
GCGGCCCAGCCGGTCGGAGCGGTCCACCACGAACAGGCGGTTCTTCTTGACCACCTTGATGGGCAGCCGGTCGAACTTGCTCGCCTGCTTGGGCGTCTCCGCGGGGGCGGCATCCGGGGAGGCGAGGGCCGCACCGCTCCGGTCCTCCTCCGCCTCGGCCTTCTCGCCGTCCTCCTCGTCCTCGTCCTCCTCCTCCTCGTCGTCCTCCTCCTCATCCTCCATCCCCGCGGCGGCGGCCTCCTCCTCCTCTCCCCCTGCCGCCTCGGCGGGGGGCGAGCCCTCCCCTCTGCGCGCCTGCCCCAGGGCTTTTTGGCTGGGGTCTCCCACTTCGTACTCCATGAGAATCCCGAAGATGTCGATGAGGCATTTTCTGAAGTACTCCACCAGAAGCTCAAGGAACCCCGACAGCTAGAGAGGAGGAGGGGGGCAAGAACAGACAGCAGTCAGGACTGGGGGTGGGGAGGTGAAGGCCTGCCCTCCTTTCTCAGACCCCCGTTGGCGACAATCTGCCCTGCCTTCGACCCTGAAACCCTCCCCCCACAGCACACTTCTTACCCTCGGTACCCTCTCCTCCAGCCCTGGGGAGGACAACTCAAATACATCCTCCTGAAAGGAGATGCGGGCAATGTAAGATGGGGCCTCAGGAGACTGGAAGGACAAGGGGGGAGGGTCCGCTTGGACTCTCGGCTAGCACCCTGCAGTTTGTGGGTCTGCTGCTAACCCAGGGAGCCCCTCTGTGTGGCTGTTGGCGGCCTCTTACCCACCTCTCCGCATGAGACAGCACGCTGGTTATTAGAAGGGTGGATGGGTAGGTGAGGTTTATAGACTTTTCCCCCAAAGTGAGTCTTGCCAGGGTGTTTCTGGGTATTACCCAGGGTTTTACCATTATTTGTGTCTCAGGGACCTTAGGTACCCTCATTTTTGTTCGCCACGTCTCTTTTAGGGACGATCATTCCAGCACCATTAGTAGCTCATAACCATGGGAAATTACAAGCGCATCGATCTGGTCCCTGATGAATGAATGGGGATGTGCCACAGGGCGCCACTTTGCGCCTCCGTTACTCACGGCTCTGCTGAGCCACGGAGCATCAGCTGTTCGTATCAGAGGAGACAGCACAGCATGACCCCTAACCCCCATTCTCAGTCCAACCACAGCCGTGTTTAGGGCCGAGAACGAATGAGTAGACACAGCTCTCCACGAACATGGGCTTCATGCAATGTTTATGACCTTATTAAATACACTGCCCAGTGACTGAAAAATGGCCTTTCTGGGCTACTGTGGGGACGGAAACAAAGAGAAGGAAGAGAAAATGGAAGATTCTGGTCTCATTTCCACCGGAGCGCGGAAATGAGGTTTTCTGGCTCCCCTGCCCTCAGCTGTGCAGGGGCAGGCTGTTCATAAGCGGGAGCGAGGCCCCTGTCCGCATCTGCTTTACAGCGGCCCTTCCTTGACAGGTCTGTAGGGCAAACTGCTCTGGGCGGGCGGGCTCTCTCTCAGCTATTATGTGCAAAGCTCTTCTAAGCCCAGCTCAGAACACAAGAGGGTTCAAGTGCATTAAGAAGCACTTGGCTTTTCAACGACCGCTTCAGGGTAATCGGGAGAGAGGCACAGAGGGGTAGGGGCACAGACCCAGATACAAGCTGGGCCGTGAGTTGACCGCTGGTTTTGCGGGGCTGACACACGCTCCGCCTGGCTCTCTGTCCTTCTGAAGACTGAGCTGCCAGCTCACTGGCCCTTCCCTGAAGAATTCTGCGTGCTTCAATGTCCGCCACGTCCAAATGGCACTTTGGGCATCCTGGGAGGTCTCCCGGCATGTTCCTTTTGGATGTTCTTTGAGTTTGGGGAACATACAGGAGTCAAAAAAGACAAGGCTAGGCCTTCAGGGGGTGTGGGTCAAGTACATTCCTGAGGAAATACTCACAGAACAGCCTGGGCTATCCTTCCTAGCTTTTCCCCTTTCCAATGTGGTTTTACACAAGCAAACAAAGTAAAACAACAGACTTCCTCCTGAGCGAGCCCCCATCCGTGTCTGTGTCCAGGAAAACCTATCAAAGATGGCCCCCTTTGAGTCCTAAAAAACACAGTTGCCATTGTTCCGGAGCTAACGCTCCGCCTTGAATGTAACTGGCCCAGCGGATCCCCTTGGAAGCCACTGTGTCTTGGCCGCACCGTTTCTGGGAAGGCCCCCTCACGAGCCAGAGGCGAGAACATTTCTGAGAGAATTTGTCTGCAGCCACCCACTGATGGCAGAAGACACGTTGAAACACACTGTGTTTGGAACAAATCATTTCCAAATTGGAACTGGAACCTGACCGGCACTTCTGTTTGACTTGCCCTCGTCTACGGATGGCTGGTTTACGACGACAAGTGCTGAACGCGCTGGCTACGTCAGTCAGGTTTAACTTAGTCTGGGTCCTCAGGTGGGCCCGGCTGACTTACCTGGGAGAGATTGAAGGTGGCGACCGTGCTGTCATCATACAGGAGGATATTTATAGTGTCCAGAGCCCAGGTGCTCTCGGCCAGGAGACCTGATTTGAGGGACATCATCACGCGCCAGGCCTCAGGAGTTACTGAAAGCAGGAGCACAATCAGCATCAGCTCGGTGCCTTGCAAGGACAGATCAGTGATGAGGATAAAGACATTCTCATTTTGTTTGGAGTGTGGGAAGAAGTCAACTACTGCCTTTTAAGCGGCTGCTTTACGAGAGACTTCAGCAGGGTCCTCTCTAGGTTTTCCGTGGGGCGGATGACCTGAACTATGGCACTCTGGTTGTTTAAATCTGTCCCTCTGTTGGTTAAACCTGGGCCCCACGTGCTTCCAGCTGTGGGCTGGTGAATACAATGGCTTTTCTCATCTTGGGGCTCTTTCTCTGTTGCCATTTAAGAGACTCTGCAGTGGGGTCCTCAGAGATCCGAGTCACTGAATCGACCCTCCCAAAGTGGCATCTTTCTGTGGAGGGGTGGCAAAAGCAGAGTTTCGGCCAAGTTTAACTTCCAACCAAGTACCTCCTGGACGGTCCCACGCAGCCCCCTCCATGTCTGGGGCCTGCCCCACGGCAAGCGGTGAGAGCCATCCGCCTCTTGGCAAGTCCTGCTTTTCGGGACCTCCCTCAGTCTAAGCTCAAGCGTGGGACGTGGAAGGGCTGGACCTCCTACGCCCCAGCCCTGCCCCAGCTCCTGACCTTGCAGAAAGCAAAATGATGAGATGCTTTCCCAGTGTTCCTACGGCGGGGCCAGGAGAACAGTCTCATCGTGCACCTGCACTTCAGGTGGGTGTGACGTGTCACAAGGGCTTGGGCAGGGGCACCAGCAGTGCCGTCAGACCGTCATGGCCGTAGGGAGGCCCACCCAAAGGGGGCCGGTGAGGGGTCGGGGGCTGGGACTGAGGGCAAGTTGTTCTACATTTCCGTCAGTCCTCTCTACCGTTCAAAGGTTTGCACACGGGCATGTACTACATTCGTCACAGAAAAGCCAATTTTCTTTGTAAAATTAGGAACATATATTTCTCTGGGCTGGAGGCAAATACCGATATAGCAAGCACTAAGTCATTTAAAACATTTAAATACTATTTATTTAAAGATGCACACACACATCCATATCCACATGTCTATCTCCTCACTTTGGGTATTAATTATATCCAGTGACTGAACGTATCTTACTTTCCTAATCATGGCAAATGATTTTAAACCAAGTGACTTTGAGAGTTTTAAAACATTTCTCTTTATGCATTTGACCTCTATCATTTTTTTGCTCTGTTGAAACTCAAAAACCAAACTCACTGCCATTGAGTTGATTCCAACTCATAGTGGGGTAGAACTACCCCTGTGGGCTTCTCGGACTAACTTTTTATGGGCGTAGAAAGCTTTGTTTTCTCTCTGAATGGCTGGTGGTTCGAACTGCTGACCTTGTGGTGAGCAGCCCAACGTGTAGTCTCTACATTGACAGGGCTCCTCTTTACCGTGTTAAAAATACCTCAGAAATAATGTGGAGACTGTGTGCACTTCCACTATCCTAAACCCTTAATTAGTATTGGACATTCCAGTAGGATGATGCAATATAGTCAATTAAGACAGCCCTCAAAGCCATAATTCCTAATGTGATGTGTTATAATTCTGGACTCTGTCTGTTATCCCATTTTGGAAGGGATTCTCTGCCAAGGTAACGGACCAAGATTGAGGCGGGACTGAGTCCTGAGGTCAGTAGAGGGTGGGAGCCAAATCTCGGCCCTGGTTTCCTGGGGGGTATGGTCCCTGAAAGACAAACCCACCCCTCCTTCAGAGCCGCTCCTCTGTGTCTAAGAGCCGTCTCCGAGGCTGAAACACAGAGCGAAGTGTGGAGCCCATCAGAAGAGAACGCTCCAGAACTCCGTCAGAAGTGGCCGGGACCAGAGGCCCTAGACTGTGGCACAGAGACCATAGGACAGAGTAAAGAACCCAGGCCGAGGCCAGAGGCCCAAATAAGGCAACCAAGAGGCACAGCAGAGGTGCAGGCCAGAGACAATGGGACTATGCGGCAGAGAATTGGACAGGCGGGCTTCCCGGTCCAGAGAAGCAGAGGCCATGGGCCATGGGGCTGAGAGGCTGAGGACCAGAGGGACTTGGCTACTGACAGGAGGGGTTGCTGTGGACCCAGGACTGTATCCTTATGTTCACGGATCCTGACTGGTCACCTCTAACACGTCTTTAATAGACACCCCTAATCGTAAGCACTGGCTGTTTGAGGCCGATGCAGTAAATGATAGAACCCGGCCAAGAAGCTGCATGCTGTGGGGTGGAGGCTGAAGTCATGTCTGACCCCTGCCTCCTGGCACAGACCAGACATGCCCCCCCCCACCGTTTCCACAGATGGACACTCAACCTTAGTTAGCATTGACTGAAATAGTTCCACGCGCCAACTCTTAATGTGCTGTACGGATTCACCAGCTCCACACTTCCCCAGGCCAGTCCTCCCTCTGTCCAGCACGTCGGACAGGACAGCTCCTTAAACCCCACCCACAGCGCTCAGAGAGGTCTGTCACCCACCTAACATCCACACAGAGACGGGCCAGTGAAGGCGAAAAGGGTCTTCATTCACACTAGTGGATTCCAGGGAGATGAATGGGAGCGACCTCTAACCTAAGGAGCTCTGGCGGTGGAGTGATAAGGTCAGCAGTTTGAGACCACCAGCCGCTCTGTGGGAAAAAGAGGCTTTCGGCTCTGACAGACTCAGAAACCCACAGAGGGCAGTTCTACTCCGCCCAAAGGGGGGCTCTGAGTAGGAAGCCGCTCAGGGCAGCGAGCTCTCCAGACCTCTGGAGGGGCAGCTGATAAGGAAGGCCCTGAAGGAGGTGGACTGACACTGAGGCCGCCACTCTGGGCCCGGGCATGGGCACGGTTGTTGAGGATGGCGCAGGGGCGGGCAGGGTTTTCTTCTCTGTGCGTGGGGTCGCTGCGGGTCAGACAACTCGCTGGTACCCAACATCAACGCCAGATGAAAAGGGGGCGCCTCACCCCGATCCCCTTGGTGGAGCGGGGCGCAGGGCCAGCTTACTTACCAATGTCTTTTGAGGTAATCTTCCGCCTCTGTTTCAAGACGGGCTGCGAGGCTTCCACGGAGCCGGCAGGAAAGGTGAGCTCCCTCCGGATGGGGGGTGGCTGGGGCGCTGGGCCGGCCACCTGCGAGGAGGGCCCCGAGGGCATGGCCTTCTGCATCTTCATGGAGGGCAGGAAGGGGGACTTGCTGGGCGACATGCGGTTCTCCAGGGCGCGCTGGAAGGACGCGGGGCTGGGCGCCCTGGAGCTGTGGTTTGGCAGTGATGGTGGTGTCTGGTAGGAGGACTGCGGGGGCCGCGTGAGGGGCTGCATGGAGGCGGACGACGGCATGTAAGGCTGACGCTGGCTGACGTGGGAAGGCCACTGGCTCTCGTGATTGATCCGCTGGTCGGGCACCAGCATCTCCTCGGTGCGGCTCACGCCGGGGTAGGGGGGCGCCTGGGCTGGGCCGCCGGGGCCCTGCCGGGCCTGGTAGGGATAAGGCATATCGTTGCGCGCCGCCCACACGGGCTGCTGGGGACCCTCGCTGGAGGCGGCCTGCAGGGGCCCACCCAGCATCTGCGGCGGGAGCCCGTGCGGCTGCATCTGCCCGGGCGCCTGCAGCCGCTCCCGGTTGTAGGGGTACGGGTACTGGCCCTGCAGGGGCCTGCGGTCCGGGCCCGAGTAGGAGCCTCCGTACTGGCCGTACAGCTCCTGCTGCTGGCCGCCGTACTGCATGCTGTACACGTCGCCCTCGTGGCGCTTGGCTGGCGGCCCATACATGCCGTCCATGTGGCGCTTGTAGTTCTGAAACCCAGAGAGACCCATCACTCACCATTATACACCTCGGGGAGGCCCTCCGGGAAACGAGGGACCCATGAGTTACAGGGCAGGAGGGCCTCCGAGGTGGGTGCCCCGGGAACACGGCATCCTCCCGCCCCCTTGGCCCTGCCCAAGGCTGCCGGAGCTGGGACAGCCACGGTGTGTGGCTTGAGGGGTGGCATCAGCGAGGGGAAGGGACCAAGCCTCAGGAGACCAAGCCCGGGCTCCTCAGACTGGGCAGTATCCCTGACACACAGTGTTCTAGGGGGACCCCCTCCCCAAGTCCAGCTGGTCAAAGTCAGACTCGCTCCGGCCTGGCTCCAGCTTCTGGGGAAGACAGCGCTCAGGGAGGCGGGCTGCCCCCGGTTTAATGCCTGTCCTGTCGCGTTACAGAAACGTCATTTCAAGTCAGTTAAATTAGCCCTCCAGTGAAATGAAATGTTTTTAGCCTGCCTTTCGGTTAAAACACAAAAAACAACAACAACAAAGAACCCACTTGCCAGAGGGCCCTGGGAAAGCTGTTTAGAAATGAGCAGGTCCTCGGTGCCCGAAAGCCACGCTCAGACCCTGCTCTCCCAGTGGGAACGGAAAATACATTTGGCCTCGTTAGTCGGGGACAAAGCAATCACATACAAAACCACCGCACACCGGGAGCCATGGCGTCAGCTCTGACGCACGGCGACTGCGTGCGTGCATGTCGGGGTTGAGCTGCGCCCCACAGGGTCTTCAAGAAGCACATCGGCAGCCCGTTTCTCCCAGGGACCTCTGTCCTTTTAGGTGAGCCGTCCCACACGTACCCGCGTTTCAGTCAAGGTCTAACTATGCCACCATGGAGGTTTTATCGTTTTAAAAAAAAAGCCAGGTAACTTTAGCTAGCAGCCTAGTGCATTTTACGTTGCTTTTCCTACATGTCTTCTTCCAGACAGGTGCGACCCGGGCAGCCCGCCCGTCAAGACGCAGGGTTAAGCTTGCCCTAGCTGGGGCTCGTGACTGCCCACAGAGACGAAGGCATCGATTGCCAGGCAATCGGCGACACGACACGTGTTTCAGGAGGCTGAGCTCGTGAGCGACATTCCACTGGCTGACTTCTGAATCCTAAGAACCTTCTTTGGCACGAAGCACACTGACCCCGAATGCCCCATGGGCGCTGCGCCGTCTTTGTGGGGCTCTTGCACCACCTCCCCACTTGGACGAATCTGACCAAGGCCTCCAATACCCTGACTGACTCACCGGTTGCTGCGGATACAGGCCAGGCTGGTGGCCTCCATATGGGGGTTGTCCTGAGGGAGGGCCTTGGCCCGGGTACTGCTGCCCGTATGGTTCATGCCTAGAATGAGGCATTCAGAATAAACATACGTGATGTCAAGCTCCGGGTCGGCAGAGACAAGCTGCCCATTTCTGGGAGCCCCACACGCCAAGCCGACTCTGCCTCCCCCACCACACACCGCTCCCAAGTGAGATGCTCTGAGCGGCAGGCATGCTCATTCCAGCCCCCGGGAACGCCCATCCGAAGGCACGCGGCCAGGCCCAGGGTTTGCGCTGCTGCTTCATGGGAGCTGGGGCAGACCGGTCGAGCAGGCAGTCAACCTGCAACTACGCGTCAGAGCCTCTGCCTTTGAGGCAAGGGCCCATCCCGGCCCTCCGCGTTTACAGGAGAAGCATCGGACCACTCAACCGGGCGGGGCGGGCCAGCGCACGGGACGCTAAGGCTCACACATCCCAGCACTCCGGCCCCGCCTCCGACTGCACCCTCCAAACAGCCCTCTCAGTGCACCTGGCACCAAAGCCACTGAGCACCTGTGCATACTGGCTAAGTAGGAGGGACACAGGTCTGGTCACTGCCAGCTAACTGACTATGGCTCAAGGAGCATGAGAGACAAACAGACAGACAGACAGACAGACAGACAGCCTAAGAACTGTCTGTGCCGGGCAGGGTTTTCAGGGGCTGAATGTTAGAAGCAGACTGCCGGCATTTTCTTCCGAGGTGCCCTGGGTAGGCTCGTGTAGCCGAGGTTTTGATTAGCAGTTGAGCACGGTAATGGTGGGCACCACCTGGAGCTCCGGGTCATAGGAAATGCCACCAGACCCGCTGTGGTGACACCACTTCCCACTCATGGTGACTCGGTCGGACAGAGAGGAGCTGTCCCCATGGTTCTGAGATGAAAGATTGAGGGGAGGGAGCAGGCAGCCTCACTCTCCTCCTGTGGTGAGGCTAGTGGGTTTGAACCGCCGCCGCCGCTCCACCACCAGGTGCCACCAGGGCTCCTCTTAGGGGGTAGCACCTTGCCTTGAGTGTGTAGGGGTTACACGTTTTCAAGACAGGGATTCAGGGAAACTGCTGGAAAGTCACCTTGTTTGGCATAGCAGTGAGTTTTCACGTTTGGTTCCCTTTCGTATTAAACCAATGAACCTTCGTTCTTAACGATTCCCTCCCTCTGAGCCAGCAGGGAGGGGCTGGATTGAGCACCCCCTGCACGACGCTGGCTGAGGCAGCCTCAGCACCAAACACAACCCCGTGCCGGGCCTGCCACGCATGGCCATCCAGAGGCTTCTCCTGTGCTCCCGGCTTTATTTTCCTTAAAACAATCAAACAAACCCACCAACCCACAATATTAGATAAAAGGCTTTGCTTCTAAGCATTGCCCCGACCCCCTGGATAAAGGGGAAGGGTGCCTGCAGGAAGAATCAGGGTCTGCGTTACAGGAAGCAGGGTCCCGAGGGGCCTGCTGCAGGACACACTGACTTCCCAGGGACCCAGCCAGAGCTGCAGCCTTCTTGGCAACTTGTCACCCCCGGGAGGAGCATTCCATGTGTCCCCGCCCACGTGAGAGCCAGGCCCGGGTCACCCCGCGGGAGCTCCTGGTCGCCATGCACATCCCGAGAGTTCTTGGAAGTTCCCAGAACAAGGAGCACGTGGGCCCGAGGGAGGATGTCTCTCACGTGGGCTTCGCGGGTATGGGCTTATAGAGCACAGCTGCACCAGCTGCCCACCGGCAGCCCCAGCTCCCAAGTGCCTGCTGGCACAGGCTCAGGGCTGTGTGGGAAGGACACAGAATTCCCAGCCCCCACCCCCACCCCCAAGCCCACTCACCTCCGGTCGTAACTGGCCCCGTAAGGGAACTGCTGCCGCTGGCCCATGCCCAGGCTGGACATGGCTCCCGCAGGACTCTGGTTGTACATGTCCTGCATGCTGCTGTTGGCCGCCTGTCCTTGCGTCATGAAGGGCTCGCTGCTTCCAGGCACTGTGGCATTTGGAAGGGGGTGGGAAACAAACACACAAAGCCCAGTAATATTAAGCAATTTCAAGTCAAAGGAGGTAAAGAGCCTTTCTGGTTCTGTCTGTTGTTTTATAAAATGGTGTCAAATCTTTACTGTGGCGGAGAACGCTAGCTACTCAAGAGGGAGCACGCGTCCTGGGCTCAGGACAGGCCGGGCAGTGGGCAGAGCCTACGAAGGCCCTGTGATTTCTGGGGTATCCCTTACCTCCCTCAGCACACAGGTGGCGCTCAGGGAGTTTGCAGGTGGGGCTGCGGATCATCACAGGCAGGGGAAGAGCGAGCCCCCCCGTGGGTTTGTTTCTCGGTGCCTATCCGACAGCTGTGTTCACACGACACTAGTGCCTCTTTAGTGGGCGGTACACGGCATGAGAAAGATGGCGGGGCTGTGTGTGGGAATGACCAACACGTGACCCAGTGAGAACACACTGTTGGAAACACGGGGCCAGCGGACTTGCTTGGCGTAAGACGGCCACAAACCTTCCACCAAAATGCAGTCTGTCTGGGATGAGGCCCTCCCTTGAGTGTGGGCAGGACATGTGGCTAGGATGGTGTGATGGTTAAGGCTTTGTGTGAACCTGGCCGGGCCAGATGGAGCCCTGGTGGCAGTTCTACCCCGTCCCGTGGGGGGAGCTATGAGTCAGAATCAACTGTATGGCAGCGAGCTTGGTTTCCTGGTTTGGGCGGGGGCAGGATCCTCAGTGGCTTGGCAGTTCACACCTCATAATCCCCCCTGATGTGTGCTGACATATGCCATCATCTCCATACTGGGATCTGCTAGGAGCAGCCAATCAGCTGTAAGAAAGATTAGGGTGGGATGCGACGCAGTTCCAGTCAATTGAAAGGAAGTTTCCTCAGGGGAGTGGCTTGCTTCTAATATAAGTGGACACTGTGGCAAAGCTTGCTTGCTTTCTCTGGGTCTGGATTCTGCATCTGCTTTGTCCTCTGGCCTCGGGTCCTTTAGACTTGAGCCAGTGGCTGGCCCTATTTCCCACCTACCCTGGGAGTCATCGGCAGCCACAATTTTCCCACCGAGGTAGGTTCATCAGCCCTGGTAGTTACGCGAGTCAGTTAGAAGTCTCCAGCTGAGTATCAGACCCACGAGCTTGACTCAAGCACGTGTGTATCTTGAACCTGGGTCTGGAGGATAAAGACGGTAGGGCGGAGCCAGTCTCCTGCTTCCACCCTGTGTGGAGGGAGCTTCCTTCCTCCAGGAAGGGCCAGCCGCCTCGAGTTGCTGAAAGCGGCCCCAGATGACGGGCAGCAAGCAAACAGGAACTGAAACGTGTCAACCACCGGAATGAGCTTGGAAGAGGATCCTGGGCCCTGGATGAGAACTGTAACCCCAGGCAGCTCCTTGAGTCCAAGGTTGGGAGGCTCTGAGCAGAGCCCACCCACACCGGCCACCGGAACTGCGCAAGAATGAACCACTGCTGTTTGAAGCTGCCGAGTTCACACGGAGCTGATAGGCAGGAACGCGCCGTGTACACGACCGACGTGGGGCCGAGTTGCACTCCTTGGCTAACAGGAGGTCCGTGGCACCAGTGTCATGGGTGCTTGTGCAGAAGAAACAAACTACTGCCTATCATGCCAGTCCCTGCCCTCACAGGAAGGAGGAAGAACAGTAACCCTCCACCCTCCCGCCACCTCGTTCCAAAACTAGAGTGGAGAAAGTTCACAGGGAGTAAGAATAGCTCAGGATGGGACGGTGCACCTATTTCAGGCCCGGGGGAAAGCCAATTAGGTCAGAAATGCGAATGCGGGTCAGCTCGGAGCCCCACGGAACTGGGTCATGCCCAGAAATGAGCCTGTGGGCAAATTAAAGCCTTTCACGTCAGTGTGAATTGAGACACACCACCACCACCATCTCTGGCACACATGCACAAGTTGAGGACCGTTCTGAGAGCTGGTAAGGTCGGGGAGGGTGGCGGGGAAGAGCCGGCCGCAGAGCCGACCCTGGGGAGTTTTCGATGTCCTCCCACACCTGTCCCCTCCTCTGCTTCCTCAGCCTGACGCAGGGCCGGCTGTGCTGACCAGGTCTATCTTATGGAGGTGAAGACAGGCAGGCAGAATAAGGGGCCTAATTAAACAGCCTGGGTCCCTAACACACAACAGTTCTTAAAAATCAATTAAAAAAATAAAAGGACAATGGATTGAGACAGGCAGACACAGAAACACCCAGAGAAGAGAGACAATGTGTCGATCAACACATGGAAAGTTGGGTGACTGCACTAACGATGAAGCAAATCCACGCTGGATTAATTAGATGCTGAAAATGTTTCACCTCTCAGCCTGCTTGCAAAATACCCAAATGACTCATAAACATTCTCTCTGAGGCCAGGGACCTTGCTTCTTACACACGGCTGTGGAGGGGACAGGGCGTGAGGGCACCTGTGACGTTGACCGAACTTTGGTGCACACCCAAAGACGCACACATCTCCATGTGAGGTCCCCTCATACAATGACTTTGGGGCTTGGCCAGGCGACTAGCCTTTTTGTTTGCTTGTTGTTGTTGTTAGTGAGAATCAGACCAATTACACAAGGTCTGCCTGCACCCTGCAGTGGTGCATCAAGTCAGGCAACCCCCTGACCCTCTTTTTCGGAATGGTTCCTCCCTCATTCACACACACCCTTTGCCCTTCAAGCTGGCCAAACGCACTTTCCATCCAATGGGTTTGAATCACAGCCACCCTACAGAACAGAATATACTAGTAACTGCCCCTTTGGGCTTGTTTCCAAGGCTGTGAATCTTTACCGGAGCAGCCAGCCTCACCTTTTGCCCAGAGCGTATGGGAATCCCTGACCTTGTGGTCAGCAGTCTGATACCTAACTCCCTGTTGCCACCAGGGCTCCATACGATGGGTCTTCAAAGGTCGATGCTCAAAGCAGGCTCATTCTTGCTAATGAAACTTGCCTGTGGCTTAGCCGAAAGGCTTCAGGGCACAGTGTTGGTTTCATGCGTGGTTCTCAACCTTCCTAATGTCACCACCCTTTCATACAGTTCCTTATGTTGTGGTGGCCCCCAACCATAAAATTATTTTCGTTGCTACTTCATAACTAATTTTGCTAGTGTTATGAATCATAATGTAAATATCTGATCTGCAGGATGTATTTTCTTTTTCTTATTTTAATCTTTTAAAAAATGATTTGTTGGCATATAATTCATCTATCAGATAGTTTGAGTTCAGTCATATGAACAGTCATCACCACAGTCAATTTCAGAACATTTCTGTTTCTTGTTCTAATTATTAATTCTCTATTTCCCTCAAATTTCTCCTGCCAGGCCATAGGTAATTAATAATATGGTTACTGTCCATATAGATTTTTGCAGGATGTATTTTTATTGTTACAAATTGAACATAATTAGAGCTTAGTGTTTACGCAAGCACAAAAACAATATGGAATTACATATTGTGAAACACTATTTCTAATGACAAAGAAATAAAATGTTGTCTTGAAGCATGCTGTAGCATGGGTAACAGTCTTCATGCCGGGTACTCGTGTGTGGGTGTATCTGCATGTGAGCAGACCTGCCTGGAGATGGATAGAGGAGTGGTGTCTCCGTTCCTAAGACCATCGGAAATATGTCAGCAACTGTGAAAGGGGCGTTCGACCTCCAAAGGGGCTGCGACCCCAGGTTGAGAACCGCTGGTTTAACGTTCACAGAGGATCTCGGGGCAACCGTTGTGGAGGTGCTTCAGCTGCAGTAGCTCCACATGGCCTCCAAAGTTTGGGTTCCCTAGAATCTGACATTCTGTGCTGTGCGCCCCTCCTTCTGATGCTCTAAGGACTCTGAAGCAAACATTCAGGAATGGTGGCTGGACACAATCCAGCTCGTCTGGGCTCACTGAACGCAAAGCAGGCATCTGATCCACAGGAAACCCTGAGAAGGAGCTGCACGATGGGGACCCTGATGGCTTGCTACAGGTTGGAACGGCTTCGATGGCACACAACAACAATAACACAAGTCTTTCAGGATACTGACAAACTTGGGAAGGACAGTGGAAAGAAAGATAAGCGTTGATAGAAGAAATTAAAAAATGCCAATCAACCTATGAAAAGATGGTTTGCTGTACTAACAATGAAAATAACACTGAAAAATTAGAGGCTTAACGCTTTTTTTCCCCTCCCAATCTTCATGGTGAATATTAAAATGCCCCGTCATCATGCGTTCTGAGGGGTGAGGTATTTAAATGTTTGAGCTTATCCACCTGCTTTCCATCGGTCCATTACCTGGTGGAAATGGGGCTGTCAGTTCTGCTTCTCTCCATCTGGACAAAATACCAATACATTCACCTGCCCCCAGTAGCTGCGTACCATAGAAGCATTGCTATTTAAGCGATCCCAGAAGGAGTACTTCCATACAAATACCATTCGCTATTTTTTAACTATTGCTTTTCAGTAATATTCCCATCAAGTCTTAGATTTGCGGGACCGGCTGCACTGAGCGTCCGAGGGTGGAAAACCCGATGCCTCTTGGAGCTTGCAGGTCCCAGGCAGTGCGGCACCGACCGCCTGGGGCACGCCTCCCACGCGGGTGAGAACCTCCCGGCCTTGCTCAGAGGCCCTCCCTCCCTCCCCATCCCAGTGCTGGGGACACCACCTCCAGTGAGGCCCAGCCCTGCGACGTGAGAGCTACATCCACTCTGGGCTTGCCCAGACGTACACGCCATGGATGACTCCACCCCTCCACACTCCGGTCTGCTCCTGGTTTCCCTGCTGCCCGTTCCTTTCCCAGCATCTACCTGGCTCTCAGGACATCCTCGCCCCTGGCTCACTGTGCCTGTCTCCCACTACACTGGAACCCACCCAGAGCAAGGCCTGTTGCTTCTGCTTCCATCACACACATGGGAACCTCCTCGCCGAGGCCACTCAAGCCCACGCTGACCCCCAACCATACCGTCCCTAGAGAGGGCCACTTCTCCTTTTGCAAGACGAGTCAGGCCAAGTCCCTGCCGAGCACCTCTCACCTCGGGTCAACCCCAAACGTATCAACATGCTCAGAGGTCGGAAGGCCCCGGGGGCCCCACCTGGTCCCTCTCCCTGCTCTTCAGATTCCAGCACACTCAGCACGGGCTCTCCCACACCTGCCCCCACCCCCCCACTCAGGTCTCCGTGGCAAACGGCTCCCTCCTCAGAGCCCCCCCCACCCCACTGCCACCTGTTCCCTTTCTCCTGCACCCGCAGCACTCATGATGGACAGGTGGCTTCATTTGCTTCCGTTTCTCCCCCAGGAGACTCTGGCCAACTGCGCGAGGGAGGGGCTCTATCTGGCGGTGCTGTAGACTCGGCTTTTGCGCTGGGCTCACCCTGCCCACCAGCCTCCCTCCTGTGACGTGTCACGTGTGTGGACTCACTCCTCACACACCCTGCCCTGGCACCACCCCGGTTTCTACACGAGAAAACAGAGGCACAGAGATGCCACGTAATCTCCCCAAGGCCGGGGGCTGTGTGTGTGCGTGCGCTGAGGGAGCTGGCAGAGGGGAGAGCCTGGGGTGGGGACCCAGGGGAGTACCTTTTCTCATTCCACCAAAGGGGTCCTTGTTAGGCTCGTAAGGCATCCTGCCCATCATGTCCGGCATGCTCATGCCCTGCTGGTACGGGGCATTCGGGGTCATGGAGTTCCGTTTGGAGAATGATGAGTCACTGGCATCCGAGAAGGGGTCGTGCACGCTGATCGTGCCGCTTCTGCAGGTACATCACGGAGAGAGCGAGCTCAGTGGGGTGGCAGGAGCCCCCTCAGCCTGACTTTGTAACACAAAACACCGACCCATCAAGGGCTCAAGGCACTAGGGCCGTGGTTCGCAGCCTTCCTCATGCCGCCATCCCTTAATACAGTCCCCCATGATCCCCCAACCATAAAATTATTTTTGTAGCTAATTCATCACTGTAATTTTGCTACTCTTTTGAAACCGGGCGACCCCTGTGAAAGGGTCATTCGACTCCCAAAGGGGTCGAGACCCACAGGTTGAGAACTGCTGCCCTAGGGAGTCCCTCCGTCTCCCCCCCCCCCAACACCTTGTGGCCCTGAGGGCTAGCCTACCTCCCACCCTGCATTGGGGTCATCTGTCCGTGGGGGGTGGAGGCCGGCGTTGGTGGCTTCAAGTCACCTGGAACCTCTGCCATGGAGTTACTGCCAGTGGACTGCGGGGTCTGCGGGCCTTGCAAAGATCCTGAGTTAGCTGGCGAGCAAGAAAAGAGGGGACAGAGGGCAGCAGGTTATCAAAAGGACGTGTGTGTCTGCTACCGGAAAAACAAACAAACCCCAATAACCCACTGCCGCAGAGTCCATCTGGCTCATAGCCTCCCTACTTGGGTTTCCGACGATGCTGCGAATCTTCTACTGGGGCAGCTGGCCTCAGCGCTCTCCTGCAGAGAGGCTGGTGGGTTTGAACCAACAACCTAGAGGTTAGCAATCCACCACTATCCAACAGAAAATAATTGAAACAAAGCATTATTAGTAAGAATCCCAGTATGTGCGCTGCAGATAAAGATGTAGTGATGGTAGTTACTTGCAACACTTTGTGTAGTCAAAGTGAGCAAAGGCATTTTCTTTTCCCCCTTTTAACGAAACTGATGTGCTGGTGCAGTTCATGTGTGACCCAAACATTGTCTACCTTTGGATGGGGCAGAGCCTGCTCTTCTGGGTATTGGTCCTGAGAAGATGCTCTACCACGGGCACCCCACCTCCTGCCATCAATGGATTCCGACTCGCAGCTGTGCTACAGGGCAGGGTAGGACGAACTTCCCTGGGGGTGGGGGTGGCGGGTGGTTTCCAGGGCTGAAACGCTGCACCGAAGTACAGTCTCCGCTTTTTCTGATCAGGGCCCGGTACACCAAGCCACGGTCTTTTCGATCGCCTCATATGCATGGGAAAGTAGGACACCGATTAAGAAAGACGTTAGAAGATCGTGCTGACGAAGCACACAGAGAGCACCGTGGGCGCCGGAAGGGCAGCCAAGTCTATCTTGAAGACGTCCGGCCAGAGCGCTCCTGCAAGGCAAGGGTGGCGAGGCTTCGTCTTCCATACTTGGGGCGTTGTCAGGAGAGACTTGAATCTGGAGAAGAATGTTCTCCCGTGTCACCATCAGAGTTCTAAGATTGAGCTTCCAGTAGAGTTACACAGAGAAACAGAGCTGTGAATGGGGGGGATTCGTCTTCAAATCTTAAGTGGAAATGTGGAAATTTTTAAATGAAGCTCACCTCCCTCGGTAAGGAGGAAAAAAAACCCCTGGAAAACACCTTCTGAGGGTTTGTATTTTACCATTCGTTTCACCTGCCTGCTGTGGAGCGGACAACTCCCAGTGACCAGGGTCTCTGTGGGCTTCCAAGACGGTCTCTCTTTATGGGAGCAGGCAGTCTGGTTTTTCTCTGTAGAGCGGCCAGTGGGTTCAAACTGCTGACCTTGCAGTTAGTAACTTAACTCTTAACCCATAGAAAGTGTTTGACGAGTATCATTGGTTAATGAGTTAAACAACTACGTGCCTACAACAGCCTATTAAATGGACAAGACAAAAAGCCCTGCCCTTGGTGGGTTTACTATAGAAGACTCAGGTAGCATAAGGAAGTCCCCGTGTTGCTCCCTGGAAGAAAGACGGGGCTTCCAGGACCTGTGAAGCTCTCGTATCTGAAGCCCTCAGGGGCAGCTCGACCTTGTCCTAGGGGGCTTGGTTTGGGCTTGTAAGGAATAGCATTCCGCACTGTCACACCGTTCCCATGATTTGAATCGTATGTTGGAGTAAAACAAGGTGGCACAGGTCAGAGTGAGTAGGAGGGAGCAGTCGCTGGCAGGACCTCATCCCTACCTAGAGAGCGTCAGCTAGACGTAAGTCCTTCTGTGAGACGAGACAGGGGAATGGAGGCCCACCAAGCTGAGTCCTACACCCCAGGGCCCAGCGTGAGTTAGGGCCATCCTCAGAGAGGCCTGGGAGATGACCGGCAAAGGCCTTCTGAAAACCACACTGACTCATGCTTACAGGCTTGGTGAGGGCACAGCTCTGGCAAGCCGCGTTGGAAGCAGGTGGCCAAAAAAGAATAAAGGGGTGTCCTTTCCAACTTAGGGGGGTGGGCAGCAATATCCCTACTGGCGGAGATTACTGCTCCCTCAATCCCACCCTGCCAGTGACCCAACCCATGGGCCCTGCTCCCTGGAGGCTGGCTACCAGGCAGGGGTGTTAATAAGATGCTCTTTTACAGCAGACAGATCACTGCTTTCCTCGCAGGGAAAATCCCACGCACTGGTCCTTGCTGGGATATCCCCACCTTGTGCCTGAAGCTACAGACTGGCTGCAAAGCCAACAGTGGGAAGCTCATTTGCAGGCTTCAGACGGCCACCCGCCGTCTCTTGCTGGGAGGCAGGTTTTACCTGCAGGGACCTGGTGCCTGGGTCTGAAGGCTAGTAGCTGGCAGGTCCCTGGGCTCCCAAGGCTAGAGGTTAGCCCCCAGGCAGCTTGGTGACCACCTGATCCCCTTTCTCTTCCACAGAGGTGGCTCTGGCTGGATCCGGGACAGGCTCTGTGGCATCACCCGGCAGCTCACCATAGAAATCCAGACAGTCACGTGCCATCAGAGATGCGCTTTTGATCAGAGAGTTACTAACGGAACGGCCCTCCCCCACCAGGCTTGTTCACCCCACTGCCCAGGTACCCAGGGGTCCGGGTCTGCTTGGTTCATGGTACTGAGATCCTCCCAGGGCCCTATAGAAGCAGACCATACCCCAAGGCTGGGAGCCGTGGGAACACTCCTGACTGAGCGAGTGACCTGGGGCTAGGGCTGTGTGTGTGTGTGTGTGTGTGTGTGTGTGTGTGTGTGTGTAGTCACAGCTCCCTGAGGTGCACCGCATTTCATTTTAGATCGAGACTGAAACAAATAAAACCAGGTGCCATTGGGTCCACCCGCCAGCCCGGCCACCTGTCCTTATTGGGTGGTCTTCCGAGCAAAGGCCTTCCGACAACTGAATTGGCCACGCGTGTCCATGGAGGGGCCCTGGTGGGGTATTTACACACTGGGGCGCTAACTGCAAGGTCAGCAGGGGGAGTCCACCGGCTGCTCATCCACAGAAAGAGAGATTTACAGCTGGAAGCCCGGGGGGAGCAGTGCTACTCTGCCCTGCAGGGAGGCTAGGAGCTGGGATAGAGCGGAGGGAAGTGGGCGTGGCCTGAGTGGCTGTGCCCACGGGGAAGGTTCTGTCTGTGCATGGACAGACAGCAGGGTTACAGCAGGAGGCTTTAGTCTTGTCTTCTTGGATGTGGGCTCCATCTGGACGGCGGAGGAGAATGGCTTAGCAGACAGACTCCTGGGGGCCCGTGGGCCCAGGATGCCGTTCCATGGGCTTCTCAAGGGCATCTGTGGAAGCAGACCACCAGGCCCGTGGCTCTCGGGCCGTTCTGAACACCAGCCTTTCGGGTAGGAGTCTCACACTCGACCGTTTTCGTCACCCACTTACCCGTCAAACCCAAACTGGAAGACCCAGCTGCTCTTACGAGATAGTCACAGGGCTGGGTGGCTTCCGAGACTCAGAGAAACTCTAGAATTTTCTTAGGACTCTTAGTTTAGCGGCTTCGTACATGCCTGTGAGGAATTAGATATAATGCTGTTCTCTGGGGGGAAACTGACTTCAAGAGAACACAGATTTTGCTGACAGTGAACTTTTCAGCATTTGTGCATTGCGTGCCGGGAGCGGGTGGGGCGTGGGGAGCCCTGCTTTCAGGGCACCCACCGGTGTTGCGGGTGATGGTGTGATTTAGACACGGTGAGGGTGAAGGTTGTGCAACACAATGCATGTCATTAATGTCATCGAACTGAACCCAGAAAAATGTTGAAAAGCAAAATGTTTTGTTACAGACATTTTTGCCACTGTGAAGAGAAAAAAAAAAGAATGCAATAAACAAGATCCTGCTGTATTGAGCGAGTGGCCGGGGGGTTGATCCCCTCACTTCTGTGAGAATAACTATGTCTTCTTGGGGGTCCATGTGGAAGCAGGGCAGGGCCAGCCTCACGGTGCTGTGGAAAGCCTGCTTTGACAACAGGACCAACAGTCCGCTGCCCTCAGACACTCCCATGGGCCCTGTGAGCCCACTGGTGAGGCGTGCTGCTTGTGAAGACAGGACACTTTACTTCTACGACTCCCTGTTTTAGTTGGGTGGTAGTTACATCATCTGGTGTCTACTTGAGACTTAAGAGTGAAGGGGTGGAGTTTAGCCTGTCCATCAGGTGGATGCGTGGTGACCTCATGTGGAAGCACTAGGGAGAGAAATAGCTCGCTGGAGACAGGACACAAACACTCTCTGCTTGACTCCCTGCGAGACATTCCTGCTGACAAGCCACGTGGAGACCCCTGCCAGCGCTGAGATGCTTCTACTACCACTGGATCCACAAGACTTTCCACCCACTGGCCTGTGGTCTTCCTGCACTCAGCGTCAATCCATGTGTTTCGTGAGTCTGAAGAGGTATTTATAGATTGGTAGCAGACATATGGGCTCATACTGGACTTCCGGACAATCTGGACTGGGCTGGGCTCTTTTCTCCAAATTCAATTGCTCTTGTGTATAAAGCTCTTTCTTCTACACAAACGAGTGTCTATGAATTTGTTTCTCCGGTCAACTCTGACGACCACCATTGGACTTGGCGTCTGATGGAAGACAGAGAAGAGCAGATCACGGAGATCCGTCGCAACCCCAGCTCTCTCGTGCCGTGAAAACAGCAGAGCCGTCGGACAAAGGGCCGTTTAGAGAGAGGAGACGGCAAAGAGCAAGTGGGAGAGCAGCCGGGCTGTGCCCTCGAGGGTGGCCGCACCTCAGCCAGGCTGCCTGTCTGGCAGCTGCAGCTTCTGGCGAGGGTGGTTCTCTACACGCAGGTGCAGCCCAGTCCAATCAAACCCACGTGGGAGTTTTATTCTGGAAAAGGAGTTTCAGAATGGTTCATGGGAAGCTTGCTTTATACTGTCGAAGGAGCCTAACGCTGCAAACTTTTCAAAATTAGGTTTCACTTTTTTTTGGGGGGGAGGTACACCGTAACTGGCGAGGGGTAAGCATGGGGGCTAGAGACGAGCCTTTCTACCAGGTAGGGACCGGCTCCAGGTTTACGACTGCTAGTGCTCACTGGGCCAGAGAAGCACTCTCACGAGAGGAGATGGAGATTCGACTCTCTCAGGACACCCTGCGTGCATACGTGCCCCGTCACACAGGCAGCTGACGGCAGCACTGCGGCCTCCACACTGGGTACACATCGCGGGCAGACACGCCTCC
>NW_022107431.1:10525427-10543452 GCF_000313985.2 Echinops telfairi
CGCTGCAATAAAGTGACCGTTCCAATCAACCAAGTCACGTGAATTCCTGGGGATCCATGGTACATAAAGGTCATGCTAGGGACACCACAGTCTAAAGTATGCCGTTCTGCTTCGGGCAAGTATGAAGTCTGCGAGAGCCACCAAACTGCGCCACAGAGCCGGAAGTGGGTCCACACGCACCGCTGGAAGAGTCACCCTGCAGGCTTGCCTGTCAATGTTGGGCTCCCACAAAACTTCTCTGTGTGAAAACCATGTGTGAAACGAGGCATGTCTGTGCCGAGATGCCACGTGCCTCGCGTTTCTGTCCCAGGGCTGCTGAGGGACGAAGGACAGGGCCCTAAGGGGAGCACCTGGTTTATTAGGATGTTCCAGGAGTGTCAGCTCTGAGCGTTTATCCCTGTGCCCTAGAGTCATGTGTGTGTGTGTGTGTGTGTGTGTGTGTGTGTGTGTGTTGTGTGTGTTGGGGGGCGAGGAAATGGCCCGGACTGTCACCAGCTCCATATCAGGAGACACAAGGCAAAACGACGGGGACCACAGGTCAGAGGTGGCCTGTCATAGCCCACGGCCGGAGATGGGAGGGGAGAGGGAAAGGTGACCAGAGGGAAGTCACCACCCAGAGGCAGGGACGACCCACATTTCCCTAGACGCTCAGCATCCAGGGGCTCTGCCATGCCCCAGCTGAGACCCTGAAAGGTGGAAGGGAGGAGAGCGGGCACCCGAGCAGAGAGCGAGGGAGAGGGTGGGCGGGGGGCGTTTGGCAGGCCTGGTGAACACGCTGTGATCACCATGGCAGTAGGATCCAGCCAGCTGCTGACCCCAAGGACTCAGAACCAGAGCCCCTGGGGGTGCCCATGACTAGAGATTGGCGATGCACTGCCGACGAAGCAGCCACTGCAAACCCTGGGCAGCACGGTCCGGCTCAGACACATGTGGAATGGCCTCCTGGAGCTGGACTCGACTAGACGGTGACCGGCTTTGGAAACAGGGTGCTATGGGGACATCTGTCGCCACAGCATATGGAATTCCCGGTGGGGAGGGGGACGGGGATGTGAGTACCCAGCCGGGCTCAGGTGTGGCTGTTCCCAGGGCAAACCTGTGTCCCCGACGAGACAGGGCTGGTCTCGGCTCACTGTGCAGGTCTCAGAGGGCACCCTGGCTCCGCCGAGCCAGAGGGACTGTTTTCAGACTCTGACGTGGAATCCAGGGGCAAGCCTAGACTTCCCAAGTTTCTTGGGACTAAATGAGGCAAAGGCCGAGAGCAGTGCCTTTCAGGTGCTGCCCAGAAGTGGCCGTGTCCCTCGGGGTATTTTCTACCTTCTGTTGACATAGGGTCAATTAATTGAGAACAATAATTAAAAAAAAAAATCAAAACAACCCATCACAAAGCCCTTCCCCTCAAAGGTCCAGAGCCTAGCACCTGGTGGGTGGCGGCCTCCCCAGCAGCTGCAGTTCCCCCCACTCACCAGGAGAGGGTGGCTGGAGCTTGGGCTGCTTCTTGGTGTCCCCAGTGCTGAAGACCTCCGGTGGGGGCTCTTCCCCTCTCTCGATCTTGCACTCGAAGGCAAACAGGTACTGGATGTACTGCTTCTTCAGGGAGCTGGCGGCGCTGCTGGAAGTGCCAACGTTGAGGTTGGTTGCCAGCTCACGCCACTTCTTGTTTTTATTCACCTGGCCAGGGTGGGGAAAAATGGCAGGACCATTGGTTTGCTGCAAAGTGGCTTGGTGTAGGTCGAGAGGCAGGGAAAACAAGCTCTCCGTGTCAGGGCTGACCTTGTGTGTACATTTCCATTTGCCTCTTTTAACTACAGAAGTGCCCAGACGGCATTTACAGGCAGAGGTGCACCAAGGAGCCTGCTGATCGCGACATAAAGGCTTTGCTGGTGGGAGTGTCTGCCCGCATGCCCGCCCTTCACCTCTGAGCCTCACAGCCCCACCTCTAATGAAAAACACCCAGGCCTCTAGAGTCTGAGAAGTGGAAACAGCAGCAGCTATGGTGCATCTAGAGAATGCAAGTATCGGTAGGGTAACCCACGTGTCCTTCAGACAGCCAGGAGTGGCCTTGGAGGGGAGCCTGCAGCTCCAGGCTCAGTGTTCCCCTCAGGGGGCCTGGGGGCATCAGCAGAGGTAGGGACATGTGGCTCCCAGTCAAGTCTAACCAGGCCTTGACCTGACTCTGGAAGCCACCACGCCGGGTCCGGCCTGCTGACAGGCTCTCTGGGGGCCATTGGCTTTGACCCCTGGCAGCCCTTCTTGCCACCTTCGACCTAGGACTTGGGTGTCTGCTTAGCCAGCCAGGAAGAAAGCGGGGTGAAGGACACAGCCTACAGTGCTACAGAGACCTAACACGCAGTCAGTCAACCTTGGGGACACCACTGGGGGCAGTTAGGCGGGACTGAACTACACGAATGGAAGGGGAAGATTTGCAAACCACCTGGGGACACATGGCCTATTGATGCTGCGCGCGTGCATGTGTGTGTTGGGGGGTTGCACAAGAAGGGACTGGTGGTTTTTTAGTAAAACACTGGATTTGAGGATTTCTCCTCAGGGTCCCCAGGTCCGTGGAAACACCAGGACCTCAGGAGGGAGAGCAAAGCACTTAGGGAACAGCAGGGGCGGCAGCTGTGCTAGCCCCACCCACTCCCCTCTGCACCACCAGCCACATGCCCGGCCCTCACCCTGCAGCCAGCAGGGGCTCTCCACCCCGCTGACCCAGTGTGGTCCGTGTTCTAAAGTTCCACAAGGGTTGCCCGAGGGTTGCGCTGAGCTGGAGTTGACTCGGTGGCAGTTTTGTTCTTCTCTGTCCCCCTGGCAACTCTCACTTTCCCAGTGGGACTGACCACTGGAGAGGGTCAGGCAAGAAAAAAACCCCAAAACCCTGCGCCCCAGGGCGGTGGGGCCACTGGACTGCATAGTTGCTCTGCCTGGGCCCAGAAATGGTCATTTACAACCGGGGAAGGTCTGGGTAGTGAGTGTTTATAACCTTTTCATGACCCACAGGACAAATAGTGCCAACCCACTTTTTTCACTCTGCGGTTTCTATGGGAAATATGTATCCCACTTTAGGTGCCTGCTGCCATCTGGTGGACATTTGTATAACTGCAGGTCTGAAGCAATAGGCCTCTTTCCACTAACCCCAGCCGCGGAGGCACACAGGAAATTATGTGTTCTACTAAATAAACGAAAGTCTGTGTTACTTCACCTCCTCCCATTTCATTCAAAAGGTCCTCCGTTACTGGAAACACAAGATTCAAATCAGAAATTAATTTGGTTTCCAAAAGGTCAAAGGTCTCCATGTGAGCCCACTGTCTCACTGGACTTTGGAGTGACCGGTCATGCGGGGCAGCATGGCCAGTGGCCCCAACAGCAAGGTGAGCACTGGCTTACTGTGCCTGCTTACTCCCCGGTGGGTGGCGAGCAGGTTCGCCGGGGCTTTGCAAGGTAGAAAAGGAGAATGGGACACGGCTTGTTACAGAGTCGTACGCAGACACCAGCCAGCCCGTGCCTGCCAGGGGACCGTGGGTTTGAAAAGGGGCGGTGGGCTTGGGGCACAGACGGGGGTCGGCCAGGCTCATCAGCAGCATCTCTGATGTGGTGAGATGCTGTGAAATTGTTCACGGCAGATGAGTGAGTAAGCACGCTTTTTATATCAGACAGGCACACACTTGGCACCCCCTCGCCCCCAAAGTGCCTCTGGGCCACCACAGGAGGATTCTTAATGGTTACTCAAGATTTTCCTCATCTGTTCATGGTGGTTAATCACTCTAGTGTGTCGTTCTGCCTCTTGCTGAGTCCCTGGCACCTAGTGAGGGATGCCAGCATCTTACGGACACACAGAAAAGACAGTCAAAAGGCGTTAGCAGGGGTGAAGCACAGTGCTCAGCCCACAGGGTGCCCTGCCATGCTGGTGGCCCTGCCCCAACCTCACTGTGGGACATGCCACACTAATGAGTCTACCATCAGGATTGGGTGGCACTTGTGGCAGGCTAGGAAGAGGGCTCCCTGCCCTCTCTGTCAGACACGTGAAGGTGTGGGGACCGCAGAGCTGTGAACACGCAGCCTCCTGAAATCCTTCCCTCCTACCCCAACCCTGCTGGAAAACACCAACACTGACCTTTGCACCCCCCTGGTGCGTCTGTGGTTTGGGATGTATGGCTTAACTCTCTAAAGGGGGGAAAAGATTGAACCCACCTGATATTTAACCCTGATCTTTAACTCAGTGCACACACGTTTCTGGAGTATTTATTCTGAACTCTGGGCCCATTCTGCAGAATTCTATAGCAGTCAGGGGTCTGGTCTGGTCTGGGGGGCCCTGTTTATAAGAAGGTCCATTCAGCTGGCCTGCAGAGGTTTGTGGGAGGGCAGACACAGGGCTCCCAACCTTCTCTCCCTACAGCACAGAGTCTAGTCCATGGCAGTCTTTGTGAGGCAAACCTTGGGTCTGTGTACTGGAAGGTCTCCAGATCCACTCACTCACTCATTGTCACGCTCTTACCTGGGCCAAGCCTCCGATCTCTTTGACACACATGTAGAGTCGGAACAAGTCCAAGGGTTTCTTGCCCACGGCGGGCAGGCTGGAGACGGGAGAGCCTCTTTCTTCCATGAAGGTGAGGTATCGGTCCACCCACAGCTTCCTCTCTGGCTCGTTCCCCAGCTCATACACCTTTGTGATCTTCTCCCCGGTGGTGGTGGATGAGCTGGACTTCTGGAGTCCAGGGAGAGCATTTGGAGGTGGGCAGGGCGGGCAGAGGGGCAGGGAAGAGGGGGAGAGAAGCACAATGAACTGACAAGTATAAGGAGAGAGGAAACTTAAAAACTACCGCTATTACACCACAGCCAGGAAGGAAGGCTACTGGTTCAGGCACACACAATACATCTTTTTCATTCACGAGTGAACTTTGACTTTAAATAAAGGGGCCAGCTCCCCCCTGGAATACATCTAAAAAGCAGAAACAGATACCACCACCTTTAAAACATTTCTTTCCCCTCTATGGATCTAAGCGCTGAGTCTGAGAAGGCAGGTTTTCAGTAATGCCTCCCATCATTTTAAAAAGAAAAGGGTCTAATCCCATCGAGGGAGCCCTGGCGATTCAGTAGGTTGTGTGTCAGGCTGCTAACCACAAGGTCAGCAGTTCAAAATCACCAGACGTGCCTTGGGAGGAGGAAGAGGCTTTCCGTCCCCATAAAGATTCGCAGTCTCGGAAACCCACACGGGCAGTTGGGTTGTCCACTAGGGTTGCTAGTAGTCGAATGGATTTTATGGCAGTGAATTTGAGTTTGGAGATCCCATAGAAGTGTGTGTGTGTGTGTGTGTGTGTGTGTACTAACACCTCCCATAACACCGGAGCCTTGAAGACAACCTGGGGTCTCACTTCTCGTCAGAACCACAGTGACTGGCATGCACTGTCCAGGAGAAAGACCATATGAAAGAGGAGCAAGCCCGCAGGGCTGGAGGGAAACTGAAAGGGAGGTCCCTCGTTACAGGAAGCAGCGATGTGGGCTCCGGGCTGGTTTGGGGACTTCCATAAACTAATGGTCAGTGGGAGCTTTGGCATTCATTTATGGAAAGCAACGTGCCCTATTTCAGACTCTTGAATTCTCTGTCAAGGGAAGGATCGATTTAATAATTCACCTAATTCTTCAGCAACGTGTTTTGATTACAAAGTACCATAGTGCTTCCTATTCCCAGCAGACCTCCAGATAAACACATACACTGGCTTTTGTGAAGGAGCCTTGGGGACTCCATGGGATGCTGTGAGGTGGGTGGTTTGAACCATCCAGCTGCTCTGTGGGAGAAACATGAGGCAGTGTGTTTCCATAAAGATTTGAAGTTTTTAAATCCTAGGGAGCAGCTCTCTCTACTCTGTTACACGGGGTTGCTGGGAGCGGTCTGGTGTGGTGCGGGTTATGCGGTGCACCCTGTTCCTGGTGTTCTGTGGCTGGGGACAGCTGCGTGGGCGATCTGAAAGACCTCCGAAGCGGATACACACTGGGAGCACCTCCTGGGCAGCGATCCTGTTTGATGCGAGGGTCCAGTTGCATTCTGTCCCTTCCTCTGCCTTGAGGTGTGCAGCACCTCGTGTCCACCCAGCACAGGACCCGAAATGACACTCGGGGCAGTGACTCCTCAGCTCGGCCCCACGACACCCTCGTTTACTAGGGGCATGGCCTCGACGGCAGGCTGAGCTCTTCTAAGCTGATTTCCACCATGATTTACCTCCAAGTATTTAAAGTACATCGCTAGCTCCACCCCCAGCCTGCCCGCTTTTTTGGGGGTTGTCCAACCTGACTGCCATTGAGGTGGCAGAAGCCCCCCCAGGAGAGACCGTGCTGGGTGCCTGACGATGAGGTCTGAGGCTGGGCTGAACTGTGTCAGGGACTGCTCTCCCCAAGGGACCCGTGGGAGCTTCGTCGCTGGAACTTCCCGCCTCAGCTACAGATTTTAACGCCAGGGCCTTGGAATGACTGAGGCACCAGCTCTGCACGCAGATGTGTGGTGGCTCATTTTACGTGTGGACCTGGCCAACAGGTCTAGTGGTGACGTGTGATTAAGCCACCTGGCCTCAGGCGAAGCAAATGATGCTCGATGGGGGTGGGTGGGAGGGAAGAAGGGAGCGGGTGAGGGTGCAGAGGGAGGTTTCCCTAGGCTGTCCTGTGCCCCCAGAGGGCAGACTTCTTGCTCAAACTCCCTCTTACTCCCTGGCCTCTGGGCTGTGCATTCTGGGACACCCCCTGGGGCACCTCCAGTCTGCCACTAGACCTGCAGGTTTTAGATGTGCTGTAGGCCGTTCCCCACAGTCATTAACTTGACACCAACCAGTCTCTTGCTCCCTCCATGGAGAGTGCTCACTAGTCCCGCTTCTTAAAAAACCCAACGAGGGACGTAAACCGGACATGCGTCGGAGGAGTGGAAATGCAGATAAAACTAGCGTGATCGCTGACCACGCACTTTGGCCCTGGGGTGAAACAAAGTGCTTTGAAACTTACTTAAGGTAAGAACCTGTGTGTGTGTGCATGTGTGCATACACGTGTGTGTATACGCATGGATGCATACATATGCAAACAGATGTATCTACAGACATAGCTGTGTATGCATAGCCAGGCTAAGAGTATGCAAGGCACTCGCTATGCAAACGTTGTGCTTAGAACCTTGTTTCCATACTGTTTTTTTCCACCAAGGATTATTTGAATAGGGAAGGAAGCTAGCCTATAACATTTTCTACCCGATTCTCACACTAGTATCATGTCAAAACATTTTACCATCATTCAGAGGGAAATTATGACCTTGAGATTTCTAAATGTTAATATTAAAATATTTTTTTCCCTTTTGGGGAAAATACACTGAAAAAAACCCAACCCAACCCAACAGCATACAATAGTTCTAGAAAGTGAAAATTCGAAATAAGAATGCCAAGGGAGGAAAAAACCAAAAGCATTTAAAAATCAGATTTATTAAAAAGTTCCACCAGTCAGGGTGCGATGTAGCAACGATGAAAAGTACAACTTTCCTCTAGTTCCTAAATGCTTCCTCTCCCAGCCCCACTATCATGATCCCAATTCTACCTTGCAAGTCTGGCTAGACCAGAGGATGTACACTGGTACAGATAGGAACTGGAAACACAGGGAATCCAGGACGGATGATCCCTTCAGGGCCAGTGGTGTGAGTGGTGATACTGGGAGGGTAGAGGGAGAGTGGGTTGGAAAGGGGGTATCGATTATAAGGATCTACATGTGACTTCCTCCCCTGGGGGACGGACAACAGAAAAGTGGGTGAAGGGAGAAGTCGGACAGGGCAAGATATGACAAAATAATAATTTATAATTAAGGGTTCATGAGGGAGGGGGGAGGGGGGAAGGAGGGGAAAAATGAGGAGCTGATGCCAGGGACTTAAGTGGAGAGCAAATGTTTTGAGAATGATGAGGGCAACAAATGTACAAATGTGCTTTACACAATTGACGTATGTATGGACTGTGATAAGAGTTGTATGAGCCCCTAATAAAATGATTAAAGAAAAAAAAAAGTTCCCAGTGGCATTTCACTTGTGAAAAAAACCCGCGAGGCCCAAGTTTGAGATTCGGCTGAAGGGCAGGTCACACAGAAGCAGTCATTTTCTACTTCCGACAAGTGCCATTCCGAGTCCCCGTCTGCACCCTCATGGCTGGGGCCCTGGAGCAGAGCTGGGAGCAAGCCCAGCCATGGCCCGAGGAAATCCTGGCTCCCACGAGGGAGGATTTTCCTAACCTTACAAGCTGACCACGGGCCATCTTTGTTTACTCTCACCCCTGTTAAAAGAAACTTAATGAAGCCCCGTGTGTCCCAATGGGCTTTTAAGTGAGAATCATCTTAATGAAGATACGTTTTTAGAGGAAAGTTTACTTTTTCCTGACTTCCGGATCTCCTAGGAAACATCCCCACTGCACCATCGTGTAAGAAGGTGTGCCATCCGTCAGGGACCTGGTCAGACTCCTGTTTTGTGTGGAGGCCTTCGGAGCCCGGATGCTGATCTGAACTGGCTCTCCGTACCACCCTGTTGCACATGTTACATGTGTGTACCAGTATGTGCCTTTGTGGACTGGCTCTTATCCACGTTCCTGAGCAGGGCTCAGGGCCCATAAGGAAGGATCTGTGTCCAATGTCCATCAGCAACACTTAACCTGGCGCTCTGCTTATAGAAGGCGCCAGAGGGCTGGGTGTTCCAGAAGCGGTGTGACGATTCACAGCCTGTTCAACTGGCCTCTAAAAGGGTCTCATGGGGCCAAGTGGTGACAGTGGCCCAGAGTCTAGTGGCCCGTCCACTGCCAGCATTTCTCGTTTTGAGCCCCTGACCTTACTGTCCGCTTAGCTGGAGACCCATGTTCCTGCTGGGGTGTGTCTGCTTCCCAGAGCAATGGGGTGGGGCCAGAAACAAATGCCACGTGGGATTAAGCACACAGAGGGGAGCTTGATAGCTCTTCCCACCTCCCTGTATGTCCACGGACACAAGCCCCATGTTACCTCTGGGTAAATGTCAGGATGATATGACTCAGCTGGGCATTCCCCAAGAAGGGTCCCCCTTCCCCGCTCTCTGCCCACCTGTACGGTGCCAGGGTCATCTGTTTCTGCTCTCAGGCCCCTGGGGTGGAGGCCGGGGCTGGGGTGGAAACTGCGGAGGCCCTACCAGGAGGCGGTGTGGTGCCCCATGTGCTTTCCTGGTGTGTGACTTCATGGAGTCTAGAAGTATATGTTCCCCTCCCGTTCTCTTGGGCAGATTTACACTTCAGCAGTCTGTACCATATGCCTGGTGATATGTGTACGGGTTGTATGTGTGTATGCACGCAAATGTTTAATTTTATTTTGGAGTGTTTTGAAACAAAACAACGCTGGTCTGTGATACACAGCGCAGAATGTCTTTAGAGCTAGCCCATTTAGGGCCTGCTGTCAGGGAGCTGTCCTGAGGGAGCCAGCGGAGAGCCATCCCAAGTGTCAAACTCACGACGTAGTTCAGTACTCCTCGGAGGTAGAGAGGTGCGGTGCTCGAGCGCCCGGGAGGCCCAGTGGGTGAAGCGGCAGCCTAGGGTCCTCTGCCACTAAGAACCACGGTTCTCACCTGAGCTACCTCTGGGGGCAGTCTGCTCATCCGTTCAACACAGACTGTTTGGGGGTACAGGATGGGTCACGTGGAGAGGGGTATTTGGGGGGAGAGAAAGCGATGTGTGATTTCAGTGCGATTGTGTTAGTATCAGAAAAGGAAGCCAGACAGTTGGCGTTTCCCCCTTAAATTTGGGTAGAAAACGGGGTTTTGATCACACAGTCCCTGCTGAGCGATCTTGCCACTGCTCAGTGAAAATACAGGAAGTGGCGCTCAGAATTCCGAGGCCCCAGGCACTTCCACACGGAGCGTCATTTGCTGCGTGAATGATTATTAGTGGCTGTCCGAGGAACCTTTCAAAGATTTTCAAGCTCTAAAGTGAGCTAACAAAGCTTGACAAAAGTTAAACAGAAACTCTGCCTGGGAGCTTGTGAATATTACGGATTCAAAAATGCTTTCCCTAGAATTATTTATTTTCTTTAAAAAAAGCATTGCAAACCAAGCCAGGGTCCACCACGGGCTTGATGCTGGCTGCCTTCAGGGACGCGGAGCGCACAGACATTGGATTCCAAACCATCCGAGGAGCGGCCACAAGAGCAAACCATACACATTTAGGGACGGAGATTGCCCGCCGCCCAGCATCCTCTGGAAAGGAAAATGCTGGCTACGCTGGCGCTCTGGGTGGGCTTCCCCGACGTGTACTGGCACGGCCAGCTACCCATGCCCCCCTGCTCTGGCTAAGTCAGTTAATGGGTAATTAATAGCAGCCGCCCTTCTGGGGATGTGGAGTCCGGCTCTCGTCCCGTCAACAGCATCCCCCAAGCTGTGCTCTCCACATTTCATCTTACACCGACTGGGGACCCGGCAGGGCTTCTTGGCAAAGTGACTGCATGCTATATTTTGGGTTTTTTTTAGACATCTTCTGATAGTCCATAAAGGTTACTATACAGAAAGTAACCTATACAGGTTACTATAGAACCACAGGGGGAGAGAAGGGGCTTTCCAGGCCCATAGAGTGAGCCTCGGAAACTCACGGGGCAGTTGCCCCGTCCTCCGGGGTCGCTATGCGTTGGCAACGACTCGATGGTGGTGTGTTTGGGTGAGACAGCCATTACTCTCTTTATTAGGGCGCAGAATTAATTTCTCTAGGGGGAAGAGGCCCGGTTCTCCAACCAGAAGAAGATTAAAGTAAAAAAAAAAAAGCTGATTTTTACACTGCCACGCATGGCTTTTGGCTAGCCCGTGGGAATCGAGGCTCAACTCGGACGATCAGCAGAACGGGACACTGTTCTCACCCCTTCGACTCTCCAGTGTCAGAACCTGAAGGCTTGGACAAGGAAACGTTGGCCGCTTCAGACCGGTGGGCTGAGGACAGCCAGGACGGCGCCCGACTGTGGGGCCGGCATTTTTCCAGGGGGTTGTTTTTAAATAAGATGTTCTGATTAGAATCGCCCAGGTGAAACTCTGGCCCCCACCAAGGGGCGGGCTGCTCTCGGTTTCCATGCCAACACAGACGTAAGCCTCCTTAGGTGCTCCGAGCCAGGTGCGAGGAGGGGAGGACCCAGCAGCAGTCCCTGCTGCCTCGTGCCATTCCTTCCCGAACGCCACCCGCTGGCGCGCCCCCAACCTTGACTCGTTTTTTCCCCTCACGTTGTCACAAATAAAGACCACCCTGCTCTTCTCTCAGGAAGAATAAAGTCTTATCAAACATACCAACCAGCACGCATTAAAGTAGAATCCGTTAATTATCCGAAACCCTCCCTCTGCCCCGACACCAAAACCCCAAACCGAACGAACGATTGCCCAGAGCCACTTACGGGGCTGGATGGGGTCTTTGGCCAGCCGGGGCTGGTGGTGCTGTCACTCTCATCTCCGTGGAAGGAGGAGATGCTGGCGGAGCTCGGGGACATGGGGGAAGGGACGGGCAGGTTGCCTGGGGTTGGGGGCTGGGAAATACCCTGAGTGCTGTAGCTGTCCTGTGGTAGAGAAATAAAAAACAAAATGACAAAGGTAGGGCAAACTTCACTTAAAATATCACAAGCACATCCAGTTTAACAGACTACCTTTTTTTAGACTGAATCTATGTATGTATGCATATACACACACATATATAAAGACACAAACACACAAACGGGTGCTGTATCAAGCGCTTCAGACAACATTCATTCGCAATTTGTGAAATCGGGTCAGCTTGCTGGATGTTGGAGAAGGCAACGGAGCCAGCATGCTTACCTCAAGCTGACACGGCATGCTAAGCATGGGTTAGTTACCCTTTATGGAAGAAAGACCAGGAAACGGAAATGAAAGAACAACAGCGGGGCACCTTGATTACCGAATAAGCCGGGAAAGCAAACTAGTGGGCATGTTGTGGCTGCAAGGGTCCAACCCAGCAAGACCCCTTACCTGTCCCCACCTCCCCCAAGCAGTTCCCAGCTGGCTCTGCCCCTGGCCGCCCAGGCTGGTGCCCTGAGAACTAGTAACTGTCAGCTCCACGTGGGGACGGGCTGGGGAAAGCAGAGACACGGGCATGGAGCAAGGCTGGCGCCTGCAGCAGAGGAGTCAGTGGAAACGAGAAAAGGGCAGAAGGGGCGTACCTTTGACTTGCTCTCGGGCGGCGGGGGCCCTTCTTCTTTGCCGTCGGCTTTGAGGGGCAATTTGGACTCTCCAGGAGACACCATATCTGCAAGACCCACAGATGCTAATCAAAAACAGGAGAGAGAGAGAGCTCGCGGAGGGTTACGGGTGTGCTCGTGAGGCTGTGTCCCCACGGACGCACGGCCTTGGCAGCCAGCGGACTCCCCTTGAAGGCAGAGGGGCAGAGGGCAGTCGTTAGCTCGGGCAGCCACCTCCTGCAGGATCCGAAGCACCGCAGCCGGCAACGCTGTAGCTTCAAAAAAACACAAACCAACCCTCCGCTGTATGGGCATACCTCCGCTCTTTGTCAAACTTAAAGTCTGCGACCCTTTCCCCGGGAGCACATGCTCCCTGGTCCCTGGGTCCCCTTTTGGCCATTCTTTGAATACTGGAAACACACATCCCAGACTACAGCAGACCTGCTATGCACACTGGGAAGCCAGTGCACCCCTCCCTCCAACAGACAGACAAACCCGGAACCGCCACAGCGGGGTGACTCTCTTTCTTGGGGTGGTCCAGCCTGGAGCTCATGGAATCCGAGGGATGTCTGCCCCACTCCAGTCCCAACCACTCAAGGCCGGCTGGCAGCAATGCTGGTCCCTCCAAGCTCCAACAGCTGAGGGCGAGTGCACTGGGCATTTGGCTGAAATCACAAGCTGTTTTTCCAAACCTGGGAATGGAGGGTTCAGTACCAACTGAGTTCCCTAAACTTACACCGTCAATAGTTTAGCGAAGCATCTGATGTTTCATGCGGACTCATTTCAAAATCCTATCTTCTGAGTGTGGCCTGGTGTCCCATGAGGAAGACCATGGGGGGTGAGTCAAGAATGATGGTAGGAGACGTTCTGAAAGGCGAGGCTTCCTAGTGACCAGTATCTTCCGGGAGAGCCTCTGGTGATCCACCCTCTCCGAGGCCAGGCAGCACAGGGCTCTGTGTTGAGCTCTGGTATGCACCCGAGGAAAGGTGCGTATTCATCCAAACACGGCTGATCCGCACACCCAGTGTGGAGGCAGCTAATAGAGAGGTCACCGGTTTGAACCCTGCACCACTCCTCAGGAGAAAGGTGTGCTCCCCCAAGAGAGGATATCCAGCTTTGGAAGCCCAATGGGGCCGCTCCACTCTCTCTCAGGGGGTCACTAGGAATCTGAATAGGTACTGAGCGGCACTGAACGTTTGCTCGTAGCTGTGCAGGACAGGCAACGTTGTATCCCGTTTTACAGGAGTCGTTGCTGACTCAGAAGCAACTAACATTCGCAAACAGAAATGGACATCTTATCACATTAAAAAAAAATGGGTTTTGGTTCATGGCTAGGACGACTTCCCCTAGTGAAAATGTCACTACCCCCAACAGGATCTAGAAATCCAGCGCAGCTCCGATTCTGATCCCTGCATCATCATTCTTTAGAGAGCTGGAAAACTCATCACCAACTTCATACGGAGAGGCCAGGGATGCAGGTGAGCCAAGCATGTGTACGAAGGCCACTTCTTGACTCCGTGACCTGCTACCCGGTTCTGGCCGTCAGAACTTCCTGGTTCTGGTACCCTGGGACCTAGGCAGACCCATGGGGCAGAATAGAGAACCCAGAAATAAACTCCTCCAACAGACAACAGATTGTCGGCCAAGGGCCGGAACACATGGAAGGGGGATGAGATCATCTCTTAACAAACGGTGCTGGTGAACCTGGATCTCTGGGAAGCAAAAAAGGCCAAACACATGTGTGTGTCTGACTTATTTCAAGGGAAGAACAGGTGACAGGCGGGGCCTGTGCAGCCATCCAGAGACTAGCAGCTGACTTCAGATGGAAAGCCACCTGCAGGCAATGGGTCCATATGGACCCGCCAGAAAGCAGAGGGAGGAGGGCAGCCCCCAACGAGCACCACTGGCCTGCGAGCGAGCAGAAACGGAAAAGCCTCCCCAAACCAAGACAAACGGGCCAGAGGGCAGGCACCCAGGACCCACTGAGGGGCACACGGAGCAGAGCATGCCAGGGTTGGGGGAGAGGAGTGCTACAAAAGGTCGAGCATATTGCCCACTACATATTCGTGTATTGTCTGAGACTCACTAGTTTTGGGGACAGCAGGGAGTGAGCAAGCAGGGTTCAGGTGCATAAGCTGGCAGGCTTCGTGATGCTACTTTGCTAGTATCTTTAGCATCACTGCAGGTTGAGACCAGAGGCCTGCCAGTAGAGCCCTCTCACCCCCCCGCCAACCACGCGCAGGCATCGGCAGTGGCTCGCTGGGTGCCCAAACGCCTGTGCCTTCTGCAGCCTGCCGGCAGGCCAGGCAGGCCGTCAAGTTAGCACAGCACACACATTCCAATGGAGTTGTTTTCCTCGGCCGGCCTTTTCAAATCACTTTCAATACTTAGACTTTAAGAACTGGAACAAAAAGCTTTTTCAACTGATGCAGCTGCAGCGAGAAATCTATTGGGATCAGCTAAAAATGCTGTTATTTTTGTGAATGTGTGAAACCTCAAAAAAGCAGCTGAGAGATTACACCAAGGAGGCCGCTGTGCTCAAAGAAGGGGCTGCTTTTGCCTGGGCTTCTCTCGGGGGTCCAGCAGGGGAGGAATTAGGAAGAGACACCCTTTGGAAAGGAAAAGGGGGAAAGGAGTGATAATAATAATAGTGATAATGCTAATAATAAAAGCAAGATGAATGTGAAAATGCAGCTCACTGATGAAGTGGCCACATATGCCTACTAGGTGTTCACAGAGCCAGCTCCAGGAATTCCAGCAACTCTGATGCCAAGGAAAAGTGGCCAAGTGACAGCCGGCCACGGGCCTGCAGTCACCAGGGGCTGCTGGACCCCACCCCCTCGCTCCGACAAGAAACCCGGGCGCCCGTGACTCATGGAGGCCCCCCTGTGGGTCTGAGCAGAACTGCACGGCCAGGCCCTTCCTCCAGAGGCTCCTGAACAGACGTAGCCATCTGTGTTGCTGAAGGGGTTCTGGGGGTCTGTCATTATGTCTAATAAATGATTACCTGTTGTTTTTGAAAAAAAAAAATTTTTTTTTGCAGTCATATCCCACTTCCTACCTGACACACTTTAATGTACACACAGAAGCCATTTCCTGAATCTCCTCCCCCCAAAGAGCGTTATGTGTTAAGGTAGTTAGCATGACTGCTTTATATTGACTTGAAAATTAAACCATGATTAGCAGAAGCGTAGATGAGGGGGCTTAAAAAAAAGTTTCAGGAGAAATGGAATGAAAAGTGAATGGGATATTTTCCCCCACGAACTTTTTGAAGCCCCTTCTGGTTTGAATTCCCCCCAAGTCCTTCCTCCTCCGTCACTTATTTTGGGTGTGCAAAGACAGGACTCGTGTGCAAGGTTTCGTGCTCTATTGTTTTGAGAGGGGAGGGCACTTGGAGGAAGCGGTTCATTGGGTGCTCCTCCTGCCTCCTGCCAACAGGGAGCGTAAGGTCTGCCTTAGCTGTGGGCCTTATGTTCCCTGTGGGCATGCTTCCTCTGGCCTTCCCAGAATCCTTGAGGAGTCACTGTCAAGTGCCACAGCCCCCCCGGGGGCCCTGGGACCCCAGGGGCACTCCCTCTCCTTTCCCAGAAGAATAAGTCCACCACGGTGACGGGGCTGTGTTGAATCAAGGCCTGGCCCCTCTCCCCCCTGACACAGCCTTCATTGGGCAGGGGCACTTCTGGCTTAAATAGGAGGCAGTTACACCTGTGATGGCAGTGTGTGTGGCGGGAGGTCAGAGTGGTTTCTTCAGGGAAGTATGGGTCAGGTCCTAAGGCAGTTAATTGACTAACTGCCCGGATTTAATACACTCAACAAGAGCAGACCGATGCCCACTCCATTTCCCAAACTCCCGGAGTGGCTTCGTCCAGCCACGGAACTATGGGGCCACTCCCAGGAGAGGGGGAGGCAGGACCGAAGACACACACAGGTCTTCCTTCTCTGGGAAGCAACAGAACAGGCCACACAGGGCAGAGCGTTTTCTCCATTCCTGGGTTGTAAAAGCACACGTGTACACGCCAATGTTGGCCCTAGTCAGCAAAGCCCAGTGCACTGGCTCCAGACAGCGGCAGAGCAGGGAGGGATGAGGGGCGCTGTGCGTGGGCTGTACACCCCCCCCCCAACTCTCTCTCCCCCTCCACGCCATTCCAGCATGCAGGCAAGTGGAATACAACAATGTACCCTGCTTACGGTGAGCCCCGACTTCCTTCCAAACACACTGGTACTTCCAAGGGAGGGCCCCCTGCTGACAACCCTGGGTTCAGCACAGGGTGCATTTCTGCATCAGCTGAGACTACAGTGTTGTCACAACCCCTCCAGTCTTTTATGGTGGTCGTGTTTTGAGTGCTTGTGGGTGGGGCAGCGACGGACCTAAAATCACCAGCTTTGAGCAAGCACACACACACCACCACTCTCGTCTTCACAGAGACTAGGCCAGGCTGGCGAGAGGGGCTATGAGGTTTCTGTTCTAGGCACCATATGGGACAGCTGGCGTTTTCACGCTCAAAGACGTATCGTGTGTTGTCTGGCGAGGAGCTAATGCCACACAAGGGCCGCCTGGTGAAAATGCTTTCACCTGCTGGCTCCTGACCTTCACCACTGCATAGACTCTGTACGCACGTGACCCAAGGGCCAGAAACGCTGACAGAGACCAGGGAGCTGGGTTCTCACAAGCATTCCCGGTGGCTCTGCGTGGAAAACAATAGAGGACGTGTGGGTGTTTGGGGACACGTGACGTACTTTTCGTAAGGGCTGTGTTGGCAGGACATCGATAGGACACCTAGCCTCTGGGACTGAGCAATGCTACATGACCAGAAAGATGTCCTGCCAGGACCATACAGGAGTGGTCATGGGGGTAGGGCCTCTGCTTGGGCAGCTAGCCTGGCCGGTCGCTTCCCATCTGTGGGTGAGCCCCTGAGAAAAAGCATACACTATTTCCTACGAGTCTTGCACGGGAGGCAACTGAGACCAGCAGAAGGTGGGTACGCTTTATAAAGTTTCTATGCCTAGTTTAAGATGATGGTTTCTAAGCAGACATCTAAGGATCCCTGGTGGTGTAGTGATTAGGCATGGGGTTGCACTCCGTGTGGTGGGCAGTTTGCAGGCACGAGCAGCTCCTCGGGAGGAAGACTGGGCTTTCTGCTCCTGTAAAGAGCGGTGCTCCCGGACGCACAGAGGTCTCTGTAACTGACTCATGGAGTGAGTCTGGCTTTGGTTTTCCAGGTAGACAAGTATGTAAGGAAATGAGTATTATAAAACCACACGCAGACTAAACCAACCCCCTGCCACTGAACAGGTGCCAACTCACAGCACAGACGCTACAGAACGGGGGAGAATGGTCCACAGGGTTTCCAAGGCAATACATCTTTAGGGGAGCAAACTGCTTCACCCTACTAGCAAGGAGTGGCTGGGGGGGTTGAACTGCCAACTGTGGTAGTCGCCCAACCCCTGATGCAGATGCCCCCCAAACCAAAACACCTAACTCACTGCCATCGAGTCAGGCCACTCAGCCGTCCTACAGGCAGCGGAGAACTGGCCCTGTGAGTACCCGAGGCGGTCACTGTTGCTGGGGGCAGAGAGCCCCATCTTTCTCCCGAGGAGACTGGTGCTTTCAAAGGGCTGACCTGGTGTTAGCAACCCCGGGCCTCCGCACGGTGCCACCAGAGCTCCGTATCTAAACAGAAACTAACAGGCTCTGCCGAATCCTGCGAGTCTGGAGTATCTATTGAGCATCGTGTAAGCGAGATGTGACAAGGAAATGCAACATTGTCCACAGTATTAAATGATTACTTTTAACCCAAAGAGTTGTAACAACGATGAGAAATACAACTTTCCTCTAGTTCCTAAATGT
>NW_022107431.1:10544225-10557922 GCF_000313985.2 Echinops telfairi
CTGCCCGCTAGCCTTCGTATGACCTTCATTTCCCTCCCGGGGGATGATGATGGCGCCTGCCCTGCTGCTGTCCCTGTGCATTGATCGCAGGGCCAAGACCATGAGGACCGTGGGGTCGGATGTGAGGCTTTTCTGGCCCATCCCTGGAATGTCTCTGGACCAACTCCCTCGCCAGGAGCTACACTGCCAGGTCCCGGGCTCCTCAGCCATCCCTGTTGCCCCGGAGACGGCCGCCACAGCTGCGGCAGGACGGGCCCACTTGGAGCAATGGGCCGGTTGGTCGTTTACGCCTGCTCTGGATGACTGCCTTCTATCAGGCAGCGCTATCTTAATCGCACTGGAATCACATCGTGTACGTGGGTAAAGGAGAATCTGATACATTCCCAGATGAGGACAACCTCCTATTTCAAAACACACAATGCGATTAAAATAAACCAACCAACCAACCAACCAACCAACCAACCAACCAACCCATACAAAAGCCCTGGAGGGTAAGTGATCTTTGGCCAAGTGGATTCCCTCGTACGCAGCCACGGAGAGCTGGGCTGCCTATGACTTCTCCTGACAGTACAAGAAGGACCCTGGTCTGCGAGACCACTGAGTCCTTTGGAAGGCACGCACCTCCCCAGGCAGGCACGGCCCGTTGTCGGCGGGTGCTAGGTTCTGTCTGCAGCTCTGGGGTCCAATGCCAAAGGAGACGAAAGAGCACTGCTGGCGGGGTGACACGTACCGCGCAGTTTCAATGCTCCAAAGGAATTCCATTACAGCAGGCCAGAAGGAACATGCGACGTCAACCCAAACATGGTACTGCCTGGGGCAGCGAGGTGAGGCGGAGCGGAAGCTCCTAGCTGACGGGTCCTTGAAGTGCTTCCACTTGGCATCTCAAATGCCAACCCCCCAGCTCAGGGGGTGACTGCCTGCCTGCCTGATAACAGGCAGGGCGCTTTGATTTACTTAAACCAAGGGTCCTCAAACTACGGTCTGCAGCCCGCTGAGGACATTTATCCGGCCCGCCAGGTGTTTTTGCCCCATTTTGTTTTTTTTACTTCAAAATAAGATATGTGCAGTGTGCAAAGGAATTTGTTCATAGTTTTTTTTAAAAAAAACTATAGTCCGGCCCTCCAACGGGTCTGAGGGACAGTGAAAACTGGCCCCCTGTTTAAAAAGTGTGAGGACCCTGACTTAACCTTCCCTCGCACGAGATGTTTATTTTTCTTCCCCCCAGAAACCTCTACAGGGCAGCACTCGGAGAATGCCTCTGTTAGACTTGGGAGTTTGGTCAGATGAGCGCAAGCCAGGGCGTAGGGTGGGCTGGACCGAGTTCAGCCACAGTTGATGCAGCAAAAGGAAAACAGACCCCACTTTGGGGAACGTGAGGGTACTGGACTGAGGCCCAGAACAGGAAAAAGGACAGCTTCTCGCCCTGGAACGGGAGCCCCAACGAGGCAGAGTGAGCTCCTGCAGGGGCCTGGCGCGTGACCCCGCTGACGGCCGGAACGACGGAGCTAGACGCACATCTAAAGCCCAGTGCTGCTGCCATCTTTGGGCCCGGGATCAAGAGGTTTGGTTGCTGTACATCAGGCCCTTGTTTGCCAAAAGGGAGATTACGTTTCCAAAAGGGCATCTGCCCCCCATACTTGCTATCATTACGGGACACCGTACCTTAAAAACCTGGGTCTGCTCTGGTTTGGTTTGTCGGCCATGTCTGAACCTGGGAGAACCAGTCCAAAGCCTGGCCCACCGTCTCATCCTCGGCCTGACGAGGGAGGGGGAGAGCTGGGGCACCCCTCCCTCGGCGGTGAAGAAGCCAGAGGAGCAGCAGCAGCAGCAGGGGAGGAAATGGGAAACGCAACAGGAAAAACCCCCGACCTCTAGCGGGGCGATGATTTCCTAGGGCGCCGTGAAGCACAGTGGGGACCCAGCTGGCTCAGCAAAGCTCGGTGCTGACTACCGGAGAAAAGCCACACCCGGGAGCGTACCTATACCTTCCTGTCTGGTATAAAGCAACGGGTGACGGGATCTGCCGCAGTCCCTCCTGGCAAGCAATGCTCACGCCTCAGAGGCCAGGGTGCTGTGTTCAACTCCATAACTCCCGACGTTCTCGGTCAAGAAAAAGCGCACTGCCATCGGGTCGATGTGGACTCACAGCCACCCTGTGGATGGAGCAGAACTGCCCCGGGGGCGTTCTGAGACGTTTAACTTTTTATGGGAGCAGAATCCTTCTCTCTCCCCGAGGAATGGCTGGTGGTTCGAACTGCTGACCGTGCGGTGAGCAGCCCAGCGCAGAACCCAGAACCCCCTGACAGTTCCCAGAAACTTGACAGACTACTCCAACCGCACTCGTCAGAGATGGCTTTGCAGGAAGTATTCTGAGGTGATAAAGTGGATCAAGAGCATTAACGTGATGAAAATCTTAAAACAGTTCATGGAAAGAAAAACGCCATATAAATTTTCAATGGAGGCAATCTACAGATACTTAGCAGATTGTACTTAGGAAGTAACTACTTCCATGAATGTATATATATATATATTTAAATTCCTGAAATGCATCAAAGGACTTCATACCACCACCACCCCCCACCCCCGGGGATGTAGCTTCATGTCATGTGTCAACTGGGCCAGGCCAGGAGTCTCTGTCATTGGCAGACCTCATGGAATCATCTTCCATGTTGTGATCCGATGTGAGCAGCCAACCAGTGGGAAGAGAAGATTCCTTGCAGGTGCGGCCTGTATCCAACACTTACTGATGTTCTGACCAAGTTTGTGACTGCTCTCTTGATCCTGCATTTGCCTTGCCCTTCCTCTGACCTCTGCTTCTTGGCACAGGAGCCAGCAGCCTGCTGTCAGACTGCAAGATTTGGGGTTCATCAGACCCTGCAATCACAGTGAGTCAGGAGAAGCCTCCTGCTTGTTGCCTGGTCCCTGGATTTGGGACCTGCCAGCCTCCGTGATGATGGAGTCATTTTCTGGAAGCAAATCTCTCCTCTCCTCTCACTCTGTTTTCTGGTTTTGCCTCTGGAGAAGGTTTTGCCTTCCATCATCTCCTCTTTAAATGGTTATCCCTACCACAGCAGAAACGGACAAGGGCAGATTTTCGACTTGAGACCTCCTTCCAATATTCCTAACAATGCCCCAGAAGCGGGTCTCTCTCATGTGTGACCTCCAGTGACAGGTAGCCCACAAACACAGGAGTACGGTGTGTGACGGTAGGTGGACTGTGATGCTCGGGTCTTACAACACCACCACCCCCACGTGCCGGCCCCAGGATGCAGGAATATCGCCTTCTCCCCTCGGGCTGTCTTGGGGGGGGGGGGGCTGCAGGAGAACGGGTGGACAGGGGTGGCCTCAGGAGGCCAGGGTTACCTGTGGAGCTGTTGACCATGTTGGGCGTCATGCTGTAGGGCGGGACCTGCGTGCTCATCAGGCCTGAGCTGTTGTTCATTGGCTGGCTGTAGGGTGCGCTGGAGGCCATCAGTCCACCCTGATTCATGCCGGGAAAGCTGCCCTGCCTGCAGGGAGAGAAGGGACAGCACATGTCGACTGCATGCACAGGAGAAGAACAGCAGCGTCCGCGGCCGGCATTCTAGAACATTCCCTGGTGCAAGGGGCGGGGCTTCTACTTGGCAGGTTTGTTGGGAAGAAGAGACGGACTTCCTGGAGAGAGAAAGAGGCTGAGCTATATTGCTAGGTAGCTCCTTCAGTATTGAAACGCCCAGCTACCCTACCTTCCACCAACCAGTCACCGGCTCCATCGTGCCCGGTGTCCTGTGTTACTGCCGATCTGGGGCGGTGAGAGAACAGGACTTACGAAAGGGGTGGGGTTCGTTCTCTAGGATCGAGTAGGAGCTGACTCTTTGAACATCTCACAATATCCTTTGGTCAAAAAGCCAGAAACCCAAGATGAGACACCTGGGCAGAGCGGGGATGCTACTTCACAAAACTTGCCTTGGACTGGAATTTTTTCCTTTTTGCAGGATGAACTGTGAGACAAAGCAGTTCTCAAGCTTCCCTGGACTCTATGAGGTAAGCATTAGCATCCCCCCTGGAAATGCAGAGGGCCTTTTCTGTGCCAGGAGTCCAACGGGGTTGAATTCTGGGGCACATGTTCCTAACGAGCTATGAGAGCCGCCTGCCTCTGCCCCACTCTGGGGCATCCCGGTGCCAAGCGGTTACACTCGTGCCCTTGCTGTCACACGGGGGAAACTGCAATTCTCGAGCCGCTTGCTTTCTCTAACGTCCGGGAAGGAGGCTGGGCAGTGGGGAGAGACTGAGGCTGCCAGGGGTCGTAATTGTTGGGAAAATGGCAAAAGCAGAAAGAAAAGGGGTGACAGGGAGCCCAAACCCCCAACGCACATTCTAAGGCCCCCCTTTCTTATGTAAATAGCATGAGAAGTCTTGGCCAGTGGTTTCACTGGGGATTGAAAGGGTTCAACGCTGGCGGTGGTCTGATAGCAGTAGGCTTGTTTTGGGTTATACACTGATGATGAGTCTGACCCTCCCGCCTGCCCGTGGTTAAACAATTACCCATGGCTCTTGATGCACTGTTCACCCCCACCCCCACAAAAACGCAAGATTCTTTTACACGTGAATGGTCAACATAAACAACAACAAAAGCAAGCAATCTACTGTCCTTTGGGGCAGCTGCTTCGGTGGACTTAAAATTCTGGCCTGAATCAAGCGGCCATCAAGCTCAGAAGCAACAAAGCCCACATGGAGGAAGCACACCAGCCTATGCAACCACGAGGTGTCGAAGGGATCAGGTGTAAGGCATCATCAGAACAAAAAATCTTACCATAGTGAATGATGGGGGGAGTGTGGAGTGGAGATCCCAAGCCCATTAGTAGGCCACTGGAGATCCCCTGGCAGAGGGGTCTCGGGGAGGAGATGAGCCAGTCAGGGTGCGATGTAACAATGATGAGAAATACAACCTTCCTCTAGTTCCTAAAGGTTTCCTCCCCGCTCCCACTACCATGACTCGAATTCTATCTTGCAAGACTGGCTAGACTAGAGGAGGTATACTGGTACAGATAGGAACTGAAAATACAGGGAATCCAGGATGGATGAGCCCTATAGGACCAGTGGTGTGAGTGGCAAAACAGGGAGGGTGGAGGGAGAGTGGGTAGGAAAGAGGGAACCGATTGCATGGAACTGTGTGTGGCCTCCTCCCTGGGGGATGGACAACCGAAAAGTGGATGAAGGGAGAAGTCGGACAGGGCAAGATATGACAAAATACCCATTTATAAACTATCAAGGGCTCATGCGGGAGGGGGGAGCGGGGAGGGAGGGGAAAAATGAGGACCTAATGTCGGGGGTTTAAATGGAGAGAAAATGTTTTGAGAAACGATGTACAAATGCGCTTTACACAATTGATGTGTGTATGGATTGGGATAACAGTTGTATGAGCCCCTAATAAAATGTTAAAAAAAAACAAACAAAAACAAACAAACAAAAAAAAGAAATTATATAAAAAAAAAAAAAAATTCTGGCCTGCTGAAAAAGCTCACGATGAGGCCACAGTGACTCGACGGCAGTGAGCCTGGAGTTCTGGAGACTAATTAAGGCTTCAAAGGTTTAGGGGTTATTTAAAACAAGCCATTCCAGACAGTATCGGACAGACCCAACGCTCAGTGGTGCTTGGGAAGAATGTTCTGGGGAAGCTGAGCATCGGGGGCGGTGGCCCTGTCACCCCCCCCCCGGCCCCCACCAGAGCTCACGGACAGAAGGTGCTCAGGTCACCCAAGGACTCCCGAGTAAGCTCCTGGCCGGACGGTGAGGGTCTTGGTGTCAGCGTGTGGGGTGCTGGGATGGGCACGCCGCGGTTTAGGCACAGTTAGGCTGCTCATGCTTCCTCACCAGACACATCAGGCAGAGAGTGGCCATGACTTGGGAACAGGCTGTGCTGTCCACAGGCCAGCTTCCTCCAGTGATGGGCGGCCCCACGGCCAGCTTCCGCCTTGTCCCCCCATCTGGAGCAGATGCCACCTGCTTTCTGCCTGTGTCCTGGGCACCAGCGCTGCTTCCTCTAGATGGGCGTGCACCCACCGGCCCCTCCAATGGGCACCATCTTCTGTGCATACCTGGCTTGGGGCAGTGTGTGAGCTGCTGAGCGGGACAGGGTCTGACCTCGTCAACCTTTGTTGGAGACTGGAAGGAGACTAAGGGGAATGGACGGAGAGCATTTCCCTTTGGGATAAAGACAGCCATCCTTCCACCAGACTAGAGTCTCGCCCGCAGGGACACTACGTGTATACGAAGGCCACAGATCCTCAGGCCAGAAAAGAGAGCCGGCACGTGACACCCACTATGCAGCCGGTCAAGTGAATTGGCCCTCTGGGCTCCATTCAACTTTCAGCTGTGACCTCCCCCGGCCAGCACCACTGTCCTCACTCACTGTGCGAAGACGATCGTTTAACTGAACATTCTCAGTGCAAAACCTACCGAAAGATGCGTAGCCCCCGGAAAAGGAGCGGACCAGAGACTTCCACTCTGCCACGCACTGGGCGCTCACCCTCGACATCAGGCCTGCAGGTGGAGGTGGGTGCCGCCACGCTAGCTGCTAAATGCCACAATAGCTGTGCCAGGGAATAAAGACCTAGTGGCATCTCGGGGGCCATCTGATGAACATTCTAGAAAAGTGCTCTGGACATACTGCTAAAGGTGGGCAGTGGCCGCACGCTACGAAATGACAACTCCGGCTGTGACACAAGCCCAAGGACACCGAGCAGGCTCCGTCCCTGGCACAGCAGCACTCCCTGTCCATCGCCTGTCAGAGCAGGGGACGGGTCTGCCCCTGAGACACACTGACCGACAGCCACAATACCCGCGTCCCTTTCCATCACAGCCCTTTTACCAGAACGCACACTGGGCTTCAGCTGGGGCTAGAGGTGCTGAGAATCTCATTCTCGGGAAACATCCAGGTCATTAGAACATGATGAACTCCGGGGTGAGGTGACTCCTCAGTGCACACACACGAGTATACACACACACACACACACACACACACACACACACACACACACACGCTCTCTCTATTAGAACAAGATGAACTGCGGGGTGAGGTGACTCCTCAGTGTACACACACGAGTATAAACACACACTCCTCTCTCTCTCGTGACTCCTCAGTGCACACACACGAGTATAAACACACACACACACACACACACACACACACACTCCTCTCTCTCTCTCTGGGCATTTCACCAAACACACACATCTGCCAACACAGGCTGGATTATGGGTTCAGCAAGTAGACAGAACCAAACAGCAGTTTTAAAGTCACTGCTAAAAGTCGACCAGGGATTTTCCGCTACCCTGTGCATTTAGTGGTTAAAAGCACTACCATGGAATTCTATGGAGTGCCCGCCCATTCCCAACTATCTCGCTGTTAAGTCAACCACAGTGCGTGTTTAAATGAAGACCCTCAGCAATCTTGGGAAGGGGCATTGGTGGTGCTGGGGGTTAAACATTCGCCTGCTACCAGCAAGGGCGGGGCTCAGGCCCCGCCTCTCAGTGGGGAAAGAGGAAGTAGGTGGAGCCTGCAATGACCTCCACTCCTGGGAACTGCAAGGAGCAGTCCTCCCGTCCTGCGGGCTGTTATGTGTTGGAATCAACTTGGAGCTTTAAGAACTGACATCATTTTGTCAACAGTGATGGACCGAGGGGTGAGAGGTATGTCCTTTATAAAAGGGGTGGCTTTCCGATCCTGCTCTTTGGAGGAGAAGGGACAGACGTGCTTAGGAAACAGATCAGAGGAGCAGAGCCCTCCAGACACAGTGCCAGTGGCCCAGGCACATGGAGAGAGGATCTACCCTGAACACCGTCCCCTCCTGAATTCTAATACCAGCCTTGAATGGCGTTCCAAATGAACCCGCTGGCAGTGCTTCCTGGGAAAGCGAGCCAACTCGCTCTGGAGCCCCCTTTCTCCGGGGGAACCCTGGTTGAGGTCAGAAGTCAGAAGAGAGTGCTGACGGACTCAGGCAGGCAGGCAGGCTAACGCTGAGATGTGGACGCTCTCGCTCAATCCCAACAGTGTTCAGAACCAGGCACTGAACGCCTTGGGAAGCCTGGATCTCAGCCGAGCCCATGTGCACGTGGGCCACAGCATCTCCTGGCTGCTCAAAGCCTCACACGGGGTCTGAGGTGAACGGTTTGATGAGCCGATACTGTCTCCACCCACGGAGGCGCTCTCCCCCAAGCATCAACATCAAAACCGGGGATGAAGCTGCCGGCGCCCTGCTGTGCATCTCTGACAACTCGCCCATCAGCAGTCCTGGGGGCTTGGAGATAAGGGTGGGGGCGGAAAGAGAGAGGGAAGGAAGGGTGCCATGTCCATACCCACCCAGCCCTTGGCAACTCTGGGCTGATTCTGACTGACTGCGACCCGACAGGACTGAGTAGAACTGCCCATGGGGCTCTGGAGCAGTCATCTTTACGGGAGCAAAGGCCCACACCGTTCTCCTGCAGAGTGGCTGGTGGCTTTGAACCGTCACCCTTGCGGTGGCAGCTTACACTTAACCCACGGCACCACTAAGTTTCGAAGAGCACACCGAAACCTCAAACCCACACGCCATTGAGGGGACGCTCTCTCCCAGCACCCCCACACGGGGTGTTTCTGAGACGAGACCTTCGTGGGGGACGGTCTTGTCCTTCTCCTGGGGACTGGTGGGGCTTTGGATCGTTCATCTCTCCCTGAGAAGCCAACACCTGACCCACAGCACCCCAGGGCGGCTCCTTCAACGGCACGGTGGGTGGAGGGGAAGGCTGGGGTCAGACCGGAAGAGGCTTAGTGCTCCAGAAGGTTCCGTCTTTCACCAAAGCCCCAGGAGCGGCACAAGGAGACACGTATTCGGACTGGTAAGACACGGTGGGCGGTAAGGAAAGTTGGTGCCCAACAGAGCGGACATGGGCCGACCTGGAGATGACTCACTCAGCCATGGCGTTGTGAAAACAGCATCCCAAACTTCCACACGTATCTTGCCTGCTGCCGCTTTTCCAGGAAAGCAATTTGCCAGCGCCCCCATCCCGTCCCCCTGCGACGAGAATCTCTGTCCTAGAGCCCACCACCCAGGATCGAGCGTCAACCTCCAACTCACAGCGACCCTAGAGGACCAAGCAGAACCTCCCGGGGGCACCTGAGACTGTATCTCCTTTCGGGACTGCAAAGGCTGGTGTTCCCTGTGGAGGGCTGCTCTGGGCCCTCGAGCCTCTTCCCCCTCCTGGTCTCAAGGCAGGGACCTGCTTACAGCTCCCAAAGCTTCCTGGAGCCATCAGGAGTGCAGAGACCTGGACTAGGTATTGAAGCCAGTGCTTTGCTTGTGCATTCTGTCCGGCAGCGAGAACTTCAGTCGCTGGCAGTCAAGCATGTGCCCTCCGTTCCCAACGCCCACTCTGCAACTATCTGCCGGTTCCTGGCAAACATTCTAACAGGAGCTCAGCTTCTCCTCAAGAGGGACCTTGTTTTTGGCCCGTACTCGGGGTTTCTGGCTGCCCTGGTGCAGATGCAGGTGGCAGCCCGAGGGGGCAGCAGTGCGCCCATGCCCGGCCTCTTCTGCGGGTCCTGTGTGGACCACCCTGGTCTCTGACAAGGCGTGGATGGCACATTCCTTGCCTCTGGTAGGAAGCCCCCAGTGTCTCATGGATAGAAAGCTGTCACGGATCATTCCACAGGAAGAAGGTGCCCTTCCTACCTGCACGCCATCGTGAGAAGGTCCCAATTAATGTCCAGTGAGGGTGACTTTCCTCAGTGACTTTTTGTTGCGGGACATGCCATTGCGGTGATCCTGACTCCCAGTGACCTGCAGGGTCAGGGCAGAGCTGTGTCTGGCGTTTCTGAGACCGCAGCTCCATGACACTGCCTGCCTCCCCTTCCTCCTGCAGCGCGGCCAGTGGGTCCCAGTTAACAGCCAGATGCTCAGTCTGACAGACACCAAGGAGTCATGTAACCATCACGATGGACTTGCACGCTAAGTTTGGAGGGGATTTTGAGTCCCTTTATGCCACATGTACTCATCGGCCAGTCTCTCTGCTTAAGACAGCAGCTCATTCCGGTCCTGGGTTCTCATCTCACCCCATCCGAGCTTTGCATTCTGCAACATGTTGTAAAACCCTTAAACAAAGCACACAGCAAAAGGAGGCTCCAGGCCGGGGGCCACGGAAAAGCAGTCATTTACATCCTTTTTTTAAACCCTTCTCCTGGGTAACATACGGGGCTTCCATGAGTCAGAATCCACTAAGAGGCAGCTGGTCCGGGTTTTTAATTCTTAGAAACCTCCTGCGCTCCAGAAGGCCTGGGCCACACACAGACATTCGCTCGTGAAAGCAGCATGCTGCCCAAACGAGTGTCTCGGAAAGCCACGGAAGCGGAGCCAACCACAGCTCTTTCTCTGCTCCCGTCCCAGGGGCAAGGCTAAGGCAAGTCCTTTCTGGCAGGTATTTCTACCCATCAGAGGGATGGGTGGTGTCGTGGGGCAAAAGGTTGGGTAGCTAACCACGAGGTCAGTAGTTCAAAACCACGAGCTGCTCCATGAGAGACGGGGCTTTCTACTCCCGTAAACAGGTATCGTCTCGGAAGCCCCAGGAGCAGCTCTGCCCTGTCTGACAGGGTCACTATGCGTCGGAATGGACTGGATGGCGGTGAGTGGGAGTCAGGCAACGCCTCAAGGGAAGGGCGGTGCCTTGCAGGCTGGTAGCTGTACCTCGTTAACGATGGGTGTGGTGGCAGAGGTAGGATTCAAAAGAACAGAGGTCAAGACTGCAAGGAACCCTGGGGACCTGCTACCCACAGTCCTTCACACCACCCAGAACAAGATCCCGGTCACCCGTACTACCTACCACACTCCACAGTGAACTGCACAGAGGCAGTGGCTGTCACGTCACCAGCGACGTATACCTCCCCTGCTTCCTTCAGCCTCAAATCCCGAGGCCCACAGATGTTAGGGTCAAAAGAAACTGGCCTCCCACACCCTTGGTTCCATAGCCCCAAGGATAGCTACTAATGCCAGTCTTTCACCAGGGCCCCACTGAACAGCTGGTCCACAAGGACCTCACCCTGGCAGTGAGGGGCTCTGGATTAAGGAGGCAGGAGTAGGGGTGATAGGGACAAACGGACCCTTCAGTCTGAAGAGGACACTGATGTCTGAGGACTCAGGTGTGTATGGCTATCAGCATCTCTTCCTTCTAATCTCGTCTGTCTGTCTGTCTTTGTCAGGAAACAGGCAATATCTTGGTTTCCAATAGTCAGATGGCCTGTATAAAAAAGAATGTATTACAACAGGGCCCGAGAGCCAGGGGCCATGGAATTACTTGTTTCTGCCTCTCTGTGTGGGGCTTCACAGCAGAGCCACTCACTCACTGCCGACTCAGTGACCCTACAGGACAGGGTAGGACTGCCCCCGTGGGTTTCCGAGACTGTCATTCTTTATAGGAGTGCTCCCGAGGAGTGAACTGCTGACCACACGCATAATCACTACGCATCAGGGACCTGACCACTAGGGAAGTGTGGGAACATCATGACAGGGGGAGGGCATGCACGTGGTCAACAATCTCCCTCGGGGGCCACCTTCAAGGACTTCTCCCGACTCCGCCTCACATTTCACCTCCGATGCCTTGGAGTCTTATGAACAGTAAAACCAGAAACAAACTCTCTTGGACTTAACATCTTGGTTTGAAGTCTTTACACGGATTTCATGGTTGTGGTAGTAGCTCTGTAACTTTGAAATATTTGACTGAAATCATCTTAAAAGACCAGCAACATGCCATCTATTCAAATTCTATATTCTGAAGGGCATGGGGTGGAGCGGTAGAAATGAAAGTTCAGAACAAGACAGCCTTCAAAAGGGGGTGGAAAAATTCCATAATCTTTCATGCCATTTTCCACTCATTTTTTTAAGCCCACCGACCTCCAACCTGGTATTTAGATGATAATATAAAGGCTTACATATAGTTACAGAAAAATTTAAAAACTAAGCGTTTGGAATCTTTTGTCATTCAATGACATAACTTTTTAAATCATAGCTATTTTTTGGGAAACCTAATTGTCCCAAATCGAAAGGGCATAGTTCCCAGCTAATACTACTCACTCCCCGCTCCTCGAGCCCAAGGACCCAGTGTAACTATAGAGTGGGGCCTGACGCCCACCAAGTTCCCTGCTCTCTCCATTAAGGCATTTCCATATCAGTGGACCTTGGCCCCTCAGCAGAGCTGCCTCAAACAGCAACATGGGATGTGAATTATAAACACACCTCTCTGAAGAGTGAGCTACTCAGGCAGGAGCGCACCAGACAGGAACAACACGAATATCCAGACAGCTGGCTTGTCTTTTGTTCACAAACCCAGCTGTTGGAACACGGACCCAGACGATCAGAAATTCCCCATGAACGTTTTTTTTTCTCACACGAGGCCATAGAGGGTCTTTTTAATAGTTGAATTTAACTTTGTATGTATTTAAACAAGAGCGGCGATACATAATACGTAATGCAGAGTGCTACCCAAACACCCAAGAGTCTACCCTCCCCCGGAGGAAATCACACGTTCCCTGACAGCCCCTTCCCTGATATTCACAGTCTCCAATTTGAAATGTGGGGCGTTTAGCTGTTTTGTTCCGGAAGGCTGCTTGTATTAAAATGCAGGCAACGTTGTAGACACCCCCACTTCATCCTGGCGTATGGGCTGCAATCCCCCAAGTCTTCCCTGCCAGCGGGGCCCAGGGTCGTTTGTTTTCCGCAGAGGCGTGGGAGGCCAAATCCGTCTGGGTTCCGAGAGAGGCACGCTGGCTTGCGGTCTTCAGTATAACAACTCCCTTTTGGTCGCAGGGTAGTAAGCGTCCACAGGAACTTATTCTGTGCAGTGTTTTCTCAGAAGGAAGGAGCTTGGAGCGTGAAGTCCAGTCAGTGGCCTGGGTCTGTTTCCAGGAAGCCAGAGGGTGGCATGTCCCGTATTGATACTGTCTACGTGCACGCATTTACCTGGGCAATCAACGGCAACTCCCACTTCCACCCTTGTGTGACCCACACGCTGTCCACGAGGGTGGGAAACTCAGACACCATACAGGTAGGAGCGAAGGGCAAATGGACCAGGAGTTCAAATCCACCTGTGTTGCAGCAAGCAAGCTCCCGCTGCACCTCACCAGGTCTTTGGTCCCAGAAACAGACACGGGGGTCGGCTGGGGATGGGTGTGCGGGCTGTCACTGTCTATAGGCCCCCAACGAGGGCCACTGCAGTGAGGAGGAGGTGAGCATCCGGACCATCCACCCAGAGGTGGGCTCTACGCTGAGCAGGGCTGCCTGTACAAACAATGGGCACAGCCTGTGGGAGGAGGAGCCACGGCAGGCAGGGGACTCGGTCTGTCTCGCTGGGAATCAAGGTGCAGCCTTGATTGGAGGACTGAGCAGAATAGACCGGGCGTGGTTTCCCAAAGCAGACCACCAGGGAGAGGAGACGGAAAGCTCCCAAGAGGCCCCTCCCTTCCTCCCCCCCGGCAGTTCTGAAGGCCTCTTCTTCCACCACTGAACCTCTGCCTCCTCTTCCTGGAACGTGTTCTTATAAAAAATGAAACAAAACAGTATCCCCTGGAAGTCCGTGTGGAACCTCAACACTGAGAATCTCGCCTAATCTCGCACTGTGTTTAAGTCTTTGTCTGAGAAGCACAGAGTACCACGGTGGCGGGGGGTTAGAGCGCGCAGTGGCCACCACGGAGTCGG
>NW_022107431.1:10558039-10591781 GCF_000313985.2 Echinops telfairi
GTTCTACTCTGCCCCAGAGCTGCTCGTGGTCAGAACAGATTCAGCGCTCACGTGGGCTCTCTTCCTCTGGGAGTGGGGGCGGGTGAATCTTAGGAAATCGATACCTGTGGGTGCCCCTGCCCCGTCTCACCACAGATCAAGGGTTACTAACCTGTCTGAGGACTAACTGAAGTCACCCTTCCTTCCTGCGTGCAAGACGTTGGCTCATTCGGAAACAGCCAGCTCAGAGCTGGCTGTAGGTGGCAGGCATGTCAGGGGCTGGCAGCACCAGGACCACCTGCACTAGTGAATGGGCGAAAGCCCGTGGGCAGCCTCAGGTGTGTCTCCGTGTGGGGGTCCCAGAGAAAGGCTACTGCCAATGGATCCAGTCCTTTAAAAGCAGGTCCAGCTCAGGCGGAGCCTAGGATTCCCGGCAACTCTTGCTTAGGGAGTAGCAAGCCGCAGCTTTCCTCACACGCCTGACCGGCTCTGCCCCTCCTGGGCTCAGGCAAACCTCAGAACCTGGCGCAGACCATCGCGGCCACGGGCTCAAGTTGAGCCCCAGTTGCCACCCACGCCCCGAGGTCAGATTTCCAGTGCCCTCCCTCAGTCCATCGAGAAGCATACGCTCTGGGGGACAAGGATGTGCTGTGGGGGCCCCGGGGCTCCCAGAAGGTGGGCCTTAAGAGGCCATTCCTTCCATCCACTCAGAAATGATCGCTCGGCTCATCTGGTATCTGAACACAGATTCATCACATCTGAGGTAGGTCCTGATACGCGGATGGGTCTCATCTGCTCCAAGCTGACCAACATGCTACTCATCGCCAGGTCCCATCGTTGAGGCGCCGGGCGGATGTGCTCCCGACAGCCTCTCTTAAAAAAGGGATTGGCGGGAGACCAAAACTCATGTTCCTTAAAAACAAAACAAAAAAACCTATAAAAACAAGCAAACCCCCCCCCACCCACCCCCAAGGCTAAGCTTATTGGACTGATAGAGACGGACGGAATTGCTGAAACTACTGCTCTCAGCTATCCTGACCCTGGGAACTGAAGCCACACACCAGCCCCTAGGGGCACTGTGCCCCCTGCAAACAATCTCAGGGAGACCAAGTGGTCACCATGGAAGTGAAAGCAAGGGTGGATGCAGTGGTGGTGGTGGGGGGCGGGGGCAGCTTACTGGAACTGGGCAGCGAGGAGGTGGACACCCTGTGGCACGTCCAATCTGTGTCGCTGAAGAGCGTGACAGGACATTGCTAAAGGGGAACCTGCTTGCTGGGTAAACTTTCAGCACACCACCAAGAAGAGCGCACACGTACAGGAAGACGTGAAGAGAACCTCCTCACGGCGTGCCACACGCACGCTTGCTCGCCTCTGCCACCGTACGCTCTACGAGCTCGGCGCTGGAGTGCCATCGGGTCAGGGCATCACTGCTCGAGGACTTTGTTTCCGTCTCCATCCAAGTCACGGATCTGTCTTTCTCAGATCCGCCCCAGGCCCCTGGCTGACTGGGATTCTGATTTGGGAAGGCAGTCAGCATGACACAGGCTGGGGACCCAAGGTTTCCTCCAAGGCCTGAGCAGCATTTGCCTTTGCCCCGCCCCCACCCCTAGTCCAAGAGAAAATGACAATTAGCAAACTGGCTATTAGCAAACCCCACCCACCCACCCCAGAGGAGAGTAATCAACAAAAACCACAGGCTTTCGGCCCTGTGAAAGCAAGTTGACAAAGCAGATTTCTTACACCCCAGCCAGAAAACAGGTCTCTCTCTCTCTCCCTCTCTCTCCTGCTCATATCTGAGCATCTGCTTGTCACCAGGGCACCAGGGGCTGTCAGTGTATCACCCCGGGAGTGGAGGAAGGTTTCAGGATGGATTGAGACCTCTCTGTGTTCTGTATTCAGGAAGATGACATTGGACGTCAGAGGCAAACTTCCCAGCGACCACAGGCAAAGGTGGGTCATTTGCCAAGTGCGTCTGCAGGATTGATAGCTCATCGCCACAGCCCTCCTTCTTTGAAAGAGACGGGGCTGGGGGTGGGGGAGCCTGTTCCGAGGACAAACTCTGGACACTGCTGGCGGAGCAGCCGATCCAAGCGTCTCGCGCTGCTCAGCCAACATTGATTTTCCGCCCCAGTGGAAGAGATTTCACTCTGATGCCTGCCATTTAAATTCATTTTACACAGCTGCTTAATGTGGCTTGGCAAGGCACAGCCAAACCAGCTTTGTGGGGCTAAATAGGCCTCCCGAGTCAGTAAAGGGCAGATTCTACGGATTAGTAGCTGATGAGAAGTACTTCTCTGCCCCCCACTGTGACCTCCCAATCGTCCTTGAAGGGACCATGGGAAAGGGGGAGAGGAAAAGACACTTGCCCGTTTGCTCTCAGGACTACGCTTACGAAATTCTCTAGCTGCTGGCCCACCCCAGAACTCCCAATGCCAAAAGCCATCCTTTGCTCTTGCTGTCAAACCACAGACACAAAGCAGGATGCTCCCCGCCTCCCGCCAGGGAGTGGATTCTGACTCACTGGGACCCTCGGGGCAGGGAAGAAGCTGCTCTTGGGGTCTCAGTCTGTAAGGAAGGGCTGCGGCATCTTCCTCCAGCAGAGCAGCAGGTGCATTTGAATAGCCAAACTTTTGGTAGCAGCCACACTGAAACCCCCGCGCTGGCAGGGCTCCTTCAGGAACCACACAGGGAGCACACCACGATGACAGGGGCCTGCTGTGGCGTCCACAGCGAGCAGGGAAGGCGCGGTTCTGAAAGTAGTGCAAACACTAGCTGCTCCCAGTTTCCGTTTAACCAAAGTTGTGGCTCTGAGCCTCCCGCAATGACCACTGGCCGTTGAGTAAGTCTGGAATGTCGCAGCACATTCACAACAGCATCAAGAAAATGTTTCTGCTTGGCCCACCCCGATAGCAATATGCTCTCGGAGCACCGAGTAGCGTAAACACGGGGACAGAGTTCGATGTTGTTTTGTAGCGAGAGGAGACATACTTTCTGTCGCTGTATGTAACTCTTGGGTGGAACTGCGTAACCACGCTTAGAAATAAGATTCTGTGCTGGGCGCTGGGAGGGGTCTTTCTGGTACCCTCACTGACCTCCAACTCTTTGGGAGAGGGGCATACGGATCTCTGGGGCAGGGGCTTGCTGGGGAAGGAGGAAACCAACCCTGTACGAGTCGGTAAGGATAACCATTGTCATCCCTGCTGTGGCCCGTTTCTCCCCAGACAAGACTGTGGCTGGCAGTGGAGGCGGGGTAATCACAGCGGAGATGATGGTGGCGGTGCTCACGCAAGTTCCCACACACCACGCCTCGGACAAGGGGGCGATGGAGCCGAGGTGACCTCGTTGTGTGGCACAGAAATAGGTTGGATTTTGCTCTCAGGCTCGGTTTGGGGAGGGGGGGCGGGGCAGAGGGGGAGCCATGCCGAAGCCATGCACAGATGGGGCCTGTGGGATGGCATGCAGGTCCCCCGCACCGCCACAGGGCAGTTACTAAGAACAAGCAAGGAATCAACCCACAAAACGAAACAGAACGGAACAGGAAAGACCAGAACTACACAGAGGGGAGTGACAAGACGCCCCCCCGCCCCTCAGGGTGGGCCTACTTGGGGTGTTCTCACTCTGCTGGTATGGGAGGCCCCCCAGCAGCCAGGGGTGCACTCATGAACAGGCTCAAAGGGATGCCAGGGCCCCGCCGCATGTCCAGCATGGTGCTACCTACCCGTACTGGTCAGGCTGGTGCAGCAGGGGAGCCTGAGAGTTGCCATAGTTGGGGTGCTGGGAAGAAAACGGGGGGTGTCCGCCAGCCCCAGACTGGCTGGGATAAGCAGGCGACCTAATGTATGGCGGCCTAAAGCAGAACAGAGAACAGCTTCTATGGGTTGGTTCTGCAGCACAAGCAGGACCCCCCTGCTTGCCTGTGGCCCCCCGAGGCCTAGAGAGGGACAGAAGGTGGCAGGTGGGCATCCTACTCTGTACCCAGCAGTTTCCTCTGTCTCACGCTGAACCAGGTGAGATGGTTTTGGAAGGAAACGGGTGGGGACCAGGGCACAGGAATAGAAGAGACTTAGGCAGAGAACCTCAGTGTCCAGTTTCTGACTTTGGTAAAAGCCAGAGAGAATGTGCAAAGATGCAGTCCCCACTCACAATCTTGCAAGCCCCCTGGGGCAGTGGCCACTGACGGAGACAGAAACCAGGGTGCACGGATGCGTACTCACACATGCACCCTAGTCAGCGGATTCACAAAGGGACACTGTGGGGTGGTGGGGGAGGCTTTTCAATCAAGCAGAACTGTGGCCACCTTGGCCAACCACTGTCAAAGGCGTCCTGCCAAATGCAGTCAACTCTTCCACGGAACAGAAGGAAAATGACCAGTGCTTTGTGAGTTTAGTACGTGGACCATTCATTTAAACCCACCCTGAAACTTTTAAGTGGGCCAGCTGGGCGGGCTTCAGACACAGGTGTGCAAAACTGTCCCCTGACGTCTTAAGTTCAGTTTAGAGGTGTGCTGGGGACGGGGAGTGCTGGGAGGTTTTAAGTCGAGGTAAAGTAGTGGAGAGAGACTGATTTCATGTCAGTTCCTCCAGGGAGAGTCAGGACCATTTGCAGCAACTGAGACTGGAGCAGGGACCCTGCATTCCCCACACAGCAGCTAGAGGAACAGTAACACGGGATGGACACGCACACACACATACGCGCACACACACACTTCCATCTTTTCCCAGCTGCCTTCCCTGTGCTGTTTCTCAACAGGTGGTGTAGTTCCTTAAAGGAAGAAACGTCGGATTAAAGAAGGACGTGATAGGGGCAAACGCTTTGCTCTAATGCAGCAGTTCTCGACCTGTGGAACGGACCCCGGCCCTTTCACGGGGGTCGCCTAATGCATCACAGTAGCACACTAACAGTGATGAAGCAGCAACACAAATAACGTGATGGTTGGGAGTCCCCACCACATGAGGAACTGGACGAAAGGGTCGGGCACCGGGCGGGTGGAGAACCACTGCTCTAATGACACTTGCCGAAACACTGCATCGTGGCACATTTTGGGTAGGACCAGTAAAGCAAGCCTGGCACAAAGGGCACAAGGGGGGCTTCAAAATGTTTGTGGAAAAGGGGAAGGTTGGGTTAATGGAAATGTTTCCACGAACTTTCTGTAGCCACCCTCGAACAAATGCCGTAAGCCTCGCACATACACGAGTAGACACACAATACACACATGTAACACACACACGACTTCCAATTGAAAAGGATTTTTAGTGCGTAAAAAAGAAATAGAAGAGAGCTTTTCATTTCAAACTTTTTAAAGGATGTCGATAGTTTGGAATCTTTTGCATTTCCCGCTTGAAAGCCACTGCCTTACGTGGGACCTTCCCCGATCGGGGCCTGGTTTCCATGTGCCGATGAGAGGACTCTTGCTGGGCATTTCCAGTATCTGCCTACCACCTGCCTCCCCAGGCCTGCCCTTTGCCCTCTGACCTTTACAAGAGGCTTTAGCACAAGAACAGCGACTGTGCTGACTGGCTCTGGCCTGCCCAAGCGTGGACGCCCGGAGAGCCCGCCCGGGGCGTGGGTCCTGGGAGTCGTACCTGCTTTGCGCCGAGTTTGCAGCAGCCTGCATCACGGCCGCGGCCGCCTCCTGAGCCTTACGGTTCACAGTGGGCATGGGCGGCCCCATCCCTGGCCCTCCCTGCTGCGGCATGCCGGGAGAGCTGGGGGTCATGCTGCTCAGGTTTCCAGGAAACGGTCTGCTTTGCATCCCGGCCGGTGGCATTCGTCCCAGGGGTATAGCCCCACACTGCTGGCTGGGCCCCTGTCCGTGCATCTGGCTGTTCGCATTGACACCCATGCCGGGCCCGGGGCCGCTGTAGCTCGCGCTGGGCACCCCGCTATACGTGGGGGGTCTGGAGTAGTTACCTAAACGGAAAGCAAACACAGAGAAAGGCCTTTTATTCCACCTTTAAACTGGCGAGAGCACTCACTGCCTTACTCCTGGTCTGGTCTGGTTATTAGTCCCTATTGTGCAATGCCTCCCCAGGCCGGCTCCAAGTCAGCCTGTAAATGTGCTATCGGTGAACATCCCGCGGTGGCCCTCGGCTCCCAAACACGACCGCTGGGGCTGACTGTGCTGTCTGGGAGCATTCCAGCCGACCGAGGCAAATCGCTCAACAGGAAAGGGACTTTAGGGTGGTGTGTTCAAAACGTCTCGGTCAAAACACGGACTCCCCGTGGCAGGCATGGACTCCCCGTGGCAGGCAGCGCTAAGGATCACCCACTGCTTCGCAGGATGTGATTCACTAGCCTCCGTGGATCCCTGGGGGAGCCCGACACCGGCAGCGCTTCTCCAGGGTGGCAATTACTTTTTCTTCCAGCACCGGATAACTTGGCTGCTCTGGGGTGGGTGCTGTGTTTTAGGAGAGGGGATCCAGAAGGATGAGAACCTTGCTTTACCCATAGGGTGCAGGCGGGCCGGAGACAGAGTGAAGACCCACCAGGTACCCCGCCCGTGTGCACACTGAGACTCAGACTCAGGGGAGGTGGGAGTGGGCTGGGCTGGGTACAGGCACAGGGCCTGCCCTGGCTCCTGCCACAGCTTGTATTTTGGGTGTAATTTACACTCAAGTACACTAAAGTGCTTTCACTGCAACAGCACCTGCAGAGACTAAACTACAGTGCTGCATGCCAGACACTGGGCTAAGTGAGGGCGGGCTTCACATCAACTACAAAGCACAGACCACTCCATGTACAGCTGGGGAAAATCAGCAACCAGTACAATAGGATTCAGGCTCAAGCCAAGGGGCTCTGGAGCCCGCTATGATTCAGATCACCACGACGATGGAGTATCGACAGACACATGGGCCTCTTGGTTTCCCGGTGCCTGGAAAAGCTACGTCGACACTAGATTACAGTCTAGTAGGCGTGTGACTGCTCCTGAGGAGGTCTGACCCGTGAGGATGGCCAAATGGGACACACAGACAGAGAGTGAGCACACACTGTGGGGACAATGGTGCTGACAGCGTTGTTCCACTCAGGGCTGCTGTGAAGCTTCTATCTGTAAAAAGCAAGAGAGCAAAGTGTGCCTATTTTTAATCAATGTAAGAGGCTGCTTCCCAACAGAGAGAGACCTGTTAAAAAAAATCCCCAACCTCAGGCTAAACTCACTGCCATCGAGTGGATGCTGACTCAGTGACCCTGGTGAGTTTGAGACCGTGACTCTTAAGCCCCGCCTTTCTCCCAAAGAGTGGATGGTGGTTTCAAACGGCTGACCTTGCTGTTAGCAGCTCAACATGTAACACCTTGGTAAAAAGACAGGAGCCCACCGAGAACGTGGCGTCTCCCGATCACAGCCCTCCCCCCTTTTTGGAAGCATCTTCCCACCCACCTACCTCCCTGCGCCCTCGTTATATGGTAGCAACAGCTCTGACACGAACACAGGACGTTCACGGGATCTAATTCCTGCAAGCGAGCAGCTCACAGTCCAGGTATGTGTGTGGACGTGATGCAAAGTGACAGAGGTACAGACCAGAAAAACATCCCAAGTCCCAACCAGAAAGACAGTAAGTACTCTGTCGAGAGCGGTGCGCGCGTGAGGAGTCTGGCCAGGGTGGCGGACGGGTTTCTCTGATAAGTCCCGTGGAAACCTCAGGAGACCACGTGGGCCAGCAGCTGAAGGAGGGTTCTGCAGTTCCTCACAGGGGGACTGTGAAGGTGAGTGGTTCAAAGCTCGCCTCCCTTCATCGTCTCATTTGTAAACACCCTGGTGCCGGTGCTGCTGTGGCGCCCGCAGCAATGCTACTAGGTGCCCACTAGTCGGCCCAACTCCTCGAGCCCTCCCCTGTGAAACAGACCGAAACACTGCCCGGTCTTTGGCACCCCCTAACTGCTGCTCTGTGGGGGCCCACTGGAGTTCCCATGTCAGTCCGCTCACGGAGGCCCTGTCTCCTTTCCACTGACATTCAACGTTAGTGAGCAGGTGTCCTTCTGCAGAGACTGCCCCTTCCGCATAACATGTCCAGAGTACGTGAGACCAAGCCTGGGCATTCTCGCTTCTAAGGATCACTCTGCGTGCCCTTCTTCCGAGACGGATCTGTCATTCTGCTGCAGCCCGTGGGACAGTCAACCTTCATCACCAACCCCAAAACTCAAGGGCATCAATTCGTCTTCCTGGCTCTTTGTCCAGCCTTTCCGTGCACAGGTGACTGAATTATCTTGACTTGAGTCAGGGGCACCTTCGTCCTCTGGGGCAGATTTGCACAGAGCGTTTGCCTTCTCGCCATAGGTGCTGGTTGACTGTAACTCCCAGGGAAAGAAAATCTTTGACAGCTTCCACCTTCTCTCTGTCACAGCTCTATGGATAATCCTCTCTAACAGAAATCACATAAAGAGTTCTTAGGCTTAAATGACACAGTGTATGCAAACTACCTCGAGCAAGGGCCGACACGTGGTTGCACGGTGTGTGAGGTCAGGAGAGCCCTGGTCGTGGCACAGGGTGATGAGGGCGGGTGAATCTGGCCCTTCACTGAGGTGGGATTAAGGGGAGACTTTGCCAGGCCTGGCGGGACCTAGCCCTTGGCTCACAAGTTGGGGGTTCATCCTGCAGACAAGGAGACGTTGCCAAGCGATTCCCAGCAGAAATGCAAGTGGATAGTCATCGTGAAAGCAAGCCCCTGAATACTGGCTACCTCCCGCGTGTGCGCCCGGCTCAGCAGGTCATGCTCTGCATTCACGGTGTTGTCCAGTCCCCACTTGGAGGGACAAGCTGTTCGAACGCTGGCTTCCGAGGTGTGGGTGGGGAAGTACAGGGAACGGGCCCCAGAGGGTCACAGGCAGAAAGGATAGGGCCTGCCCCTTCAACACAGGTGGTCCTCAAGGTGCAGGCCATGCCGATGCCTAGAACCGCCCCACAGGCTGCCTCTCTGTGTTTAAGAGAACCCCCACTCATGTAGTGGTGTCACAGTAATCAGCAGATGGGCTTTTCTAAGCGCATGCATGGAAGTTCGAGAGGTGTGTTCTCATAAAACTTTATTTAAACACCCACACCCACACCCACATACAGACGTGGCATGCCAAGCTGCACCACAATATGCTGACCCCTAGTAGAGACCAATCTCAGGTGAGGCTCACAGAGGACGGAAACAGCAATAGAGACCTTAGCCTCGAGACCACCTAGAACAGGCATCCTCAAACCACGGCCCACAGAGGACCTTTATCCGGCCCGCCAAGTGTTGTTGCCCCCTTTGTTTTTTTACTTCAAAATAAGATATGTGCAGTGTGCATAGGAGTTTGCTCATAGTTTTTAAAAAAACTATAGTCTGGCCCTCCAACGGGTCTGAGGCACAGTGAACAGGCCCCCTGTTTAAAAAGTTTGAGGACCCCTGATCTAGAAGCTACCCCCAAGCTTTTGGGGACTAACTAGCAGGAGGAGGCTCTGGCCAATTTAAGAGACTAGAAAGTCCGAGGGCAAAGGGAAAAGATGAAAGGAATGAGGGGGATCCCCTGGGGGTCCCCAACAGCCTGGCCAGCCCCTCTAAGGGGGACTTCATGAGGCCCCAGGCCAGGTGTCCTGAAACTGACAAACATCTGGAAGTAGATGTGTTCCCGCCACCTCCCTTTCAAAGTTCTTTACGGGAAGTCCTGGAGTCATTTTTGAGCTGCTCCTTCCAGGCCCCCGAGGTGCAAGACGGGACTGTGGGTCCCCCCTCCCCGGCCCCCCACGGCCTGACAGGATCCGAGGAGTTGGGCGCTCCAGGCCACCTGGGCTTCTGAAAGCTGAGCAGACTTATTCTGAGTCTGGGCGCAGACGTAATTACTGCATGCTACTACTCGGTGGCCACTCTCCTCCACCCGCCGGCAACCCCTCAACGTGATTCATTTGGTAAGAAGCCCTTTCCTAGTGGAAACACATGTGCCCTTTGCTTTCGAAGGAAATAAAATAACGTTAATCTTGTTTTGGAAAACAAGCTTCCCGGCGTGGCACTGCGGCTGGTGCCCAGAGCGTGGCTGTAACCGGGGAAGGGGGGGCTACGTGGCCAAAGTTAGCCCAGAGAAGGCAGTCCACGGTGTCTTCTCTCTTTCTCAGCATGTGCCACAGAGAGGAGAGCAATGCCACCAGCCGGCAGCTGGCGGGGGGGCAGGAGCATTCCGTGAGTGGGTGGGGGACGCTTTGTGAGAGCAGGCCAGCCGCACCCACCATGGACTTGCCCCCTAGCGTCTTCAACTGGGTGGGCTAATTCCACAAACTGACACTCAGAATCACACTCGGGGGGACTGCGTCCTAATTAAGAGACCCCTATTTGGGAGGAGAAATACAAAGTCCCCTCTCCTGGAAACTTCACAGACTTTCCTCATTAGCTCCAAGGACCGGGTACAGATGGCTTCTCAAGACTTAAAAGTGGCCCAAGACACAATTTAATTAAGAGGCAGCCATGGGTTTGAATACTGGTTCCTTGCTAGCCGCAGGACCTTGGGAGAAGCTAGTTAACTTTTCTGAGTATCAGCTCTTCCACCTGTAAACGGATGGGACGGGACAATGCGGAGCTAGTTCAGTGCCAGGCGTTCAGTGACCGGGATACATGGTAGTGGTCATCACCAAGAAATGCAATGTGAATCCCCTCTTCATGGGGAAGCAAGGATGGCTCATGCCCCTGCCCCCTTCGCCCAGACAGTCGCCCATCTCCCCTCACCCCGTAAAATAAACAAGAACCAAGAATGCAAGCCAAGCAAAACAGAGGGGAAAGCCAGGGACGAGAAGCGCGGTCTTGGTTTTATGTCTCTCTAATAGATTAGTAATTGGCTGGCACCCACTCTGACGGAAACCAGATGGGGCCAGCAGTAAGCACAATAGAGCAGCAGATGCTGGGCCGGCCCACCTCAGCTGGCCGGGTCTGACAGCCAAGTCCAAGGGCCTGCAGTCTGCGAGGGGGTTCGGCCTGGCAAGTCAGCCTGGGAAAACCAGTGACCAAACAAAGGCAGATTCCAAAGCGCCGGCTTGCTATTCTTGCGCCAGGCAGTGCTAGCAGGACCGAGCGTTCCCAGCTTAGAGAACTGCAAGCCACGGCACCCTTGCCAGTGCACTCAGGAGTCTGAGCTCAACGCTTCCCGGAGCCACGGCATGTGTCCTTGGACGGACGTCTTGCTTCGGGCCCCCCATCGATTGGCAATTACTTAGGACCCCCCCCCCACCCCCCGCTGTGGTGAATGAAGAGGAGGCGTCATCTCCCACTGGATGGGAGAAAAGAAGCACACAGCGAGCGAGCGGTGTACCACGCATCCTCGGGAATCAGGGCCACGTGTGCATGGATCTTCTGTTCAACTCGTGAGAACTTCTGATTTCTTTCCCATACCAGTGTACCACACCGAGAATGCCACGCACTAAACAAGACCCCGCACCTCAGTCACCCTTATGGGACCGAATAGTACTGTCCCTCTGGGTTTCCCAGGCTGTCACCTTGATGGGAACAGACAGCTTCGTCTTGCTCCTAAGGAGAGGCCGGTAGGTTTGAAACATTGACCTTCTGGCTATTGGTCCCATGCACTGCGCCACGTGGCACGGTTTTTGAAGTCCTGGTTAGGGGGATATAAAATCACAGACACCAGCATTTGGCTGTCAAATGCGGGCGTGGCTGTTTGAACGTAACTGGCAGTTCCACAGGCGAAAGACCTGGGCGATCTTGGCCCAGGACACTCATCCTGGGGCAGCTCTGTCCCACGGGGTTATCATGAGTGGGAATTGACACCACGCATCCAGCAACGGCAGCAGCTACGGCCACAGCCGAGACAGAGACTTTCTATCCTGGAGTCCATCCAACCATCCCCCCGGGGCCAGACCCTGGCAGCCGCTGCCACAGGGTCAGTCCCGTTCTGCCGCCTCCGGGTGCCAGGGAAGTCCTTATAATGTACAGCCTGTCACCGCCGGGCTCCCATCAAGCATGTGAGGTTCACCCTGCTTCTGAGACCCATCTACTCCGTGCCAGCTCCCTGCCCAGGCAGCTTGTGCTCCACAGGCACGTGGGTGCTGACAGTTCGAGACGCTGGACTAGTGCTCTTTGGGGTGGACGCAGGCTCTCGCTTCTCTCGGGAACACCCTAGGAGTGGGGCTTCTGGCTGGCTGGCAGCTGTCTGCTTGCCTTTGTGAGGAATCTCGGAGCCGTGGCAGCACTATGTCGTGTTTCTGCCTGCAAACAGGAGAGTATGCGGGGCAGCCCATGTCCCTGCCAGCACTCGGTGCGACCAGCTTTTAAAGCAACATGCACCTTGCATCCTTGCGGTGGGCAGCCTTGCCCTTAACGTCCATTCCTTGGAGACAAACAGGTACTCGGCTGCTGTTTACCAGGGTGGCAGTGGAAAGGGGCAGGGGACTTCCAAAAGTCCGCAGGAAAACAGCATTCAAAGAGAAGGGCATTTTCCTGCGGGCCTTCTGAAGGCCCCTCACATTTAAATAAGACCCTTTCTGTGCAAAAAATAAGATGCGTCTCTCAAAACACTTCTTCCAAATAGGTCTGCCCCCTCTGTCCCATCCCTCCACATGCCCCCGTGAGGTTCAGAGGAGCGCTGGACAATCGTTAGTCACGCCGAGGCGGCTTCCGAAGAAGAACAATTTCCCTCACGTTGCAGAATATCTTACTACCTGTGTTGGGTTTCTGAACTGGTGATTAAGGTACTGTGATTGGTCTAGGCCCACTGACATGTCTCTAAAAGGTGTTCACGACGTCGACGTCGTAACAGCGTTACACCAAGCACTGAGGTGAAGAGCCCCTCTCTCACACACATACACCAGACGTGCTCGTCGGACTGCAGGGCAGGGGCTGCTGTGGAAGAGGGCACACACCAACCGAGTGTAACCCTCACAGAGAGATAGTGTCACTGAGGGGTTCGGTGTTCTGATCCGCAGAATGGGCACGAGGAAAGCACACCTATCACCTGGGGTTGCTGAGGGAAAAGAATTACAATCGCCATCGATGTTGGACAGGTGTGTCAAGGCTCAGACAGGACAGTAGGACTTCTTTCTTATCAGTGAAAAGAGATCATCCTTCTCTTATCAGGTCACACCATATGCCTCATTTCACTTTCATGCTGTACAGATTTATCCCTCAAACGGAAGAAACAGGAATGAGCACTGACAAAAATGCAACAGTGTAACAACCTAACCACCAAACAAAGGACCCAAGGACCTTGTCGTTGAGTATCAACGACTACAACCCCTAAGGTAAGCAGCCCAAGGGCCCGGCATCACAACACCGCACTAACTCAGTGTGTGTTCCCTCTGGGCCGAGTGGCTGGATACTGCATCGCTCTACCATCTCCCCGGTGGCTGGCACCTAGGATTCCAGCCTAGGGAAGGTGAGGGGTAGTTCTCCTGTCACGTGGGGTCACGATGAGCCAGGGACTGGCAGGGAGACCAGATCCTCTTTCCCGGAGGGTCAGGAATGTGCTCCAGTGAGAGGGGCCGTTCCAAAAGGTGGCTTCTTCTAAGCAAAGATGTGGCTTTTGACTGACAGGTGGATGGACCCTCGGGGAGGACACCAGGCAGAGCTGCAGGTCCCCACACCGCCTCGACGCCGGCCAGGGCAGGATCAGCTGTGTGCAGCCGGCTCCAGCTCACGACCACAGAAGTGGAACTGCGCTCCACGGGGATTGAGGGCTGCTTTCTGGATCTGGTAGATCTCTGGAGCCTTTCCTTTGAGGCACTCTCAGTGGACTCAAACTTTTAATACTAGTTTGAGCTTGCTAGCTGTTTGCACCACGCAGGAATTTCAATGGCTGGGACGTCTCATGTGCAATAGTCTAGAACACTCTGCGCAGTCGTCCGTGAAGGGAGCGTTGGCCTCACGAGGACGCCTGTGGATCTTCACCAGCGAGGAAAAATAACGAGCTTCACACTGGTCAGTGATTCAAATTGCTTTATATATATATTTTTTTCTTTAAGTAGGTTTTTACTGAATGTTACCCTTTACCTTTTTTCCTAATACCCAGGTTTTGCTACCATGATGATATGTTAATACTGAGATTGAATCTTGTAACATGAAGGCTGAACTGGAACATCAGAAGAAGACTGCCTGCCTTGCCCTACTTTTTGCTACAAGATGATCTAATTTGATGTGTTTCCCCCTCTTCTATTAACAAAATACAGATTTAAAAGCTTTAGCAAAATACTGTAAAAATAATGAAAATATTAGTTTGGTCTGCTCGATTGATTTAACCGCCGAAGGCAGCTGAGGGTGCAGGGGACCAGGTTAAGGGCTTTGCTGTTGTACACAGGGGTCGCTGTGAGCCAGAAAGGACGCCAGAGCACCAACCACAGCGTTAACGCCAGGTGTGCGAAGGGCATGAGATATTCTGGTACCTTTTGATTCATTTTTCCATGAACCGTTGCCATCTGTTCATAACACAAATTGTTTCCAGGAAGGGAGTGGATGAGTGGAGGGTGGGTGATCTGTAGACCCCAGCCTTGGGGAAGCCACGGAACAAGATTCTACTCGGGTCGCCAGCACTGCCCGTGGAGAGTGCTCCGAACAAGCTGGAATGAGGCCCAGCCTCTGGGTCAGTGTGAGCCCAAGGTCTTCCGGAGCCTGTGCCGAGCCTTCTCCAGGAACCAGAGGGCCGACAACCTTGACATTCCTACCTCGGTCCTCTTGAGGTGGGCAGCCAGGCGGTAAAGCGACTGGCGCGTAGTTCAGTCTGGGGGACCCGCCTTCGGGCCAATGGGGCATCATTCAGAGTTTGCTCCGTTTATGAGAAACAGATCACAAGGAGCGAGGGAAAGGAGACGTTCGGGTGGCATCTGGTTTTCCAGAGGGAGTCTTCCGAGAAGCACCTCTACGCTAGCCAGTGACTTAGAAGCAAAAAGCGCTTCAGACTGCAGGAGTGACGCATGGGGGACCTGGGGGCAGGAGAGCAGGAGGCTTCAGGAAACCCACCTCCTGTGCTGCCGGCCCTGCCCCTGCCACCGCCGCCGAGGGCCTCTCTCTTGTCACAGGGGGGTAAACGGGGGGTGGGGGGACACCTTTCACTGTGCTTTGTTGAGCTGATATTTAAGGCATGGTGTTTTATTCTAGGTCAACATCCATTGAAAATGAAAAAGCCCTTTAAGATGGGAAAGTAGTAACAATGTCATACAGAGTTTAAGTCAAAAAGGCACTGGAGACACGTTATCTGACTGGCTACTGTCATGTCAGAGTTCCTGGGATCGAGGCCAGCCTGGGGACTCTCAACAGCACCAAGGCTGGAACCTGCTTTTAGCGACAAATGGGGGTGTGACAGATGTCTCTCTAGAGAACATAAAAACACAAATAAGGTAGGATCTTTGCCCTGAGGAAATGGCTAAGCTCAGATGAGGCCTATTCCAGCTTGCCTTTGCCCGCACAAATTCCTGAGTTATTAATTAGCAGGCTCATTAGATCATTCCTTTCTATTTATTAAAGAAGTCCCCGTGCAGGCCCTCTGGAAGGGTGGCTGCTCCAGGTGGGACAGTACGATGTGCCTGCTCCAGGTGGAGCAGTACGATGCCGTAATGTTCACTTTAATTGCACAGCGTTGTCCATTTAGACAGGCTCCTTCCCGTGGGTCCAGTGAACTCAGACTTCACAGTAGTAACAGGTATTTCTGAGAGGCCCTCCTCCTCAGCGTTCTGGGGAACCTCCTCCTTTTCGTAGTGTTTGTGAGAGCCGTCCACGTGTGTGATCCAAGACCATCCATGCCGGCCACTATTCTTTGGCTTTTGGTTTCTCAAGGGGCTCAGAGAACTCAAGAGCAGGGAGCCAGCAGAGCCGGAGCTGAAGTCTCCCCTCGTTTGAATGCAGGCTGTACATGCCCTAACTGCTGGTATCACCCACCACAGCCTCAGCTTTCTCACGCGGAGGGTACAAATAACATCCCAGACTTCACACTGTGTGGTGGTAGGTACACAATTTCATGCCAACTTGCTAAAAGAACAAAGGGGTGGAGTCTAGCCTGTCAATCAGGTCACAGCCTGATGATCCCTCCTTGTAGGTGCGGCCTTCTCAAGAGGTTTCTGGGACTTCTTCTCTTTCTCCCTGTAGGTGGGACCACCCACTCTCTGCTTGACCTTCCTGTGGGCAAGCCACATGGAGCCACGCTGATGGCTGCCAGAGCCCTGGAGATGCGTCCACCACCACTGGATCCACAAGACTTTCCACCCACCGGCCTGTGATCTTCCTGCACATGCCATCAATGCAAGTGTTGTGTGAGTCTGAAGAGGAATTTATGGACTAGTATCAGACATATGGGCTAGTATCAGATTTATGGACTTGATTTGGACGGGGATGTTTTCTCAATATACAATTGCTGTTTGATATAACGCTCTCTCTTACACACCTATAAATGTCTCTGAATTTGTTTTTCTAGTCAACCCGGTCTAACACACACTGATTAAGAGAATGAGCTCAGCTGCCTGGGTCGGACTTCTGGCTTGACCACCAGCTGTACCGTCTGCTGGGGAGGGACGGAGTGCCGGCTTGGGCCTCGGCTTCTGCACCTGCCTGGTGGACCCTAAAGCACCCCCAACAGGGGATGGAACACATTATCTGTGACAGACACTCAGAACAAGGCCAACGGCATGGTCACACGCTTGATGCGTGGTAGGGTATTATTACTGGCAACAACAGTTTCTGAGTTGCTGTTCTTGAGAAGAGAATAGTTAGCAGTAAAACGTTGTAACAAAATACTTTCCCTTGAGATCTATAAGAAAACAGAATAAATCCATCTGGATTAGAAGAGAATGCAAGGCTGAGACCTGCATCTCTGGGGCAGGGGTAGGGGGTGGAGGTGTTACCAACACTTGTGATTCTTACAACATGGAGAGGTGATTTGAACAGTTTACAAAGAACTTGAGTATATACTTATAAACAAAACAAAAAACCCTTCACTCAAGCCCTTGTCTAAAGGCCAACACAGAGGAGGAATCTTTAAAGGGAAGAACAGCTACAGACTGAACAGAGCCTGTTAGTCTATTTTCCTGTTGGGCAGTGCTTACTCAGGGAAGGAAAATGCACGCAGTTAAAGGTGAATGGCTTCAATCTGAGCACAGGGAATGTGAGGCTACTGGTGTTAAGCACACGACTTTGGGGAGAGTTGGCCGACGAAGCCCCATCACAGAGCGTGCCATGGTGGGAGCCGTCACTGGGGGAGGGAGGAGGCAGTAGAAGGGGTGGACGGGCAACACTTGAGGGACACTGAACATGTCCACTCATCAAATATTCAAGGTGCCAAGCATGAAAGGCAACTTCTCTTTTCCAAGGTTTCCCAGGCCACCCTAACTTGATATTTGATGCCTCAACATTCAGAAAACCTGGAGACAAAAGAAAAGAACTGTCTTGACTCAAAATGTACGCCTGGGGCCCGGCAGGGCTGTGCTCGCATCAGGGCCCTGCAGTTGAAGGAGCAGTTAGGCTCCTCTCAGGGCATTAGAATAGGAAGCCACTCCTAATTTCCAACCAATGTCGTCATCGTCATTGGATGATCACCAGCCCGGGGTCAGGGTTCTTAATCAGGAGTGGAAATGGCCAGCGGTTCTGGAAAACCGAGGGCTTTACCCAAAAGAAAACTCCATCTACAGCAGTCCTCTGCCCTGCGGCTGGCTGTCAGCACAAGCCCGTCGTAAGCCATTCACACTCTTCACACGTCCCACGGCTGCTTCCTCGCTCACGGAGAGTCACGGAGATCTCTGTGTTACTCACTATCTGTGCTTTTATCTTGGGTTATCGTTATTTTATCCTTACCACTTTTATTTTGTTTCCGGTTTTCATGGGTGCTGTTGGGTTTCCAGCGTGTGAAGCTCAGGAGGAGGAGATGCACACAGCTAAGAACTGAAGATGTAAGGGTGGAGGGGGTGGGAGACAGGGAGGGTGAGGGTCAGGGGGAACAAACAATGTATGGGGGGGTACTAGAGCTGACGATGATTACACAACTCATTTTAAAAGTGATTTAACAATCGTGGGGGGTGCAGGGTGGAGAAAATCTTCTGAAACGGATTGTGGTAATGCTTGTCCAACTCTTTGAATTGTGTGATATGTGGATTAAGTGCCAATAAAACTGTTAAAAGAAGATGAGACCTTGCAGAATATAAAAACAGAACAGAGGTAAACACAATATTGTAGAAAGCACTGCAGTGGTAGATACTCATTCCAATAGGGTTTTAATTTCACTCTGGAGAAATGGGTTCTGAATGTTGGGTGTTGGGTTATTTTTCCTTTATCTGAGACGTGGTATACATTCATTCCCTCCATTGCATTCTACTGTCTCTATTATATTGTACTAGCCTCACCAGTCTCTTTCTTTATGTATGTCTATATATGTATATATGTATAAAGGTATGTCAAAATTAAAACACACAAAACAAAACAAGGGCACAGGAGAGAGAAGTTGCAAAGTGAGTTAACTTTTAAGAGTTGTGTAGGCCAGACTTGATGTCAACTTATAGTGACCTTATATGAGGGGCTTGAAAACATGGGTGGAAATGGAACCCAGACATAATGGGATTTTTTCCGCAAACCTTTCGAAGCTCTCTCGCCTCCCAGAGTAGAAATGCCCTTCACGGTTTTGTAAATTGTCATCTTCGTCGGGACACATGGTGAGACCCTTTCTCCTGGCGAGAGGCTGGTGGGTCGGGGCTAACAAGCAAGTGCTTACCCATTGAGAGAGACCAATTTCTAAGATTACACAACGCCCTGGAGATGTCTCAAGGCAAGCCCTAGATTTTCAGTCTAGACAAGGCTCTGACCTCGTCAGTGACCACATTTCGCCTGCACGCCACAACTTCCGTTAGCTGCAGAAGAGGAAGGAGGCTGATTCACGACAGTCAAGTGTAACAGAACGGAGCCCTGCCCGTTCTCGACCCTCCTGAACTGCCGCGCTCATTTTCGCTGGTCCTCGATCTTGTGTGACCAACCGCACAAGCGATTGGTCTTTTCAGCGATTGGCCTTTCCGGGTGACACGGCTAAAGTAAGCAAGACTAGTCGTTCCATCTTTGCTTCGAAGGAAGACGTTCACTGCATTCCTTCCGAGACAGAGCTGTCCGTCTTTCGGTCAGTACACTCGACGTTCTTCGCCACCACACCGCGATCCTCGGGCCTCAGCCCTCCTCGTGTCTTTCCACTTCACTGCCCAGCTTTCCCGCACCTGCCGCCATTCAAAGACAATGGCTGGGACAGGTGTGCCTTGATCTTGGAACAACCTGCTTTTTAGCGGACGACGTGCGCTTCCGACTCTCAGAAAACTGAAGTTCTCTCCTTTCCATGAAAGGCCTGTAAAGATGCTCCCTTGCTCGCTCTGCCCAGCGAGGCAGTGGCTCTGCGCCGGCTCCTTCCCGGCTGTCTCCGCACCGACCCGCCAGTGACCTGGGGCTGACAAGGAGCAAGTGTTGGGGCTCCTGAGGGGAACCACGTGGAAAACCGTGGATGACTTGGGGGAGGGGCATGTGCACACATAGGCCCGGGCTCCCTCCGGCTCTCACGGGGACCAAGGCAGAAAGGGACTCCTCGGTACCATGGGTTAGGTTTGAGGTATTCTGAGCAACAGCCAGCACGGAACATAACAAGAAGGCAAGAACCCGCAGCCCAGCCAGCACCGTCGAGAGGCTTACAAGGCATCGGAAGGAGCTCTCCACAGAACATGAGGATGCTGGGGAGGGCAGGGCGTTTTCTGGGTGCAAAGTGCTAGGCACACAGGGTCAGGTTTTGGGGCCTTTGTGGAGGGGCCTCCTGGCACCCACTGGCTCTGCGGAGGCCAGGGAACCGCTCAGCTGTGATACAGGCGGACTAGGCTGAGCTGCGGGCGCGGGGAAGGCGCTCTGCCAGTTTCCTCTCTTGGAATACCCCCGACTTCTTCTTCGGAAGCGAAGAAGCGCTGGGCAAGGAGCCAGATTACCTCACTCTCTCTACATTGCCCATTAATGTCTAATTTAAATAAACAAAAAAGAAAAGAGGTGCTAAATTCAAATGCCTTATTGCCAAAAGTGATTTCGGGGGGAAAAACATAACAAACACACAAAACACGGACATGTAACAGGGGAACGACCTTGATGGAAGGCGTCTGTGTGTCTGACAAAACATAGCTCAGCCCCCCGGAGCCGGAATGCATGCAGTGCATCTTGGGCACGGCACGCGGGTTTCCCCACCTTCCCCAGGTGTCCTCCTCCAGGGCAGCTCCGCTTCCGGCTCGGCTCGGTTTCCTGAGCCGAAAGAGGGCACCAGGGTGGCTGCCTCGGTCTTCAGAGGCAGACTCGACACGACAATGTCCGAGGAGGGGCCAGCTTTGTCGGACCTTCCAGGGGACTCTCAACGGAACCACCCCGGCGGATACCTTTAGCCAACAGAAATGCATTTTCTCTCCGTTGAGGTTAGAGGTCTGGATGTGGGGTGCTGGCTCTAGGGGAAGGCTCCCCTCTGTGGCTGAGGGCAGGTCCTCAGCTCAAGTCTCCCTGGCTGGCCAGCCTGGGGGGGACCTGGCCCATGAAATGGTCTGTCCCTGGATCTCAGCGCATGTCAGTCTTCCATAGAGCCCGCTCCCTTCTGTACCTCATGTGATTGGCTGTGGGCACACACCACACACATAGGATTCCATCAGCGTAACAGAGAAAACCAAATGCCCACCTGATTTGCTCGCACAGGTACCGGGGTCGGGATGGGCAGCCTGTCTTTTGTGGGCACACAATTCGACCTCAAAGGCCGTTATAAAGACAGTTACTCAAGGGGGGGGGGACACCGGGAGGCAGCAAAACGAAGCCCCGCTGTTAAGTCGGAAGTCCTCAGTGGACAAGGATGGAGTCTTTCTCTCCAAGAGGGTCTCCTCCTGTCTTCCTCAAGCCCGCGAGGAAAAGTACTTACCTCCGTGTCCGACACGGGATGTGCTTAAAGAACAGTGGTTACAGTGATGGGCAACCAAACGGCGGTTACTTGTTAGTGCACAGATCTGTCGGGAGCGCGGCGCGGGCCCTGCAAAGCCTTTCGTGCGTTAGCGCGTCCACGACGGGCCACAATGGAGCTGCGGCAGCGTGGCGTCAGTTACCTTGGGGTCCATACTGGCTCATCTGCGGACCGTATGTCCCACTGGAGTTGCTCTGCTGAAAGCTGCTGATTCCAGGGTGCATCTGGCCCCCCGGAGAAGGGTGGGGTGACATGGGCGGTGCTGTCTGCTGGGGTCCGTACTGAGACATCTGAGGGGTTCTCTGTGAGCCTGCCATAAAGCCTATGGGGAAAGAGACGGGAAGAGGTCAGCACGGTGTCTCATCCACATGCACGCAACAAACACAGATCTGGAACTGCCTGGGGAGGAGGAGGCTGGTGTGGTGAGGTGCCCTCACGTAAGAAGCCTCAAAGACATCTCGAGCCAGTGTTGAGGACCCCAGGGCTGACCGTGAGGGATCCTAACCCAGAGGCTGCCTTAGGGTGCCTGGGGGCCTATGAGTCACAAACTAGAACCAGTGTCCTTAACTCCATCCAGATGACAACATAAACCCAAACACACTGCCGTCCGGTGACACCGACGAGGCCCCAACGGGCAGCAGCAGGAAGCGCACGGCCCCCTTCCCTGCAAGCCCTCGTCTGACCAGGCTGCGTGCGGCATGCGTGCCCCACTCTGAGCGGCCGATCCCTTCCTGATCCCCAACCCCAACCCTGTGTGGAGCCCAGACCAACCCAGTCCTCCAGGTACACACTGCTGGTGTGTCCGATTGATCAGTGCTCGGCCGACTCCTGCAGACACCCCAGGCTCATGATTGCTGACAGGTGCACTTGAAGGCCAGCTCGGGGGTCTGCATTGTGCGCCGACGTCTCCTTTAAACCTGACCTGCTGGGCCGGCGGTCACCCCACCTCTGCTAATGGTTGGGCCGCTCACCAATGTCCATGTCGGAACCTGCACGCCCACATCCTGGCTCCCTGTCCGGCGGGGCCAAGCAGCCGTCAGCGGACCGTGAGGGAGCCGCTTCCTTCTCTGCGTCTCCCTGAAAGCACAGCACCCAAACGGCCACTCTCCCAGCCTGGGAGGCAGTGAGGACCCTCGCTGGTCTCAGGCACCCTCTCCTGTTTCTTGAGGTTCATTTCTGCCAGAATTCTCTTTGACAGAAACTCGGGTCCCCACCCTTTCCCCTGCATAAAACCCTCCAGGGCTTCTCCTTAGTCCTGAGTGTACAACTGTAAGCAGTTCACCACAGCCTGGAGATCTCTCAGGACCGGGGGCGCCTTTCTGAGTTGCCACCTGATCTTCCACAATGCTGCCCCACTTCACTACCTCCTCATCTACCGGCCTCTCCTCTCCTCCGCTTGCTCTCCAGGGGGCTGCCTCCTTCGCCCTTAGGCCATTCTGCTACCACCCCTTCAGTTTCCCACTTGCCTCCTTCCTCTCCCGAAACTTCTCACCACCTGAAACTGTGTGGCTCTGGTTTTGTCTCTTCCCCACTGAAACATGAGCTGCCTGAGGCCAGGGGCCAAGTCTGCCTTCACTGCTCCACTCCATCCTATGGTCCCAAGCGCGGTTAATAACGATTTTCCGAAATGTCCAAAGCGCTACGCAGCCAACAGGAACAGGGAAGTCTTCTGGCGGGCACTCTCCCCAAACTCGGCGGCACGGGTGAGGATGTCAAGGTGCAGCCACATACACGCAAACGCACGCAGGATGGGCTGTGAAGTGCCCACCCCGGGAAGGCCCGGGCGTGGGAAAGGTGAGCAGGATCACTCCTGGGGCGAGTGCTGAACACGCTCCAGACCCACCCGTCTGCGTCGTGCTAGAGCTAGTCTCGACTTATTCTCCAGGGAGAGCAGGGGCTGCCTTCCCGGGAACATCACGTCTGCACAGTAGCTTCTCCAGAGGGTCTGCTGAGGCAGCCAGATGCCTGAAGAGCCTGCCCAGGGCTGTGGAGGTTAAATGGTGGTCTTCAGGAAGACCACTGTTACACTTCAGTGAAAAACAAAACCCAGACCTGGCGACGGAGCTGCTGCCAAAAAGGATCCACGTAAAACACAAGTCGGGGGCTTCTTGTGCTTCATCCTAACTTCTTCCTAAAGACGGGCCCGAGGAAACTGAGGCCGGAGTGCAGTTCCCAGATATACACCACCACAACAGTGGTGGCTTTTTCACACCGGAAAACAATCAGAAACCAGAGCACTGAAATGACCTTAAATGAGTGCACCTTAAGATGGTCCCCGAGATGTCTCTCTGCACCTTACTCTGAAATTCTCAAGTGCTGCAGAAATAAAGGCTGCTTAATAAAAAGCCTGTTTCAATTCTATATGGATTTTTTAAAGGCGAACAACTGCTTTCCTTGCCAGTTGTTAGGGGAAGTAATACCAGGTTCATTCACTAGCGCTTGATTCCACTTCTTCCCTGGCTAGCAGCCCCGATCATATATTGAGCCAAACAAAAGCCCTACCCCCTGCCGCTGCGGGTGACCCTGGCAGGGCAGACCTGCTCCTGGGGCTGGGACCTGGGCTGAGACTTCCTGGGAACACCCTCCCATGGAGCATCTGGTGGGCTCGAACTGCTGACCTCTTGGCTAGTAGCCCAACACTGAACCCCGGTCCTTGACCGCATCAGTAGTCGGCGGATTTCGACGCCAAATGTTCAGAAAATTTTGCATCGGAGCTTGAACAAAACATCAGAATCTGACCCAACCCACGTGATTTTTGTAAACAAAAGCAGTCTGTGTTTCGGTCACTCGGCCTTGGTTGGCGTTGTTAGTACATGCTGTTTAAACTGCTTGTGGCTGTGCTCCAAGCATTTTGCTGTAAGTTTCTTAGTGTTTGTGGCTTTTTGATAAAAACACATGGGCCCTACGAAAGACTTGAAAAGAATCACTACGATAAGGAACTGGTTAACCATGTTATCGATATTGTTGATGATAATTTAGTAAACCCTTTTTTAAAAAGCTAAGGAAATGCCAAGAGCAAACCACATTAGACGGACTTTCTTTTTAGAGAAAGCCAGCCAGGTCCTAGCGAAAAAAGGCAAAGAAGGGAAAAACTCCCGAAAAGCAGCTCCTAGTTGGCAGTACGGAAGGGGATTCCCCTTCCTACAATGACTCTCTGCATCCCTCCTCCACATCCGTGTCCAGAGCTCAGATCCTCATCCATCTCAAGGTACGGACCACACTATAGTTGTTACAAGCTTCTTTAATGTTGTTTCTTATGTAATTATATTATTTAACGCTGAACTTAAGGACTTTGAAATTTCTGTGTAATGTTTTGTACAAAAAGGCAAGGTTTGGGTTAAAAACTTGGTGGTTGAGAATGGATTAATCCATTTTCAGTTATTTCTTATAGGAAAAATTGATTTGGAACTCAACTGCATCACATCTTGACGCTCCCGATTCTAGAACGGATTAGCGTCGAGGTCCGGGTTCTGCTGTACTTTTTCCCCACCGTCACCGGGGCTCCTTTCTGATCATCGCCCCCACCCCTGAGACTCCGGGCACTTATGATGCATCGTGTTTTCTCAGCTCGGGTTATCGATGTGGTGCTCTGTGGGAGAGCCCATTTCTCTGTGGGAGAGCACATTTCTTTGTTCCTGAACATCCTCTCTCAGTCCTTGAAGATTAGAAGTCACCCACTATCTCAATGGTCATCTGGCAGGAAAGCAGGCCCTGGAAAGATGCTGCCAGGAGGTGCAGTTGAAAGTCAATGCAAGCTGTGAAAGTGTCACAGCACCAAAGCCCACACAGGGGGTGGGGGGCATGCTCAAGGTGGGGGGTGGACTGTGCTAGGGAAGCTAACGGTCCCTGGGCACTTCCAAGTGGCATATTACTTCTGATGACACCTATCTTTGGTACCATACCCCACCCCACAAGGCAGTGAAAGGACATGAAACACCCCCCGCCCCCCTGAGACTAGCTTCTGTGCTGTGATCCACAAACAGCCGTCAACCGAGACCAGAAGACCTGGGGACCCCACTCTTGCTTGCGTCACCAGCGAGAATCTGGTCAAGGAGACAGACACGTAAATAAACATATATGGTGTGATGGGATGGAGCTGGCTGGGCGACCCTAGGCAAATTGTATAATTTATCCGAACCTGCCGCCTCCTCGTACGATCAAGTGCCAGGATCCACTGTGATCACGTATGGGAGCGTGTTCTTGGATCTGTGCTGTGACGCAGAGGGAGGGAGAGCTGGCGGTGATAAAGACAGGAGTATCTGTTAAGCCCTTAGTGCCCCCCACGTAGCCAGATGTCGTTCCCAACCAACTAGAATAAAGAAGACAGCTTCACAGCAACCTTTGTGTTTATTTAAGTAAGTGAATGCCCTGTGCCTCCAGAACTTGCTGACTGGAAATTCCAAAAGGCGAAAAAGAGCATCCTCGGGGAAGTAAAGGAGCGTCCGGCAGTTCACTACGCAGTTAGCAGTTGGAAGCCACGAGCCGAGCTGTGGCCACAAGAGAGACAAGGCTTTCCACTCCCAAGACCGATGGTCTCGGCACCCAAGGGCAGTTCCGCTTGGTCCTTCCGGGCGCCGTGAGTCAGAACTGACTGGGACGAAGCCAGTCGTTTCTCTGGTGTCGAGCACCCGTGGACACACTCACCGCCATCGGGCTGGGTCTGACTCAGGTCGAGCGACCCTGTAGGACCGGGCAGAACAGGCCCTGTGGGTGTCTGAGACCCTGACCGCTGACGGGAGTAGAAAGCCTCCTCTTTCTCCCACGGAGTGCCCAGGGGTTTGGAAGCGCTGACCCTGAGGTCAGCCCAACGTGTACCCGACCAGGGCTCCTGTTTGGACGGAGATGTGATTTTGCTCTGTTTGGTCATCCTGGCTACACCCGAGGGGGGCTGTGGTTTACCCTGGGGCACACAAAGCCCACGTACTTTCCTGGGGCCCTTGAGCTTGAAGACGTGATTGTGTCCGGGGCCATCCTTTCTGTAACAGCTGGGGGTCCCTGCAGTCTGGATGAGCCATGCCTGACTGGCCCTGTGGAGATGGTCATTTGGACAGCGTCCTGTCCAGTGCGGGGAGCACGCGCACATAGACATCACGTGCCAGCTGGGGCGTGTCGAAACCGGGTCACCGAGGTGCTGTGCGTGGCCCGAGAGGTGTGGCCATTCCTGCTGCACAGGAGCTGTCCCGCCAGTCCCTCCAGCAGCGATGGGGAGAGGCCTGCTCCACTCACAGTCCCTCCAGCAGCGATGGGGAGAGGCCTGCTCCACTCATGGTCCCTCCAGCAGTGATGGGGAGAGGCCTGCTCCACTCACAGTCCCTCCAGCAGCAATGGGGAGAGGCCTGCTCCACTCACGGTCCCTCCAGCAGTGATGGGGAGAAGCCTGCTTGTGGTGCCCTGGACAACTCCAGGGGGGAAATGGAACCTCACTGAGTTTCAGCCTGGGGTTCCCTGTCCCCGAGTGACACCATGCACGCAGCCTTTAATACACAGTTCGTTTCCTCTAATAAAGCTGGCTGTCTCTGTCTTCTGCCCACTCTTCTACCAGACAGGTAGACTCCTCTACGGAGTGCTTCACCTGCCTGCAGACAGGCCCTCCCCGGAGTCCCATGGCTCACACGAGCTTCTGCATCTGCAGGCCTCCGAAGTGTGGATGGTGGTCCCACCTCCAGTGGGTGGGTGGAAGAAGACCTGGTGCTCGTCAAAAAGATCCTCCATACAGATCCCTCCAAGAACACCCTGCCGGGCAGCGCTCCTCCACATCGAAGGAGGCATCACCTCAAAGCCAACAGGTTTTGTTTTTTTTAAAATAAAGCTTGACTTTCAGTTTAGCCTACAACATCTATACAGGTACGCGAGTGACCTGGGTCTCATATCTGAAAGCTCATTCATTCCACAGTCCATGGACGCGAAGGTATGTTATGTCATGATCCACAGCGTATGAGGATGCGTGCCTGCCTCTCTGTCTCTCAGACACCCCCCCACACTGAGCTCATCGAGGTGAGGCGGCCCACCATTTAGGTCCTGGCCGTTTCCTTACTGATGATAGAAGACTCCAGTTCACAGCTTTGTACCTGGACTTCACAGTTCACTCGGGGGAGGCACTGTCTGTAAACAAAATGCTCATGACACCCCAGTTTTCCTAGGGTGTCGAGAGCACCAGCTCCCCCCGACTGATGTGTCTCAGCCCTTGGATATGGGTCCACGGCTGCCTTCCAGAAAAGTGGCCCCTCTGCTCTGCCTGGGCAGTCCCACATTGGGGGTGGGCAGGGGTGGTGGTGGTGTGTGTGTGTGTGTGTGTGTGTGTGTGTGTGTGTGTCGCACATTGGGGGTGGGCAGGGGTGGTGGTGTGTGTGTGTGTGTGTCAGAGCCAGAGCGGGAGCAAGACTGTGTGTGTGTGTGTGTGTGTGTGTGTGTGTGTGTCAGAGCCAGAGCTGGAGCAAGACTTTACTCCCTGACCCTCAGCACCTGAGACGCCAGCCACGCCCTCTGCCCGTCACCTTGGTGGCTGCTGCAGCTGGAACTGTGTGAGTGCAGCACTTTGACAAAAGAGCACCTTGATTCAGAACCTGTTTATGCTTATTCCACAAAACAAAGCTCCGCAATGTGCTCATCCCGGTCTGCATTTCATTGCTGTCAAGTGATCACTGTGGGGAAGGAGGGCGCAGGCACCAGGCCACCACTGGTGGGCTTTGCAGGACACACCCCTCAGGCCAGGTGGCCTCGTCGTGAGAACCTGGAGCTCCGAGGCAGCACACAGGGGTCTGCATGTCGACAGGGACCCTTCCTGCTGTTGGGGACACAGACCTGAGGCCCAGCTGCTGCCACCGACTCGATTCTGACACTGTACGGCTCGTGTGACTTCTACAGCTATGATCTTGACAGGCGCGGAAGGACACCCCTTTCTCCCAGGGGTGGCTGCTGGGTGCCAACTGTCCATCTGTCAGTAGCAGCAGAGTGTTCCACCGTGGCTCCCCTGGGGCTCCTCCCCACTGAGGTGGCCCCCCGCCATTGATGGGCTGTCTCAATGAGTCCACCTCTGGCCATAAGCCCTCCTTCCAGGCTGCCCAACAAACAAGCCACCAGTGCTTGGCAGGGCCACTGTCTGAGACATGCACACCAGCACACCCACCCCTCCAAGGCCAGCCCAGATACAATCTCTCCCCGTCAATGCTCGGTAACAGATGCTGCTAATAAGACGGGGAGGGCCCTCTGACAGCACAAGTGGGCCCGTCTGTTTCTCCCTGTCGCTCTGGGCTGGGCACACACAAGGCGACCAGCAAGTACAAACCCAGCGAAGGACGGGGCGGATCGGGATGGGCTAGCACACCTGTGCAGCAACAGGGGCGCGGCCCCTCCGAGAAGAGAAGCTGGCCCCCATGTCCACGGGAATGCCCAAGGACGCCACTTCTGAAGACAGGTCCGTATTACCAAGCGTGGGGGTGCGCCACGCTCCGCACCAGGGGGCTGTGCGGGGGTGACCCCGGGTGACTCTCACACCCACTGCCTGCCTCACCCCGAGTCTCTTAAACTGCCTGGCATTTGGCCATGTCTTCATCTAGTTCTATCATTCTGTTTTAAGCTACCATTTAAACTTTCACTTTGTCCATGTTAATGCTTTCAGGTTTTTTGTCCCCCCTCCTTCCACTTTCCAGCTATTATTGTAGCTTTCCCGCATTCTGATGCGAGAGTAACCGTCACCAAGCCTCTCTGCCTTTACCTTGGCCTTCGCCTGCCTCGCCAGCAGGGCTAGTGATGCCACATCACCGAATCCCTAGCGGCCCTTTCATTTTTAAACCGTTTGACTGGCCCCTCACCGCCCGTTGTACCACTCAGTGGTTCAAGCTTATGGAGAAGAGCCGAGCACTCTTGACCACACAGTCAATGTAGAGCATTTTCTTTTCCCTGGTACTCAATGTTATTTGTGTAATTATTATTATCTTTTAATTGTGATAAAATACATGCGACAGAGCATTCTCCAGGGAAGGTGGGGAGGGAGGGAAAAAAATAAGCTGATACCCAGGGCTCAGGAAGAAAGGAAACGTTTTGAGAATGATGATGGCAGCATATGTACAAATGTGCTTGACACGATGGATGGATGGATGGATTGTGATAAGCGATGTCCGAGCCCCCAGTCAAATGATTAAAAGAAACCCAAACATTCCCCAATCCAACAAAGTCTCATGTATAATTCAGTGCCGATGATCACACTCTTCGTTATTCTACCACTATTAACATAAACTCATTGCCCGAAACAAATACTCTTCCCTCTTCACCCATGGCACCCACAGGTCAAGTGTAGTTGGTTTTTTTTAACTTGTCATGATATAATTATTCCTGTATCATTAACTTCCATCGGTAAATTTCTTTTAAAAAGCAACTCTTAACCAGGAAACTTGAGAGCACCTTACTGAACTTCTGTCCCCTGGGGGGGGGGCTCTTGTGTAAGGCCACCCCTTACATCATGGGGTCAGCAGGGTGTCACACCAATCCCCCCTCACCACCCACAGGGAGACCCCAGGTGGAGTCCCCACTCCCACGGCCTGTGTGGCCTGCTCTATGCTGCCGGCTTCACCTCCACTCCACAGGACTTGCACTTCCTGCCAGAAGGCAGGCTGGGTTATCTGAAATCTTCAGACACTCTCCTTATGAAATGCCTAGGAATCCTAGCTAAGCAGTAACACACGGTACTTTAGAGGCTGACTACACCACCACTTTTTAGGACACTTAAACCATCGAGTGATACGGCATGTGAATCATGTCAATTAAAAAATTAAGTTAAAATGTGTATAGATAGTATGGCTTGCAAACATATTTATGTTCCAGAGAGTCTACGGAAAACCTACATGCTGTGGTTCCTTTATGTGGTGGGACATTAACGGGAACACATGCCTGCTGCTGCCACGCTCCCGTTCCTGGATGGGACCCACGTGAATGGTCTCTCAGGAGGATTCCTAATCCAGCAGGTGGGGAGAGCCCTGCTTTCACAGGTCCTAACCCAAAGATAAGGCACACGGGGTGTCAGCCACCACAAATGACAACCAGCAGACCCCAAGGCTGGGGTCTTGGGGTCGGTTCTGATGTTTCCCAAACACTGCAGACGGTGCCCTGCATGCGGTGGGTCCCGATAAACACCCACGAGGACATGCTGAAAGCCAGCACTGCTGGAAGTGACACAGCAGCTGCGGGAGCTTACGGACCAACAACCAGCCGGACCAGACACTCGACGCCGCAGAAGAGCGGATCAGTGAATTGGTGATACATCTGCAAGACAGGCGTCAGTCACCTGCAGGAAGCAAGCAGAGAGAGGCAGAGAAACGGACGGCAGGCTGTGGAAGCCCTTCTAGGGAGAAAGACTAGGGAGAGAGAGGCAACCGTCAAGCGCATGTTTGCTGAAATTTTCCCAGAATTCATGAAAGACGTGAGTCATCGGATTCAGGAAGCACAACAACCAGCAACAGATGAATCCGTATGAAGGCACGTGACTGTGAAACTACCCCAGGACCACGGGAAGAGTTCAAAAGCAGTGAAGGGATGCAGATAACTTAAAAAGAATTTATATTTAGCCTGAAACCGGCCTGTCTATAAGCACAGCACTGATGGAAAACCATCGCTGGAGTGAAAAACAAAGACATTTATTCCGAGCCAAACCAAACTCAAGCGTATACCACCATCAGACCCTTGCTAAGCCTGGAGACCTCATTTAGGAAAAAGGAATTAAAACAAGCACTGGTGACAGACGGGACTGAGAGCGGAGCAATTCGCACAAGGGAAAAGTCCCGCCCAGTTCCATCCATGCTCTCCCACGCTTCCATCTACTAAGGAGGATTTCCACTAGGATGAAGTGTATGGCCACCTCGCCCCCAACAGGAGCCCTTTGTCCTGGCCACCAAACCCGACTCTCCTCCATCGCGCGTCACCTCCGTGAGCGGAACGGCCATGCAAACGGAGAAACCCTTGCTCTGGTCTCTCTTGAATTCAGTCACTTCAAATGCGGCGGCGCTCTGTCCATTTCTCCCTGAGAGGCCACCTGGTGGACAGGCTGCTGGGCCTCCCCCAGAGCAGGGAGCTGTGTCCTTAGCGGGGCCGCCTGTTCCACACCTCCTCCCCAGAGCTGGTTACACCTGATGGGAACAACCCCTCACTCAGCCGACAATCCAGAAAGCCAGTCCCAGAAATAACGGGCCAGCCACAATGACCCAGAAAGGCCAAGTGTGTCAGTGTCAGGCCACCGGGCCAACAGCTACACAGCTGACTAGGCCCGTTCCCTGAGCCTGACGATGAAGACAACGACGATGAGGAGAAATCAAGGTTCCTGTCCAGTGCCTGGATAGACTCTTGGGGCACAGAGCCGGTACCAGGCTCAGACGCTGGTGACAACTAGCTGGGTAAACGTCTATGCCACGGTCGAACAGCCTGTCCCGTTTTCTGGAGGGGCTGAAAAGGGAGACCAGAATCCGAAACACTTGGACGCTAGCTATCCAGAGCAAGCCTGGGCTGCCCTGCTCCGAGCTCCGGCCAGAGAAGCTGCATCTTGTCTCCATGCCCTCATTTACTCAGGAGACACGATGCTAATTTAGACCCCTTATCCCACTGGATACCAACTGTTAAGAGTTCCATAGTCTACATACTATTGGGATCCCACGATCTTACTGGAAGCCTGGCACTTGAAGGACCGCTTTATTTAGGGCCATTCTAAGGATGGCGTTCTAGATGGATCCTGTGGCCTCCTCCCCCACTCCCAAATCTGCATTCACAATGCGGATCTCCATGTCCTTGGTTATAAACCCCATTCAGAAATGGGCTGTCTTTGTTGTGTGAATGAGGCAGGGTTCCTGCGGGGTGTACTTTGAGTCAATTACCTTAAAAAAATAATAACAGGTTTAGATGTAGGTTAACAGAGCACATTAGCTTTCCTCTCAGCAATTCGCACACATTTTGTTTTACCACAGGAGTTGCAATTCCCTCCAACAGAACAGCCACCCCCCCCCTTCCTCCCGGAACCCATTTGCACCTTCTTTCCTGCCTTCTCTTCTAAGATATAAAAGAGATTCAACGAGAAATCGAGCGAGAGGTGGAATCAGAAGCAAGGAGGCAAGGAATCAGGAAGCAGACACGGAGGAGGCAGGCACCCCCCCCAGCTCCCGAGTCCCCCCCCAACTCCGGAGTCCCCCCCCCACTCCCGAGTCCCCCTGCCCCCAACTCCCGAGTCACCCCGAGGGAGCCTTGCCCTTGAGCTGGTGCTTGACCGCGGGACTCCTGTGAGAAAAGAAATCTGTTTGCCAAAGCCACCCACTGTGGATCTGTTCTAGCAGCACCGGGCCCTGGAGAGAGACGGCTACATTTACATCAATGGGGCATTTCTCGGCAGCGTCTGTTCTTGGGAGACAGCAGTATAAGTAGCAGCAAGTGTTGTCAGAGGAAAATGAGACTCAGTCTCTATTAGAAACGGCCAGGCTTTTTTTCTTGTTCTTTTCTGTGGTTGTGCTTTTAATCTCTTCACTGTGATCTTGGAAAACCGGTCCAACAGAAAATCACCATTTCTAAAATGCCTATTTATATTACCATCTAAAAAAGTTTCCAAGGCCTTTCAAATGTCTTCCTCGGTGCTGTTACGATTCATGCTTCTAAGTGGCTTTGCCCCAGGTTTTTTTTTTTTTTAAAAGAAAAACATGCTATTCGTGATTCTTACTTGTAAATTTTAAAAAAAAAAAGAAAAAATCTTACAGAAATGATTTAGCTCTCTACACCTCAGCATATTAAAAAAGCAACTGATTCATGTACTGATTATAAATGCATCACATTTTCCACATAAGAACCGAACGCAGAATGTTTTCACGTGTGGAGATGAGGAAAAACGCTCCGCAGGACAAGCGGGGCTACACGTTATCGCTACGGCGCTGCAGAGGGCAAGTGCAGGGAGAAGTCAGGTTGGAGTACTGCAGCGAGCCGGTGCAGTGGCGCTGAAGGGCTCACCGGCGAAATGAGAGTTGGCTGTTCGGCCCACCAGCGGCTCCCAGGAGAAAGACGAGACCCGAGACCGTCTGCCTCCGTAACCATTAAACTCGACGGGTGAGACTCGCTCTGTCCTCCAGGGACGCCATGAGCTGGAATCGGTGGGTTGGTGAAGAGGTTTTCTGGTTTGGGTGGCACTCGGTTAAGTGGCTCCCAACGGCAAGGTTGGTGGTGCGAGCCTACCCGGCGCCTTTGTCAGAGAAAGGCCTGCTCTCTGCTTCCAGAAAGACGGGCGGCTGTTGTTAGGTGCCATCGATCGGTTCCAATGAACACGGCCGGTCCTGCGCCGGCCATCCACACTGTCCCCTCGCCCGAGCCCACGGGTGCAGCCAGGACTGGAACCCGGGAAGCACTCCGGGCCAGCTCTTCCCTGTCACACAGGGTCTCGATGAGCTGGACATCAATGTGCTGGCACCAAAGAGCCAGACCACGAAGCAAGGATCAACAATTAAACACACGCTGGGACCACGAACAGGCAGTAGGAAAGAACGCTCCAGGCAGCCCAGCAGTGAACAGCAGGCTGTCGCCGATTAGCATGGTGACAAGGGGTCAGCGGGAAGGCCCATCCAGTGACGAATCTCCAAGTCGAAAGATGTCACACACCCGCACCGAAAATTCAAGTCAAATAACGAGTGACGGCAAAACCAGGAGAGTTCAGAAAGGAACTTCGAAGAAGCCCCACCTGAATCCAGGCCTGCACGTCACTCAACACTCTCTGCACCAGGCCTGCACGTCACGTCACACAACACATTCTGCACCAGGCCTGCACGTCACTCAACACACTCTGCACCAGGCCTGCACGTCACGTCACACAGCACACTCTGCACCAGGCCTGCACATCACGTCACACAACACACTCTGCACCAGGACTGCACGTCAC
>NW_022107431.1:10592589-10592904 GCF_000313985.2 Echinops telfairi
TCACACAACACACTCTGCACCAGGACTGCACGTCACTCAACAAACTCTGCACCAGGCCTGCACATCACATAACACACTCTGTACCACGCCTGCACGTCACTCAACACACTCTGCACCAGGCCTGCACGTCACACAACACACTCTGCACCAGGCCTGCACGACACTCAACAAACTGCACCAGGCCTGCACGTCGCACAACACACTCTGCACTAGGCCTGCACGTCACGTCACACAACACACTCTGCACCAGGCCTGCACGTCACTCAACACACTCTGCACCAGGCCTGCACGTCACTCAACACACTCTGCACCAGG
>NW_022107431.1:10594286-10602918 GCF_000313985.2 Echinops telfairi
GCCTGCACGTCACTCAACACTCGCTGCACCAGGCCTGCACGTCGCACAACACACTCTGCACCAGGCCTGCACGTTGCACAACACACTCTGCACCAGGACTGCACGTCACTCAACACACTCTGCACCAGGCCTGTGTGTCGCACAACACACTCTGTACCAGGACTGCACGTCACGTCACACAACGTACTCTGTACCAGGACTGCACGTCACGTCACACAACACACTCTGCACCAGGCCTGCAGTCGCACAACACACTCTGGAGGCAGGTGGGGTCACAGAGTGCTGCTTCTAGGCGTCCCATGCACACACTTCTAAGTTTACTCCCCACAAACTGTGTAATGCATTTGCTAGTGCACTTAAAGATTAAACAAACTAACAAAACGTGGATACTGTTTTTGCCAGAGAGGGAAAAAACCAACAATTTTGAGGTCAGGCCTAATAACAAATTTTAAACAAAACTCAGGTGGAATCTTCTCAAACTCACTGAAGCTTTGCAGTCAGTTTTCAGCAACCTAGCCCTAAAGAAAGCAACAGTTCTTAGATGGATCAAGAGTTTGCAGGACGGTTGGGAGGACCTTAAAGATGAATTTAAGTTCACGGCAGAAAGGTCAGTGTAGAAGGCTATAATGAAGGATTTTTTTGTGTGACCCCAAAGAGGTCATCTTGATAGATTTCCTCAAAGGAGATTTTATGAAAACGGCCAACGGCAGTGGTGAGATCACGCCAGGAGAGGCGCCCCGAGACATTTCTTTCCATCGCGATAGCTCACCAGCTCACCTCCAAGGGCAGAAAGGGCTGTCCTACCACAATGTCACTGGGGAACTCTACCTGGCCCATCCTACACGCTTGCCCCTTCCGACGTCTTTCTGTTCCCCAAACTCAAAGAACACCGAGAAGGAGCACGGTTGGAGTCCCGGTTGGATGCCAGAACTGCCCTTGAGACGTGGGCCAGAACCACAAGGGGCCACACAGGGAAGCCAGCGCTTCCCCACGTGGTGTTCCTGTTTAGTAAGGTGTGCGGCTTTGGAAGCAGTGCTCGTTGACTCCTCCTATCACTGACGCACGTCCTGTTGGGAAAAACGGGGTTCAGAGCACGAGGGCCCATCTCACAGGTAGAGAGGACGGCAAAGAGGGCGAGAAGAGCGGGGAGAGAACACGAGCGTAGGGTGCTGCAGGAGAGCACAGAGCCAACACACTGAGGTGGGAGCGCCCCATCCAAGACACGCCTTTTCAGCAGTTGAGCGGTGGCTCTCGCAGGGTCCTGAGGACACTTTCAGGGGCCCAGCAGCCAGCCCGGGTGAAGCGAAGCGCGTGCTGCGTTCGGCACCTGGATGAGTTAGTTTCACACTGGCACCTGTTAAACATTCACAGAAGCACGGCCTTGTTTCTGTGAGCAGCCCGATCAAAGACGCCGCCGCACGGGTGAACGAAGGCCCCTCACAGTGACCCCTCTGCCGAGCCAGCAAGCGAGGGTCTCCCCGGGAAAGGAGGGCAGAACCATTGCTCTGCACAGAGGTGTCAGATTCCTATTCGGAGAAAAACATTTTAATATCGTGTTTCTTTGCCTGCCTCACCGCTTGAACTGCTCTGTCCAGGCCCCATGGGGGTCCCCGGCTGTGCCGTTATGGGAACTGGCAGACTTGAGCCCCCTTTCCTCCTCCCCTGCTACTGCGCCCCCTCTGTAGAGAGGCCCAGAGAGCAGCCCTAGAAGCACCCCCTCCCGCAGCCCTCTGGGCTGTCCTGACGTGGACATCACCTCTCACAGGCTAAGTGAGGAGCCAGGGGAGGTGCTAGACAGGGACCACAGAATCACATCTTCCTTTGTAAAAATCCCGTATGTTTCCGTTGACAAAGGTCAGTTACTGGATCTTTACGTCACACTCTGCATTGAAGCAGGAAAAAAGCCAAACAAAAACACACCCAACCCACTACCAATGGGCTGATTTCAATTCGAAGCCACCCTGTAGGACAGGGCGGAAGGGCCCCTGTGGGTTTCAGAGACAGCAGCTCTTCCCGGGAGTGGGAAGCCTCGTCTTTCTCCCGAGAAAGCAGCAACGACGCCACCTTTTGAAGCCTTTTAGCCCAAGGTCTCACCTGAGTGGTCTGCACCTGGTCCTAACACAGCACTGATACGGGCACCGGGCAGGGATCCTGACCTCAGCCAGCTATCTGGTCTCCCCTGACGCCTGCAGGCTGTGCCTCGCTTTACACGAGGGGGCAGCGGCGAAGTTAACCGTGCAAGGTCATGGCACCAGTCGGTGAGAAAGCCTGCACGGGGACCAGACCTCGCCTCTCGGGCTGCGAAGTCGGCAAGGATGGAAACACGGGTGTGAGCCTGGGAGGCCCTGGCCTGGCTGCGTGGAGAGGTGTCTTTCTCGAGGGGGCAGCACCATGACACCGACTTCAGTGCCCAAGCTGGGAAGAGACCCACTGGCTCTGACATATATTTGCCCGGTGAGGAGGGGTCCCAGGAGGGCACTCCACTACTGGCTGCAAGCCTGGCAATTAGCAGCTACGCAGCCTAGGGTGCCTCAGAAGACAGACCTGGCGAACTCCTTCCTGCAGTCCACAGCCTAGAAAAGCCCCCGGGGGAGGGGGCCTCTGAAGGGGGCCCGGGGGCTGTCAGGAGCTGGAACGGAGGAGCTGGAGGGCACCCAGCAGCAGCACCCGCTGCAGAGTCACAAAGGCGCATACACCAAGACACTAAGAGAGGATCCCACAGGCAGCAGGGGAGCAGGGAGGGCGGCTGGGCCGAGGTCTCTGGGCATGCTGGAAAGGCCACAGGCAGCACGCAAGGGGGCAACCCGGGGCAGGAAGAACAGTGGGGGAGGTTGCTGGGGTGGCCTGGCCTCAGGCAGCGGAGGAGGAAAGGCAGCCCACAGGGCAGCCAAGCCTGGCTTGGGAGACCCGCTGGATGCTTTCACTGCGGCTGCTGCCATCAGGGGCTGCTGCGTCACGGCGCCCTCGGGTGTTTTCTGGTAGAACTGCATCACGGGGTTTTCAAGGCCTTTTTGGAAGCCTGTCTTTAGAGCCTGCCTCCAGGTGGGTGCTGACCACCCACCTTCCAAAGCAGTGAACCACTGTGCCACCAGGTGAAGAAGACCCGAGGCACCGGAGGAAGACACGTGCAGGCGCACATGCACCACACCCGGACACACTGGATGCGCTCAGACACAGCGCTTGCTGGATGCGTGTCCGTGACGGGGCCCCTTAAGGATCTTCACTTCCCATCTCGTCCGCTCTGCTCACGTCCTAGTTACAAACTAGTCTGAACTGTTCCAAGTCGCTGTGTGTGCGCGTGTGTGTACTGCATACACCCTGAAATCTGTGAGAGGTGGGACTGGATGGGAACGTCTTGTTTGGGGGGTGGGGAGAAGGGGATCTTCCAATTCTGCTTTTGACAGGCTGCAGCTCACCTGTGTTCAATGGAAAGGATGTGCTTTCCTTCTCTGACAGGTTTCTGCCTTAGACAGGGGTAGTTTTCTGCACAGCAAAAAGTAACAGAACTAGGCCTCTGTTAGAGGATAACAAAATTTGGGAAAGTGGGGGGAGAGACAACAGAAAAGTGGGTGAAAGGAAACATTGGTCTGTGTCAGATATGAAGAAAACATTTATAAAATGATCAAGGACTCATGAGGGAGGAAGGGAGGGGGAAAATGAGCTGATACCAAGGGCTCAAATAGAAAGAAAATATTTTACAAATGATGATGGCAACATATGTACAAATGTGCTTGACACAATGGATGCATACAGGGATTGTCATAAGTGCTGTTTGAGCCCCCAGTAAAATCATTTAAAAAATAAAAAGAATATTAAAAAAATGAGACTGTCCATTCAACCGAGACTGTAATTCTGAGCTATTTGTCCTCCCTGTTCCTCGATGAACACATCTCTGGACATTAGATTTGGGGGAAATTTCACACTGAACCCGATACAAGATACCCTTCCTGAAGGACTGGCTTTGGCTTGGTCCACTGTCACATGGCCCAGAGCCAAGTTTGGAGGCTGAAGAAATGAGCCCGGCTTTCTACATTCTTGATTGCACATACGCCCCATCCTAGTTCATTGTCCCCTCCGTCTCACCTGGGCTACAAGAGAAAAGAAGGATTGCCCCGTGAAGAGAGGCAAACCTGAGCGCACCTGCAGGCGGGGCACCATGCTCAGTGCCGTGCCTCGTGGTCACGAAGCCCTGTCGGAAGGCCACACCTCTTCGTCTGCTCACCTCCACATCCCGAGAACATCTCTGCGCACAGGGAACTAGGCCGAGTAAAGGCACCTGTACTGTCCTACGACCCATCTCAAATCTGACCACGACTGAGGGTACAATGGGAAGAGGAAGCAGTTTCTGAGGTGGGCAGAGAAACACACACACACACACACTTCTAGCTCTTAACGATGACCTTGGGGCCCTTCATTTCCATGCTACCTTGTCACTCTGCTCCTGGCAATATAAGGACGAGTCGGTTTTAAGAAAATCAAAAGTCGTTATCAAAATTTCAAAACCAATTTTTGGGTGCAAAACACAACACCAGCCGGTGGGGTATTAATGTCACAGTTTTTGGTGATTTCCACTTACATGGTGCTGAATTCTGAATCGTTTCTTTGGGGAGGGAAGAGGGGAGTAGGAGTGACCCAGAAACCCATGCAGTGCCGGGCTCCAGAGGGAGGGGGTACCCCCTACCAAGGGCAGGCACCACCACGGGGGCAGTGACAGCAACTTAGGGGAAGGAGGCAGGGCGGAAGGGGTAGTGTTCGTCTGGCACACGACCCAACGCCAAGAGAGTTCTGAGAGGGAGACCCGTCTACAGCAAGGGACCTCGCCAGGAACGTCCTAGACGGTTCAAGACCCCGGAGAACAAAAACACGTTTGCTGGCTGGGTCTGGGGTCTGGATGAACCCGACATCACTGGGTGGATGACAGACAGTGATACGCCATCACAAAGTCCCACATGTATTTTAAAAGCCTCGCTCTCCCCACTGACCCCCACGTGGAAAGACAAAGATTAGCCTGTTGAAAACAGAAAAGGAGGAGGCCTGAGAGAAGGAACAGTAGTTGGACTTAGAAAAGGTGCGAAAATACCTCAGGCCGGTTAACGTTTGGGATTCACGACAGGAAGAAAACAAGAGTCCTGGGAACAGGTTCTACCCAGTCAGTCAAAGGAACACGTCTGAAACCTCGGACTGTAAAAAGCCCTTGTGGCTGTGCCTGACTGAAGGTTTACAGAGTAAAGCGGCTTCCCATTCAATACTTCACAGCACCTGGCTGAGACACCGACGACGGTCCCCACAACGGGATAGCACGTCCCACTCACTCCGTGTTTGAAAACAAAAATCAAAACAATCCAAACGAATGCAGCCCTTCTGACTCACCTACTGTGGGAGTGCATTAAAAGAACGCCTGAGAGCCTGCTCACACCCCACCTGCCGTGGGCCTTTCTGGGGACAGCGCAACGCACGGTTATGACGATGTGGCTTCTGAGGGGGTCGATCATTCGACGCAGGCTGGGTTCCGATGCGGAGGGTCGCGGGATGCCGACAGACAGCTGTCAAGAAGCCGAGCAGTGGGGGGTGACCACGCGGGACTGTGTCCCCTCTTTCCTCCTGCTGAGGAAACCCACAGGCCAGCTCGTGCCTGCTGGAGCAAAGAGGGCCTCCACCCCTTCCCCAGGTTCATTGAGCCTGCCTGCCTTCCCCGAGGATGACGCGAGAGGCTCCCCTTTTTAAACGGCAGGGAGCAAAGAAAGGTCGACGTGTAGGTCAGCAAGGTGGGTGAGCATGAAGGTTAGCGTGGCTGCTAGTCAATGACTCTGGAAGATTCCACCCAGGATGCCTTCTGCCCAGATCTGACGGGCACAGAACAGTGCCTAAGAACTGCCTCGAGCCATGGCATACATTTCCCGGCACATCACAGGCCTTGAGCGGCATCAATTCTGAGCGCCATCCGTGTCCAAAAGGGAGCGTTCTGAGCGGGTCTGCCTCAGCAGATCTCAAGGACTAATTAAACCCTCATTACCGCTGCCTAATTATTCAAGCTCGGTGGGACTGCACCGAGGAAGTCCCTGCTGGCCCGCTAGACGAAAGGGGTTAAGTAACCAGTGTGGATTTTGAGAATCGGGACCCAGCACAGACCTTCAGAAACCGTCAGCGCTAACATGAATATTTAACCAGACACCACTGTGAAAATGAAAAGGGAATTCAATTAAAAGGTTTTCAAAAAATTAATTCTGACCTCTCTACATCTGTCCAAATAAATAAGCCTTCTTTTAAATGTTTTCACCTAATTGCTAATCCAATAAACTGGAAGGGCATTTGCTAGTTTCATGAAGTGTAACATTTTCTAGGGGTTAAAAATGCGATCATTGTAATGTTAATAAGACTTGGACTTAACGTTTCTACTCATATGACTGTTTTTTTAACACCACCAGCCCCCCACCCCCACATACACACAACAGCACTCTTAGGGAAAGAGGTCAAGACGTTAATTAAGTCATTTCCTACTGCTCTTTGTGAATTCTAAGACAGAAGCGTTAAAAGGGGCTAAGGGAGAAAAAGGGTAAAATGAATATACACTGGCCGGCTACAGTTATTTTAGAATTATCGCAACGTCTCCCCCAATGTTTTGGAGAGCGTAATTTATCCCACTTTGGGGGGGGGGGCAGGGTGGAGAGGCGCTTGAAGAACGCAAGGCTGCATGCTGTTTTATGAACTCTATAGGTAGATCTGGTCAAAAATAAACACCAATTGCTGGTATGCTATAGAATGCTAATGGGGTTGGGAATACCCCCGGGGACCTCCCTCTCGGGGATTCCCCCCCCCCCCAGGACAGAAAACCTAAGTGAGGGGCCGCTCCATCCAGTTTCTGATGGAAAAAGTGGATGAGAACGTGGAGGGACAAGAGGACACTGGAGCCCCAGAGGCCAGCAGTGGAGGCAGTCACCCTGGGCTGGCAAGCCTTCCACAGAAAGGAAAGCTGAAGCTGCTGGGCTTGTGGCTGAGGTCCCTTGTCAGAGCCCCAGACCAGAGCTGCAGAGGTGAGCGGGTCCCCTGCCCGGGGATGTCCTGGCCACCCCCCCCACCGTGCCCCAACCAGTGGTCAGACCCCACCCAGGCTGAGCTGCCGATGGCCAAGCGCTCTTTCCACAAAGTTGTCTCTGCTCTTTCTTGGTGAGGCTCCACGCTCCACGCTGGAAGAGCAGGCCAGTAAGGACAGGACCTGAGTCTGTGAGGACCGAGATGGAGCCAGGCCAGGCATTCCCACCGTGATGACCGCCTCGTCCCCCAGTTGTGCAGGTGAGGGTGCTTCTCGACTCCCAGACATGAGGACACAGACCCCGTGGACCCTGTCAAGGAAACCTCATCTGTCACACCGTGCACAGGAGGCGTGTGTGGGAAAGGGTCTGAGTGTGCAAACAGGCCTCCACGCACGCACAGGCTCCATCAGAGATGACCCTTGGGAAGTGTGAGAACATTCCATGTGGTCAACGTAGCACTCGGCAGCACGACAGGTTCTTCTCGTTCACGGGCTGTCGTTTCTGAGAAACTATACATTAAAAAAAGATGCCCGCCTATCTATTTTTATTCCGGTTGGCTTCCTTGATGACATCATTATTAATCATAAAGGCAGCACCGAGCTAAGTGACGTTTCAATGCCAATGAGAAGTAGTAGGGGGCATTTTCTACTAGAGTGAGCCCTGAGGCCCACTTAGAACTGTGCCCAGGTGCACTGGGAGTTCACACCAATGGTGCGAAGCAGGCAGACGGGCAGATGGACAAGAAACACATCTCATCCTGCACTGAGGCTCTCAAGTGATTTTCACTTGCAATTAAGACACAAGATCAGACGGCATTCAGAGTGGACCTTTCTTCCCGGACCTTAACAAGTAAGGACACCACCTGCTCTGGAGCCTGCGACCTACCTTTTCAGGTCGTTTAATGAGCGCAGAGCAAAGCCGCATGGTCACTGAGGCCACTCGCCAGTAGGCAGCCTCCCGTCCCCAGGGCTGGTCTGTCAGTCAGTCAAGGAGAGGCCCGGAGGGGCACACACAAGTCTCGTGGAGGGGACCGGGGTCACGGCCCTAAAAATCGCTTCAGGCTGAGCTGCTGAGCAGACGTATGGTTGCTACTGGAACCACAAGGTCATTGAGGGCCACCCAAATGGCCACGTCTCCACTGCCAATGGCCAAAACGGCAGGCACGACAGTTTGAGTGCAAGTGGAAAGTTCAAGATAGTACCGGAGGCCTGTTCACGGTGTCCCCCCTGTGCTCAGACTCCCTAACATCCCCGCCGGGAACAGGGGTGGGGCCAGGGTTGAAGGAGGAGGGTGTGGAAGGGACCTCTCTTTCCGGCACTTCAGTAATAAAGCGTACAGTCGAAGGGTTTCCAGAGAAGGGTCTCTCAGCCCTTACAGTTTCCTTGTCACCACCCCACCACCACCTTTAAAGCATTTTTTCCAGGGGGTTGGGGGAGGTGGCTTCCCCTTCACCCAAGTTCACGTGTGTCTACCCACTACTTAGTGAGATGCCCTTCCTTCCCCTCCCACCCCACCCCCGAGCAATGTGCTTATTGGTATGAAAACCTTCCCACAGTGGTCTCCGTCTGCCCCTGGCTCCGTGTCCTCCCGGCCCACCCTTT
>NW_022107431.1:10603630-10632138 GCF_000313985.2 Echinops telfairi
GGAAACTGCGTGTCCTCCCGGCCCACCCTTTGTTTCTGCATAGGGAAACTGCGTGTCCTCCCGGCCCACCCTTTGTTTCTGCACAGGGAAACTGCACGGGTGAGGTCCCGGGGTGTGAACACGAGTCTGAGGACGAGCGAGCTGCGTGTCAGCGCTCTGCTTCACGGCACAGGTGCTTGTAATCAGGGACCTTCCAGATCTGTTCCGGCTCCAGGGTCCCCCAGTTGGACACAACACCCCGCTCCGTCATGTGACAACAGAGCAAAACAGCGGCTCCTCAAACACCGTACCTTACCAGGGCCACGAAGAATACTCTCTCCACCACTGAACTTCACTAGGGCCACTACACCAGTGACATCATGCACGGCCGTTTGTCTCCGGCCTGACCACACACCACACTGTGGCTGTGTGCCGGGCAGTCGATCCGACTCAAAGCGCCCTTCTGGGACCCGGCAGAACTGCCCCCTGCAGGGTTTCCTGGACGGACGTCTCTGTAGGAGCCAATGACCAGGTCTTTCTTCCTCAGTGCGGCTGGTGGGTTCCACCCGCCGGCAGCAGAGCACTTAACGGCTTCACCACCTGGGCTGGGGCATAAACCCCGCCTGTGGTCCTGCGCAGACACACCTGGTCTGTGGGCCTTGAACTGCGCCTCTGTGAAACTTCACCCCACCTGCAAGACAGAAGCCTCCCTTTCCATGTGTGTTAAGCGTGGTCGGTTCACGTGTCTGCCCTTCATGCTAAGGGAGCATCACACAGCCTTTTGAAAAGACACAAGGAGACGAGTGAGCCGATTCACGTACGGGGCGGCTCCTGGACACAAAGCACAGCAGGTCCCCAGCCGGGACCAGAAGACTGACCTCTCTCCTGGGGCATCGGAGACTGGCTCATAGCGGGGTGGACGCTGGCCTCCGACTGGCTGCCGGGGGGCTGCGGCGGCATCTGGCTGCCTGTAAAACACAGGAGGAAGGCGGGGGTCTCTGCGTGAGTAGTGTCCTGGTGCAACAGTAAGATAAGAGCCCAGAAAGGTACAGTCCCCCCCACCCCCCCAGACAATGCACTCCACGTCTGATCGTTCATTTGAGACAAATGACTAGGTACATGCAGACATATTTAGCAAAAGACTTGCAGAAAAGTTTCATTTCCGACTGAACGCGTCTCCCCCGGTGAAGACACGAGTCCTTGCGCAGCTGCGATTTCTTGACACAATTTCTTCAGCGAACTGAACACCCCCAAGCCCTCTGACCCAAGCTCACCCCTCCCCTTCACCCTGAGTCTCAGATAGCAAATGTGAGTCTGTCTACCACAGGCAGGCATGCCTGGCTGCCAACACTTTTTCACTGGTAGCATTCAATCAATACAGCTACAGGCCAATCAGTAGATTAAAGAAAAAAGTTTGTAGCTAGACAATGTAATAGCACTGGGGAAGACCTTCATTAAAAGCACAAAACACACTGCCATACCATGCGGGGGTAGGCTGTACTACCCCGGCACCTCTTTCGCCATGCACTCCCACATTTGTCAGATGACCCCTTGTCTGATGGCCGGGGGGTTGTTTTTCCAGCGACCCGTCCAGCCCCATGAGGCAGGATCAGAGCCTCTCTCTACCACGTACAACCCTCCTTTAGCCAGGGGCCCTGGAGGCCAAGGCTCTGTTAGTGACCGACCTGCGGTCTGAGATGACGGATTCACGGAAAGGTACATATTAGGATGCAGTTGCTAAGAGAGAAACGCCGAGTCTCGGCACGGTGGGAGACTGGGCTTCGAGTTCTAAGAACCAACAGAAGTTGTCTTCCACCTCAGGCTCACTTCCTGGCTGGGACGCTGTGCAGCTTCGTTTCCAAGATGATGATGATGATGATTGTGTGTGTGTGTGTGTGTGTGTGTGTGTGTGTGTGTGTGTGTGTCGATGTTTTCACTGCTGGCCAGTCACCTCCGTTTGATGCATGGTGATGTCATGTAACAGGATGCTGCTGGTCCTGGGCCACCTTCCTGATCAACCGTGTGCTGGCGCCCGCGGTGGCCTTCCGCGTGCCAGTACACCTCACGGAGGGCTGCCCTCCTGTCCGCGGGCTCTACCCAACAGGATGCCCATTTCCAAGGGCTGGGCTACCGATAAGGTGCCCACAGTTACGTTAGTCATCTCATCATCCTCACTGCAAAGGAACATTGGCTGCATTTCTTTCTTTTTTAGTTAAAAAAACATTTTATTGGGGCTCTTATAGCTCGTATAAACAATCCATACATCAGCAGTATAAAGCATATTTGTACATCTGCTTTCTATTTGAGCCCTTGGTATCAGTGTTTCTCTTTTTACCCTCCCTCCTCCTTTCCTCCCCTGGTGACCCCTGGGTAAATTATAAATTATTATTATTTTGATATAGTACACTGACTGCTGTTTCCCTTCCCCAGTTTCTGTTATTCAGTGTGTATGTGTTTTGATCATTGCGATAGGTTCCCCCTTCCTCCCCTCACGAAATAGATTCATTTCTTTTTCTATCAGTAGACAGACACACACACACACACCCTGCATCCCTGCTGGTACAGTAGCCTAGTGATCATGGCAGAGATCAAGCTAAGGCTTTGACACCCCTCCTCCCCCCTCCCAGGGCCACTCTCCCCCGTTATGTCTAGTACTAACAAGAATTAGAATTCAGTTGAAGAGGAAACCACTGCCCTCACCAACCCACCACCGAGGGTCACCATGCACCAGGGCACAGAGTTGGGCCCTAGAACAGACACACCTTGCCCAGTTCTCTTGTAAGAAGGTTCTCTGACCCTGCCCTGCAGCCAAGGGCAGACGTGGGAGGGGTCCGGTGTGGAGCCTTTAGGACGATCACTCTCACAGCCGGAGAGGTAAGGAGGCGGCTTTCAGCTTAGGAAAGTGATGCCCAGGCCTTCAAAACACGACGGTTAGACAACACAGGGACTCCCACTGGAGGGAAGAATGTCAAACTTCTGAGAGCAGTTCTGAGTGCTTCTGGGGTGAACAGCCTTCCTCCCTCCCAGGGAAAGGGAAAGGCCAAGAATGAACTTACAGACCCTGGGGGTGGTGTAGTGGTTACGTGTTGGGCTGAACAGAGAGGTCAGCAGTTCAAAACCACCAGCAGCTCTGTGAGAGCAAGACGAGGCTTTCCAGTCCCTTTGAGAGTTAGTCTCGGAAACCTACAGGGGCAGTTCTGCTCAATCCTATAGGGCCGCTGAGAGTCCAAACTGGTCCCGTGGCAGTGAGTTTGAGGGGTGCCACCCCCCACGTCTGTCACACAGTAAACACTAGGAGGTGCTCTGACGGCAGAGCTGCCCTGGTGGCTGAGAGACTTCTATAAACAGCACATCTGTCTAACCCTTCCTGCCTCACACAGGTACCTGAGTTAAATCAGCATGAGCGCATAAGGACATGCAACATGAAAAACACTTAACATTCTGAATAAAAACCACTTCAAGGGCAAATACCGCTCCACCAACTTGACCACCGAGCTAGGGGGCTCCCGCGGGGTCACATGCTTGTCACCAACTAGCCCAAGGCCCTGGGCTGACAGCCCATTTAGAACCTCGAAGTACACTCACTGCAGCGAAACGCCCGTCATTTGAAATGTCACAGGACAGTGAGCGTGTCTCTACAGTCGCTTCTGCATGACACACTGAGTTCAGAGCTGCGTGACAGGAAAAACAAACAGGGGCTCTGTGTTGACACAGAACGCGCTCCTGCCACCCAGGGTGCCCAGGCACCGCTCCCGGAGAAAAGCTTGCAAGAAACGGAAGCATACCAGCCTGGACCCCATCTAGTGAACCGAAGCCACCCAGCCACAACCAGGCAGCCCTGCCGGTTACCTGGGGCAGTTCAACGGGTACAGACATCCCCTTAGCGCGATCCAGACATTCACCTGGGGGACGGAGCCTCCTGCTGACCAAACAAGCAGACCACCTTTCTGGGTCAGGGCAAATTCACCTGACCATACGAATGTCTTCCTGTTCTCTGGCCTCTTTGTGGTCCATAGTTCCACAGTCATGAAGATAGACCTTCATCCTCCACAAACACAGGTGAGGAGCAGCAGTATGTCTGAGAACATAATGCACCAGCTCCTCGCTTGCTGACTAACACCCCCCCCCTAATGTCCGACGTTATCCCAGAGATGCTGGCAGTGCCGACTAACCAGGATTCTTGGCAGTTACGTAATGATAGAAAAGGTACATCAGTCGATGTCTTGGTGATCTAGGGTTGCTGTAATAGAACTAGCCCAAGTGCATGGCTTGAACAAATTAACTTTCTCACTGTTTAGGAGGCTAGAAGTTCAAATTCAAGGCACTGGACAAAAGGAGTCCTGGTGACGTAGGGGGTTACTTGATGGACTAAGGCAAGGTCAGCAGTTCGAATCCACCAGCGGCTCAATGGGACAAAGATGAGGCTTTTGCATCCATAAAGATTTGCAGCCTCCGAAACCCACAGGGGCAGTTAGCCCTACGTTGCCCTAGAGGGTGCTCTGAGTCTGAATGGAGTCGGCGGCAGTGAGTTTGGGTCCTGGTTTTGGCTCTCGGGGCAGGCTCTCTCTTTCTGTTCCCTCAGCCCTTGTCTCCTTCCTGCCACGGTGGGCTAGGCATTCCTTGGCGAGCTCCGTGTGCTTTTGTGGTAACCTTGCCCCTGGGTCTGGCTGTTTGTTTCACAGCACAGGGACCCTGGGTCAAAAGGAAACCCTGGGCCCACTCCTGGTCCCCCATCCCCACCCCCACCTCCAGTTTGGTAGCAGTTGATGCCTTTGATCGCTGCTCGCTGGTCAGATCACTTGTTTGGGATTTGAAGAGACTGACTGAAGATTCAACCCAAGCCCGCAGATGCATCCTGTCTTATTAGCATCACAGCGTGAGGGGATACGAAGGGGCTTGGAAACGTCTGTGGGAAAATGATAAGATCCTAACACGGAAAATTCTAGGCAGCACAGTTGAGACATCTTTTGGAGGAACACACCTGAGTGCATAACATGTAATGCTGACATTTGTAGGTAACGATGTAATCATCCAAGATGTTGTGAGCTGATGTGGCGATCCGCTCTGTTCAGGAAATACAAATTTATGTATAGTGACCTGGTGTTTGGAACCTGAATCATGTTAGATGAGAAGTGGTGCTTAGAAAACTCATGTCTGTCCAGGGTCTAAAGAACAGTCCGAGCTCTTTGAAACAACCGAAGAGCCCTGGAGGTGTAGTGGTTCATGCTGGACTGCCAGCCACATGGTCGGTCGGCAGTTCAAAAGCACCAGCTGCTTCATGGGAGAGAGATGAGGCTTTTGGACTCTCAGAAACCCACAGGGACAGTCTCAGCCTCTTCCGTAGGGTGCCTATGAGTTGGAATTGGCTTGGTGGCAGTCGTTTTTGGAAAAAACTGAATTAAGTAAGCCTCCTCAAGGCCGTGGATTTGGATGTGACAAATGCTAGAGCTAAACGAAAGCTTACAGGCACAACGTGGTCGTTTTAAAAGAGGATATGCCAAGATGCAGGCACTGAGAGTGCTCATCGCAGCCGCGCCTACCTCCTCTCGGTGAACAAGATACCGAGTATGCGTCTGTACACGGATGCCCGCCTGCATAACATGTATAACCCCAGGAGCTCATGCAAAGCTTTCTAATGCCAATGCAACAAGAGGAGGGCTCATTTCTGCCTTCCCTTGTCCCCTAGGTATAACCGCTTTCACCCACAGCGAGAAACTTGGCCCTCACCACTTGGAAGCATTTACTTACTTGCGCCATTGCATTATATACGCTAAGCAGATTCAGAAATGTGAATCTATATAGACACTAACGACGATATAGTCATTTGCTAGGCTTCATATTGAATTTTGGGTCTCCCCTGAGGAGGACTGGCTTTTTGTTTAGATGTGTGTGTGTGTGTGTGTGTGTGTGTGTGAGAGAGAGAGAGAGAGAGAGAGAGAGAGAGAGAGAGCGCGAGACTTTTGTGGTTCTAGGACTCAGTGGCACAGGAAGATGCACAAGGTCATGTCCTCCTCATTCCCGCCATCCTGTCCCCACAGCACATCGTCGCACATCTGTGAGCCCAGCACAGCAGCATACTCGTTAAGACCACGGCTTGCTCACTCAGCCCTCCTGTTATTGGATGTCAGTGAGTCTGTTCCAACCGGCCGCGGCGCCCCTATGTGGAACAGACCCCTGCCCGGTCCTGCGTCATGCTCTAAGCTGTTCTGTTTGAGCCCATGGCTGCGGCCACCGTGTCAGTCCAACTCTTGAGGGTCCTCCCCATTCCCTCTGTCCCCTACCACACATGATGTCCTTCTCCAGGGACCGTCTCTCCTGATAGGATACGCAAGGCCTGAGGTGAAGTTTCACCATCCTAAGGAGCACTCTGCCTGTACTTTTTCCAAGACAGATCTGTTTGTTCTTCGGCAGTCTCTGGTACTGCCAATCCTCTTCACCAGCACCATGAGCAAAATGAACCAATTCTTCAGACAACCTCCCTCCAAATATGGACAGTCCTGCCATGTTAACGTAAGCATCTCAGAACTGTTTAAGGTCTATCTTCAGGGGAATTTCTTGAGGTGGGGTTGCTGTGTCTAAAGCTCTGTGCCAATCCGAATTTCTGCCAGTCCTGATGGAAGGCCCGCTTCTCCACAGCTCGTCAACAGCACCGTTCCAGTCCTGGGTGTAAGCTACGGCATCCGACAGAGCTCTGAATATGCGTTTCTCCAATCCTGAGGGTGCGTGCGCAGCCCTCCGTGCTTGTGAATTGTGTCTGTCCTGCCTCCAGTTTGCCTGCCTGGGCTTGTGTCCTTCACTTGTCAGAGTGGTTTCCGAGAGCCACCTGCTGATCCTACGGCGTGAACACCTCCCTCTCCTGGCCCGTGTGTTGTCTTTATTCTTTACTGTAGGATCGGTTTTATAATGCATTCTTAAAGCAGCCAGTGTATCGGTCTTTATTTTTACTTGTCTCAGGATTCTGAGCCATAATTAGAACGTTGTTCACTCGTGGGAATCACTGCAAGCTAAACAGGAATCCGTACTTCTTTGGTTCCTGTGCTAGATTGGTTTCGCTGTGTCCCATCTGCTGCTTATTCTGATGCTGGTGCGCAATATGGATCTAACTTTATTCTTATCCAAATGGATCCTTAGTGGTTCCGACACGATTTTTAAATGAATTCTTCTTATTGTGGATTAGGTTGGGGGGAGGTGTTTACATTGCGGACCATCAACTCTGCATTCAATAGTTGAAACCACTCATCTAAACCTACCCTGCTCCCCACAACACCATTTAAAAAACACCCAACCTTAGCCTAGGATTTTGAGAAGGTAACCTGGCCCTCTAACCCATTTCTGCACGAACTTAGGCACAGTTACGGAGTGCCGGCTGCATTCCATGGGTCAATGTGTCTGCTGTGGTGGAGCAGCTGGTTCAGCTGTGGGCCACAGTCCACATCCACGCGCTGCACCACAGGAGGGAGTCAAGGCAATCTACTTCCAGACAGACTGCCAGCCTCGGGAGTCCTGAGGAGGAGTTAGTTCTATTTGACGGCACTGTGTCGGGTTTGGTTGGCAGCTGTCTCTTTCTGAGCCAGTCCACACTGCTTTAGTTACAGTTGCTTATTGGCATGCTTTAACTTCAATCTTAACAGGCTGACTGGCTGGGTTAGTACTAGGGCAGGAGCTAGTATTTGCTCTAAAAAAGGCATTTCCTTTTTCAGTGTGTTCTAGGTTTTCTTATATGCCTTAAAAAATACGAACATGAGTATCCATTTGTCTAAATAAACTAGCCGGTTGATAGGCACACTGGAGTTGCATCGAAGGGTTATAAATAAATTAACTTAAGGAGCTCTGATGATTGTGGACTCCCGGAACAGGCGAGGCTGCGCATTTTCTTCATTTTCCTTTGGTTTCATTCAGAAATAGGCGTTTGGCACATTTGATGCTAAATTTATCCTAAGTATGCAGTCATCATTACTGGGACTATAAATGGGCTGCTCTGTACAGTTGCCTTTTGCTTGTTTATGGCTGATGCATGGAAGGGCCATTGCTTTTAGTGGGAGATATGCCAATTTTACATCCTGCTACTCTGAATTCTTTCACTGTCTGGCTTCACTCGACATGGCTTCTCTGAGGTTTTCCAGGTGCACGATCACAGCACGAGTAAACTGTTGTTAGATGCCTTTGGGTGCGTGTCGGCTCACACGGACCCTGTCTGTGTGCCACAGGACGAGACGCTGCCTGGCCGGGGCTGTCCCACACTGTTGTTAGGCTCCAGCCCACTATTGTGGCCACGGTGCCAGCCTGTATCATACGAATCTTGCTCTTTTTTGCTGCCCCTCCACCTTACCGAGCATGACGACCCTTCTCCAGGGACCAGTCCCCCCATCCTCACTTGTAGGAAGCATTCTGCTCAGACTTCTTCCAAGACAGACGTGTTTGTTCTTCTGGCCGTCTCTGGGATTCCTCTCCAACACGGGCATTCAGAAGCATCAGTTACCCCAGGGTCTGTCTTATGCGTGGCCCAATCTTCCAAGCCTATGAGGCGCCTGAGAGGGACACAGGGCTCGGGGCAGGTGCACCCGAGGTGCTCGATGTGGTTAAGTCCACCGATGACTTGACAGCTGAGGCTATGAATGCTGACTGTGGATCTAAGTTTGATGAAATCCTTGACAACTTTAATCTTGTGTGTGTGTGTGTGTGTGTGTGTGTGTGTGTGTGTGTGTGTGTGTGTTGGAGAAAAAAGTTTTTATTACTCCACATAACCAACTCTAGAAATTTCGAAACAGATGACATACTTCATTACATTAGGAGAAGAAATTATTGTTTTTCCATTTAGAATTTTAAATGAGATTTCATGCTATTTCTTTCAATAGCATGAAGTATGTGTGTTCTATGTTCAATTTTTCAAGAATGCTCAGTAAAAGCGTTGGAAATAGGTTTTATATTTTCAAGAGTATTTATTATATTTTTAAAATAGGAAAATATAATTATCGACATACTGGTATAAGAAAAAGGAGCTGCTGCCCACAAGGTTTCGAAAGGCTTTGCTCATCATGTTGTTTACAGGTCCAGCTGGAAAGATTTCTGGTTTCTTCCCCTAAAGTGTAACCCACACTGAACACGTTAGTCTTTGCTCTTCGTCCCCAAGTCCTCCTTCATCCCAGCAAGCCAAGTCGTCACATCTGCATAATGCAGGATGTTAATCACCCTTTTCCGATCCCGATGCACATTGTTTTTTGTTCTTTTTTTTAAGTTTCATTGGCACTTAATCCACATATCACACGATTCAATAAATATTTCAACCGTATCGAGAAGAGTTGTACAATCATCACCACAGACATTTCAGAATAGTTCTCCACCCTCACCCCCGTTGAATCACTTTTAAAATGAGGTGTGCAATCACCATCGCTTCTAGTGCTCCCTCCCCCTTCCCACAAGCACTGTTGGTTCCCCCAACTGCCCCCCCTCCCCCCTATCACATTCTTTTACACAAGCTCAGCTTCTCAGAGTATCTCCTCAGTGTGCAGAGTGAATCCGTATGGGGAAAGGACCCAACTTTGACACGCCCCTTCCTTAACGCATGCAGTGTATCACGTGTTCTGGTCAAATGACCGCCCTCTGGTCCATGTACACAGTGGTCAGGAGCACAATGAAGTGTTCTGATGTTTCCGTTCTTCTCAATGTAATCCACGATTTGTTAAGATTCACAGTTGAAGCCTTCACCGCATCAGTAAAGCACACAGAATCGACTCCGTGGCAGTGAGTTTGGTTTTAGACCCGTCCTGATGCCTTTGATGGGAGAAAGAGGCGGCTTTCTGCTCCCGGACAGAGACATCGTCTCAGAAACCACAGGGGCTGCTCTGCCTGGCCCTCCAGGGATGCTCTAAGTCAGAATCGATTTGACGGCAGAGAGAGCTCTCTGTCTACATGCAGGTGCCCTGGTGGCCCACGGTGGACTATGCGTCAGGTCACTAACCACCAAGCTTTCTGCTCCCATCAAAATCGACTCAAGACAGTGCCGTTGTTTGTGGAGAGCTTTTGGCTAAGTGCACTGGCTAACCCACCTAGACATGGCAGAGTGATAGTGGAGGTAGTGGGCACCGCCGTCTTGCTTGTAAACTTAGAAACACGCCAGTGTTTCTTCACTATATAAGATGAAGCAAAGATACACATGCACAAACGCATACAAGGGGCTTAAAAAGTCTGAGGGAAAATGGAATTTACAGATAATGGAAAATTTCCAAGAACATGTATCAAAGCTCCCTCATGTGTGTTTATATAATAAATTACCATGTGTAAGAAAGTAGCCTATGATTCCTATTTCCTTGAGCATGTTTCTCAGGAATGAGTGAAATTTTGTCAGCGTGCCAGGGTAGAGGATCCCCCCCGCCCCCCTTAGGCTTGTTAATATACCATATACAAATAATAAAGCTGTTAAAACTGAGCCAACCTTGAATTCACTGGAATAGAGCCCAGCAAGTCATGGTGCATTATTTTTTTTTAAAGCGTTGTTGAATTATGTGTATCAACCAAGTAATTTTTACACTAGTATGAATTTTGAGGAGAATTAAAAAAAATAGATTTTAAGAACTGGATGAAGGTCATCAACCACCAATAAACATTTTAGGCCCCAAACATGGGGATTTTAATATAAACCAGAATGGGGAAAAACTAGCGAACATGTACATTTTGGGTTAGTCAGCACCATCCAGTTACAGATAACTCACAGTGGATGAGTGTGATAGGTAGGGTTATTGTGCCAACCAGGCCAATAGGAACATGTGGGATTAGTAAGGTCGCAGTTTGATTGGAGGGCAGACAGATAAATTGCTCAGCAAGCCCCGCCTCTCTCCTCTCTCTCTGGTGGTCGGACCAGCGTGTGGCTGCTAGTTCTCTGCCTCAACTTGTGAGCTACACTACCTGTGGGACTGCCAACCTGTGGATTGTGTTGCTAGAGCTTGAGGTTCCTCCGAGACCTGCTTCGCCACGCTGCTGGTGTGTACATTACTTGAGCTGGGGACTGTCAGATCCTGTTGTCTGGCTGACTGTTGGTGACCCGCCCTGCTGTTTGCTGCCTGTGGCTGGACTGCCTGCATTGCTCTACAGAAGACTCAGCTGTCTGCTTCCTTGACTTGCACCCAGCAGCCCTCGTGAAATGAACTGCGTGCTCTGTACTGCTGTGTGGACTAATTAGCTGTTACATTCCTTCGTGCTGTATATATTATCCATATATAGATATTAAAAATCATAAGTGTCCTGGCTTTGTTTCTCTAGAGAACCGTGTCTTACATAATGAGTCACAGTGCATCACACCTTAGATTCGCTTCCAGACGAGATGGCGGGCAGTCAAGGGCAATGAGCAGGATGGTCTATGCTCCTTACCCAGTGCTGACACTCACCCCACAAGACTTCACCTCACTTCTGAGTGCCTCCTCTCACTACTACCTAAGTTGGAGGGGACAGAGAACTACCTGTTTTGTGGTAAGTGTTTGAAATGTCTCCCGAATGCTTCATAAGCTCAGACTAATATTTATATGGAGACTTAAATGTTCTCAGTAATCTATTTAAGTAATGTATCTTAAATAGATCAAGCGCAGGGAAACCTTTTCCATCATTTTAACCAAGGTAATACACTTCAGGTTCTTCAGACTATGTGGTCTCTGTCAGAACTAGGGCACTCACTTTTGGCGTGCAAAGGCAGGCGCAGACCTAGCGTAAATAAGACTTTATTTACAAAATCAGGTGGTGGCCTGGATTTGACGCGCTAACCCTGGTCTGCTGACCCCTTCTTTAAGCGATGATATCGGTAAGTTAAAACTCAGGATTGCATGCTCAAAAAGCCAATGAGCATCAAACGGTTCTTAATAATAAGCCGAGATGCAGGCACGACCTGGCTGTATGGACGCAGAAGCTTCGGTCAGACACTTTAGTTGGAGACCTGGGTTATGTTCTCCCCAAACCAGACGCAGTGCCAGGGAGGCATCGGACCCTTGCACGTGACAAGCACGGTTCTAGGACACAGACAGCAAGCACATTTTGCGGGTGCGTGGCTTCCTGAGTGGCTACCTAAACCATCACGCGCTCTCTCCTTTTATTTATTTTTTTAAGGTCAGCCCTAAACAAGAAAACAAGCCCGGACTTTTTCATCAGCTACATCCACATCCATCATCCTCAGACCGATGTTGCGAGGGGGCAGAGAATAAGCGGGAGGTCAATGGGATTTTCCATGTTTATCCTTTATCCAGGCTACAGCGTCTCTGGACTATTCCCTTCTGAATTCCCACAGCAAACAGCCGCAGGAGATTCAAAGGGCCACAGCTACCTGCCAAACCACAGGAGTCCCAACGAACACGCCAAAGTTCACCCCTCGTAAGGTGCACTCCTGTCTCCATGCGATACTACGCCGATGATCACCCTCTCATGGCCGTGAGTTGACGCTGACTCAGAGCGATCCTACAGGAGAGGGCAGAATTGCCCTGTGGGTTCCCAGTGGCAGAAGTCTTGTCTTTCTCTTGTGGCACAGCTGGTGGTTTTGAACTCCTGACCTTGGCAGCTGAAAATGAAACCCACTAGGCCACCAGGGCTCCTGTATGTGATAACAACAAGCACCCAAATGCCAAGGACTTCCACATTCCCCAAGTTATCGCGGCCGCAGAATAAGTATTTCTTCCTTTTGTACCATTACAGCTAACTAAATTGAGTAAAACAAAAAGCCCGCCCCGATGGGTGGTCTGCCAAGAGAGAATGGTGATATAATCAAGCAACAAGGTGAGCCTGCCGTCTGATGGATAGTCCTGGCCCAATAGCGATTTTAATGCCCTGAGCCAGTTCCCCAGGCAACCTTACTCGATTAGCTAGTTTGGGGCAGGGGTTAGCGAACAGCGGGCAACATCCAGAAGACAGATTTACCTGTCTTGTAAGTTCTCAGATAACTCGGGGTGGTGAGCCAAAGATGTGACATGAAGTAAAACAAAGTGCTGAGGACTGACTAGGTGGAAGGCAATTCTATTAGTCATTCAAGTAAATCAAATCCAGTCTTCCACTAGTAGTCAAGAGAACTGCTTCTCACAGTTAACATACAATGACATGCTATATGACAAGAAATTTGGACAAATTTGTTGGCCAGTCTTTCTTAATAAGGAAGGGCACCCGGGGAGCCCGCGGTACTAAGAGGCAAAGACAACTTGGGGCCTACCCATACAGCCCTGACAGCCAACAGGGATAAGGCAGCCCTGTTATTAAACAAAAGTAGAGCCTGTTCTTTGGTAGATATTAAAGTCCTGGCTGTGGTTATACACGTTTAAGAAGAAATGAAGACTATTTCCAGTCACCTGTAAATCACTCTACATGATCAAGCTCCTGCCCTGAAATGGAATCAAGATGCATTTCGTCATTTCTAGCAATTAGCAAATGAATGAATTCCTAGGATTTGTAAGGATTCAAGGGTGGGGGTGTGTCATTCACATTAGCAAGGACTGAAGAAAAAGAAACCATGGGGTAGAAATGACTGCTCACCAATGTGGAAGACATCATGGTCAAGGCCAACCTCTCCTAGCATTCCCCTCCAAGGATGGTTTGACCCAAGGCAGTGGGGGCGTCTTATTCGACGGTGAGCAGGCTTCAAACGGCTTGTGGAGGACGATGGAACGAGAAGACGATGGAATCTGTCCTCCAGCTTTTGAAGTCTCTGGCGCATCCTCCCTCAGACTTGGTCCCAGTGATGGAACCGAAGTGGATGGTTCTCTCTGGGGGTCTCTGGAACCCCGCGCCCCAGGCTGGCCCCTTCCCGATCTTCGGGGAGGTCTGTCTCACAAACCCTCCTGGCCACTCTCTGCCACTGCCCACTGCAGGCTGCTCAGAGGACGAGCTCCTGCTCGTTATTCCTTTGGCTTACGCCTTGGTTGACAATGATGTGCTCGGTGCGCTCTTTCCTTTTGCCGTGGTCCATAACAAATGTCACTGTGTGAAGGGATGGCGTTGGTGGGCTGGGCTGTGAAGACCACTTAGCGTTCTACCGCAGAGAACCACGGTGTGCGGTGATAGGCCAACCTGTAGTCACTGGCCATCTCTTTGCCCTAGTGACTGAGCCGCCACGGAGGAGGACTTGCATCCCACAGGGTTGTCAAAGAATGAGTGTGGGGAAGGAGGAGCATGCAGGTGGGAAAGAAGATTCCAGTTAACAGCCGAGCCCATTGCCCCTTTACCCCACGCAGCCAAGTCTCTAAACTCTAAAGCACACTGCCGTCAGCTGATTCTGACTCATTCCAACCCTATAGGGCAGAGTAGAAAGTCCTAGTGGGTTTCCAAGACTGTAAAGGTTTCCTGGCGCAGGAAGCCTCGTTTTTGCTCCCATGGTGTGGTTGGTGGTTTCGAACTGCTTACCTTGTGGTTAGCAGACCAAAGCATAACCGGTATGTCACCAGAGCCCCAGAGGGACTCTGTAGGGAACTTTAAATATACGTGCATCCTCTTATGTAAATATGTTAATTCACAAAAATAGAGGTATTGGCATAGGTACATATATTTATATGGCAATACAATGAGGAAGTGGACGGACTTTGGGCCTCTGCTCAAACCCTCCCTCAATGCAAGAACACTTTGTTCTAATAACCCGGCATTTTGTGATGCTCACCTTCCCTGACAAAATCGCTAAAGACCAAATGGGAGCACAAGCAAATGTGGTGAAGAAAGCTGATGGTGCCTGACAATCTAAAGATACAGGGTCCGGGGTCTTAAAGGCTTAAACAAGCGGCCATCTAGCAGAAAAGCAAGAAGCCCACATGGAAGAAGCACGCCAGCCTGTGCGGCCATTAGGCGTCAACAGGATCAGGTGCAGGCATAAGAAGACCACAAACAAACATACTGTTGATAACAAGGGGGGGTTGGAGAAGAGACCCCAAACCCATCTGCGACATCCCCTCACAGAAGGTTTGCAGGGGAGGGATGAGTCAACCAGGGTGAAGTATAGCACCTAAGAAACACACAATATTCCCCTGGTTCCTTGAGGCTTCCTCACCCCCACTATCAGGACCCCAGTCCTGCCTTTCACCGTGGACTAGGCTGGAACATGTACACAGGTACAGATAATAGCTCTTGACACATGGAATCCAGGTCAGATAAACCCCCTCGGGAACAGAAATGGGAGTAGTGATACCAGGAGGGTAGGGGGAAGGTGGGGAGAGGAGGGGGGGAGAACCACGGGGAAGAGAGACAGTAGTCGGTGTAAGATATGAAAATAATAATAATTTATAACTTATCAAGAGGACACAAGGGTGGGACAGAGGGTAAAAAGAGGGGCTGATACCAAGGGCTCAAATAGAATATAAATGTTTAGAAAATAATGATGGCAACATATGTACAAATATGCTTGATACAATTGGTATATGGATTATTATAAGAGCTGTAAGAGTCCTCCATTAAATGATCTTTAAAAAAATGGGCATCTTAGCTAATGGAATGGATGGAAAAATGAATTTTCAATCAGCCACAGTGTCCTAGACGGTCTTAGGCTTAGGCCTGTGTTCAGGTGTGTTACACAACCCACAAATGATTTTGATGATCACATCTTTCATTTTCAACTTTTGGAGGGTTGGGTGAAGGTTCAGAGAGCAGTTCGCAGTGTCACATGCAACAGTTCATACACACTGTGTTTCCACTCTTCCCCAGCCACGCTCGCTCGGGGCACCACCACTCACCCCACTCCCTCCCCGCGTCTGTCTGAGGAGGACAAGTCTCAGCACTGCGGCTTCTACTTCGCTTGCTTCCAGAACAGCAGCGACCACAACCTCTCCTGCCTCACAGGATCCAAGCAGCTGGTTGACTGGCAGCAATTCAGTCGGTCGAGAACAGGACCTGCTCCCGTTTCGGCTCACTAGCTATATTTGGCTGTGCACTTCAGTGTCCCAACGTGGACCCATCGGACTCACCACAGGCCAGGGCGGGGGGTGTGTTTGCGCGTGTGCACGGGGCTCTCAGTGTGTGGCTTGAGTGTGAACTACCCTGACCTCGCATGCCACAATCCTCCGGCCGTCAGGTGAGTTCCAATTCACAGAGACCCTCTAGGATAGAGGAGAAGGGCCCCTGTGGGTTTCCGAGGCTCTCCATCTTCACAGGAGCAGACAGCCCCACCATTCCCCCACGAGGCACTGGTGGGGCACCTCGGGGTTAGCATCCCCATCACGGAAGCCTCTCCCTACCCTACTTGCCAAGTGGGAACATGGAGCCATAGCAAGCTGACACCCCCAGCCTCCAAAGATACATCTTTCCCCGTCCGACCAACGCCTCAAAAGGTCCTTCCCAACGGAATTTCCTCAATCCGCCTGGGAGACAGAGGCATGAGTGGTGCAAATACAGCTAACTCCGCCCTTCACGGCCAATCCCCATCTGAATCAGCAAGCTGGACATTCCCTAGAAAGCCTGGACTTGACAGTGCCAGAGGGCGCCTCGCAGCCTTCACAGGAGCCTGGGACCTCAACTCCAAAGAGTGAGGACCCTGCTGGCGCGTGGCGCCTGGGGCTTAGGTGTCTCGTTAGTAACGGACCTAGGCAAGGGTCCAAGACAGGGCAGCTACACGGGCCAGTTAGCTGGGGAGTAAGAACCCAAAGGAAGAAGGAGACCGTCTGCCCACGGATCAGCTCACGCAGGGCTGGGCTCCCACCGCTTTGGGCGTCTGTGGTTCTCAATAGGATGGCCCCCACTGGTTACCTAGCTTGAATCCTCTTACTGCGCAGTGCAGGCCTGACGCCCTTCACACTGGGCTGGCTGAACTCTGACCACTTGGCAAACACCAGAACCCTTCCGGGTGGACACTCACCTCCGGAGACCTGGAGGAGCAGGGGCCACAGAGACTCCTGCGAGGGGTCCGTGGGCAAGTCTGGGGGGCGTAAGATAAGAGCACACACTCCCAGAGACAACCAGTCTGGAAGGCTGCCCGGCCCCGGGAGTGTGAGCATGAACAGTCTGCGCTCCCTGTTTCCGGGTTAGCCTACCGCGACTACCCAGTCGTTCAGGAGCCTCGGGAGCACAGTGAGTTACGAGTTGGGCTGGGAACCACAAGGTCAATGGTTTGAACCTACCGGCTGCTTCTCTGGAGCAAAAAGAGGCTTGCTCTTCCCATCAAGAGTTACAGCCTGGGAAACCCACAAGTCAGACCAGTTGGGTGAGTGCCTTTGCTCTAAGGGAAGATTCTAGAAGGGGTTCCTATGAGCCTCTTGCCACAACCTCTTCAACAATCCAAGTGTTTAAAGAAACCGTATTTTAGATATGCCAGCATTTATTTGTAACCTAAAACCTAACACGCTCGGTGCTGCCGTGCAGAGTGGGGAAGACGGATGTGTGCCCGCGGAAGTTTCTCTGACGTATGCATTCAGGGCCTTCTAGCCTGAGTTCTACGGGTGGGGCATTTTGGACAACAAGCACAACAACAGAAAGCACACCAATGTGGCACTAAAGAGGGCAGTCACACAGGGTGGGGGGAGAATTGCCCCTGCGGTTTTTCTAGAAGGTTTAAAATTTTTTCCAGAAGGAGAAAGCCTCGTCTCTCTCAGAGGAGGCTGGTGGCTTTGAACTGCTGACCTTGCAGTTCGCAGCCCAATGCGTCACCACTACGCCACCAGGGCTCGTTACTGTTGGGAACCGGATGGATGGCAGCGAGTCTGAGTTTTGAGAGAGGACACGTGTTTAGAGTGGGAGAGCTGAGAGATGACAGCCTCGCCTTGTTCCTGCCCCTCTCCCCCATGGAAAGCATACGCACTGAGCTCATCAGTCCCCCCTCTGTCCGCACAAGTGTATCAGCCACTGAGTGGTACCAAGTGGACCACAGAGTGACCTGCTTAGCTTGGACGCCTCACCAGGAGCAGGACTGTTCGTTCAGGGAGGTGCCCTCTCTGTTTCCCTGGGGCACAGGTCCAGCCTGGCCCTGTGGCTGCTGGGGCCCAAGCAACGTGCCTTAGTGAGCTGACCACTGTGTTTCCATGCCCCGTCCTTCAGCTAAGTGAGCACAACTCGGCTTCTTGGTGGCGATGGGGGCATTACACAAGAGACGCAACTTTAAGGCATGCTTGTGGACTTTGGATTCAGGCTTGACGATTTCAATAGGAAATAGGACCGCAGATGTGGCTTGACTCAGGGTAAAAGGGTGAGGGGTGGGTGGGTTGTCAGTCCTGGGCATCTGGTGGAGCTCCAGGTGCATCTCTGTGACCATCCGAGATGCCCTAACACCCACTTGGCCGGTGGAAGGAAACACCAGGGTGCAATTCTACAGTCCACCACACGGGGTCGCCCTGAGTTGGAACGGCCTAGATGGCTGCCCCTGGCTGCCAGCTTGCTTCAACAGCTTGGAAGCTCAGGCGTACGACTCACAGGTCTTGGGTTTGAACAATTCCCTGGGTGGGAGAGGGGGTCTCCGTGTGGGAGTCCTAGGACCAACCACTCAGCTGTCCTCCACTTGGAGGCCCAGACCCATGGCCAGGAGGCTCCTCTTAGCCAAGGGGCAGGTAGTAGACTTAACCCCGGTAGGCCTGCATCTCGGAGCAGCTCCCAAGGAAATCGAGCCTAATCCTCGCTTTGATGTGAGGCAGGGGAGGGGCCCTGGAGGGAGCAGGAGGCTTCTATTTCTCCCACCGACACAAATTAATAAAAACAAAATCTAATTCCCCTCCTCTCTTCCCCGTTCTTTTTCCTCCTCAATATTTTCCCGCTTTCTAAGATTCTGTGTGTGTGTGTGTTTGAGGAGCTTAATGCTTGGCTGCCTTCCGAAGCAATGGGTATCGTGACAGATGAAAGACTTGTATTCATCGTATAATTCAGAATAAGGGGGGAAAACACGACCGCTGTGCATTTAAGATTTTAACAACCTTGCAATTTTGTACAGTCGCTTCCCCACCCGTTCTTAGGAAGAAATCGGCTTTTATTCTGTTAATAACTAACCACCGTTGTAGCAGCATGGATCCGATTAGCAGTTCCCCCGGTACAAAGGGGAGACGGGGGAAAAGCTGTGAGCAGGGTTGCCAATTTGTCCACCTGGGCCCCCAGGAGGAAGATTAGCTGTGGCGTCCGCCTGCTCTCTTTCTTCCTCTGGATCACAGCTCTGGGCTGCCTGAGAGCGACAGGCCTTGTGAACGCCAGGGCATGTTCTCTGCTTTCAGAAAAGTTTCCCCAGATCCACGCTTCCTTATCACTAAATCTCGCCACCAACAGCAGTAAGCACACGTGAGGGCACTTGGAGTGTCTGTGTCCCGACACAGGGGGCATGTTTTCCTGATGGGTTAACCTTTTCCTGCCGCCCCTCATGCCCTAGAAGCAGCCTCAAAATCCATCTGACCTGGTCCTGGGTGTCCGCAGCCTGGAGACCAGAAGCACTAGATGGTGCCGGGCTACAACGACACTGAAACGGATGCCATTCGAAGGCTCTGGACAGAGACCAGGGAAAACGTGGAAGAAAGCGCTACATTCTAAAAGAGAACAAGCTTATTGGTCAGAGGCAGGACCGCCTTCATCACCCTGTGGGCCAGGTCTGGAGCCAAACTCTTCTCCTGTAGGAGAACAATCAACCCCTAGGACCGGAAGGGCAGCGTTTACCCGAGGACAAACGACCAGAGGAGGGAAAACAGGAGGCAACACAAGGAGAACTGTGCAGACAAAGTGATGGTCTATTGAGGGGTCGCAGCACATGAGGAGTTAAGTCAAGATGTCTATGAAGTGAATGGAGAACTATGATCTAGTTCACAAGAAAAAGTTAAGAGTTTAAGTCTCCCTCTCCCGCTGGTGTATAACCACTACTTAATTTATCTTTGAAGGTTATTAAGTACATGTCTAATGTACTTTGACATCACAATATGAACACCACAACATACTACTTTCAGGAAGCGTTGCTGCGTAACGAAGCTTTGCTTAGCCAATGAGCAGACTCCTTTTCGGCTCCCCAGTCTTGGGAGGCTGCTGAGGGGTTGGGGCCAATTTTCCGGGCATTGGATGAGGACCAGGACAGCCAAGCAGAGGAGGCAGCCGCCATGCCTCTTTGGAAGCTAACAGCTCAACTCCTGGCGAGCACTGTGCAGGAGATGGATGGGCCAGGCCTACTACTACGGAGCCGGGCCATGGGGCTCCATGCAGAGCAACACGATGGAGACTGTGGTACCCAGCGAGGAGGCATCTATTCCGGTCCACATGCTTATGCTTCCTTTATTCATTCCTTAATTGGGGATTGTAATGGTTGCCAAGTATGTTTTTGAAATGCATATGTATAAAGATGAATCTTGCTTTATTTCATCACTTTCAAATAGCTACAGCACATTATTCAAGAGCTGCTGGTGCAAACGATCCAGTGACTGGGCTATTTCCGCACTCCAGGTTTCCTTAGCCCGTGACGGCAGAGGCTCCTATGGTCTGGGTGATGGAGGCCCTGCGGAGGGGGACGAACAGGTGACACTCTCACGAAGACCAGGAAGCGTACCTGAAGTGTGGTGACGAGGAATGCTCCAAGTGCCATCATGCTTGGTAAAGCAGAAGAGCGAGAAAGAGAGGGCGGCCTGGAGGCGATGGGCTGACCTGGTGGCTGCATCGATGGAGCAAGAATGCTTGGGAGGGTGGTGCAGCCCGGGGCCGTGTTTCCTTCTGTTGTGCATGAGGTCGTGATAGGTCGGCATGAACTCACTGGCCCCTAGCCAGGGTGAGGCTGGGGGTCTGAGTCCATGCAGAGGGACCTGGGCAGAAAGGCCTGCCCCTGAAGGCTCACCATCACGAGGGCCCTAAGCGGCCCCGCTGGCACGAGTGGGGGTGCCACCTATTGGAAGCCATTTATTGGCAAGTGGCTTTTGCATCTGGGCGACCATGAAACTTTCCCAGGTTGGCTTATTTCCTTGTCGATCGCTTGCTTTGAAGGTGGATGAATTGCTACTAGATATTGACCAAGAAAAGCCTCTGTGGCCGTGGAGGCTCTGCCCTCGTAGACAGGCTCAACCCTGGAAAGCCCACGGAGCAGCTCTACTCTGTGGACATGTACCTCCCGGGTGGTAAACCTATGGGGTCATCCACCTATGGGGCCGCTGGGTTATGGTTAGGTGGCTGCAGCTCATGTTTGAATCCTGGCGTTCCTCCACACGGCAGAGTGGAACTGCTTCACGGAGTCTGGTGGGGGCGGTAGGCTGGAACCCCTGCGGGAACAGTGTCTGGGTCTTTCCTCCACGAGCCGCTCGGTAGGTTCAACTCGCCAACTGCCAGTTACCAGGGTGCTAACAATAATTCAGTGATGAAAAAATGGCAGCACAGACCCTTCCAGGATTGTGCTACAAGAATGACGTGGCACAGTTTCTGTATCTGATCAGTGAGGGGAGGGTCCACGAGGTGAAGGTCTAGCTGAGATCAGCAAGCCCTCTAAGAACTGGGGCAGTTCTGTTTCCCAGGGGAAACAGAGGAACTTCATCTGCCAATGTGGACGCTCTCAGGAGAGAGGGGCACAGGAGGACTGCACACCAACTACTGGGACCCCCAGAGCAGCAAGATGGTCCCAGGCACCCAGCAGAAGCAACATGACTGGCTCTAGGCCTCTGCTCCTGAATTCCTGTTTCTTGCATGGGGACAGCGAGTCCCGGTGAACACCTGTCTCTTACTTGCCCATCATTGTTCTTGGCGCCGGGGAATCAGAGAGCAACACTGACTGCCCTCAAAGCCCGCCTCGTGTTGCTGGTGGGCTGCTGGGCCACCCGGGCTGCGCTCTGTTTAGTCATGACTTTGCAGAGAGAGAGGTCTTGAAGTTGGGTCTGGAGGCTTAACTAGGAGTTTGTCGGGTTGCTGTGGGAATTCGGGGGGGGAAGGAATGCTATTCTTTAATTCTACTTGAGGAGCAAAGACTTGGCCAGAGTCAGGGTCAAAGAACCTAACAGGACATACAGGGTGACCTCCCTGGGTGGACACAGTGGTTACCCCAAAGGCTGGAGGTCCCCACCATCGGCTGCTGTACAGGAGAAAGAGGTGGCCGCCCGCTGCACTGCTAGCCTTGTACACCCAACCAAGCCGTTGTGCTCTGTGCTGTGCTGGAGGGCACTGCGAGTCAGGATCACCCGATGGCAGTGGTTTGGGATGGGGGCCTCTGATAAAGGGCAATGACAAAACAAACAGCCACACGTCACGGCTCCGATCTCTAAAACGCACAGGATGTTTGTCTTTTTTCAAGTGGAATTTAAGTGACGTGACCATTGGATTATGTGCCAAATGGACTTAAAATAACAACTGTGAGAAGAAGGGAGTCTGCTATTACATCTCTAATCAGCTTGAGAATATTTATCTCACAATGATGTTTTTTCGGTAACCCTTCTGTGGGAGGGATGCCCAATTGTCTACAGATGGGCTTCGGGACTCCACTCCAACCCCCTCATTCACATCGCTATTAACTAATTGTTTGTTTTGGATCTTTTGATACCTGATCCCATTGACACCTCATGACCACACAGGCTGGTGTGCTTCTTCCATGTGGGTTTTGTTGCTTCTCAGCTAGATGCCTGCTTGTTTATCTTCAGCCTTTAAGACCCCAGACACTGTATCTTTTGATAGCCAGGTACCATCCGCTTTCTTCACCACATTTGCTTATGTACCCATTTTGTCTTCAGCGATCGTATTGGTAAGGTGAGTCTCAAAGAATTCCAGGTTATCAGAATAAAGTGTTCTTGTGATTGAGGGGGCTTGAGTTGAGGCTCAAAGTTCACCTGCTATCTTAATACTTAACGTATAAATATTGGTATACTGGCCTCTAAACTTTTCATTATAAATTAATATATTTACATGCCTATAACTATACTTCTATAACTAGCTTTTGCTTCCTACTTCTTTCCTCTGTTTCCTGTCACCGTCCTCCTGTCCCATTGTCACGCTCACCCTGCACTTGGCTCTCAGTCATTCCTCTCAGATACCTTGCACTTGATCAACACCCCACCCCACCCCAGGCCTCGCCATCATTTTTAGATCTCTTGTTGTTCCCTCATCCCTGAGTTTGTTGGCGCCCCAACCCATCCTCTCCCATGTCCCCCAGGTTACAAGGAAGGGACAATTCAACCAGGGTGCAGCACTGATGAAACACACACTATTCCTCTCGTTTCTGAATGACCCGGTTCTACCTTACAAATCCAGCTAGACCGGGTACACACATTGGTACAGGTAAGAGCTCTTGGCACATGGAATTCAGAACAGATAAAATCCTCAGGAACAGTAGTGGGAATAGTGATATCATGAAGGTAGGGGGATAGTGGGATCAGGGGGTGTAGGGGGAGAAAGGGGGAACCCATCACAAGGTTGGATATATAGCCCACGCCCCAGGGAGACGAATAACAGAAATATGGGTGAAGGCAGACATTACAGTGTAAGACATGAGATAACAACAACAATATATAATTGATCAAGGATTCACGAGGGAGGGAGGCGAAAAAAGAAGAGCCGATACCAAGGGCTCAAGTAGAAAGAAAATGTTTTGGAAATGTTGACGGCAACATACGTCCAAGTGTGCTTAATACAATTGAATGATGGACTGTTATAAGATTTGTAAGAGCCCCACTCCCAATAAAATGATAAAAAGAATAGTACTTTTTTTATTCCTGTGACATTATTTGCAATTGAGCGACGACAATTTCTAGGAAGATCAGAACAACATGGCAATAGGCTCCCCTAAGAAAAAGCGACTGAGATACTTAGCACCGAGCTTTTCCGTGACCGGCACACACCCGCTGTCACTGTGGACACCCGCTTGCTCTGCCTGCGAGCCAGCCAAGGGGCGCTGCCCAGACACAGCTGGCCTCTTCCTCTGAGTGGCTGCTAGAACAGCACACTCTCCTACTTCGTCCCCTTACCTGCTTCAGGTCACTGCACCTGTGAGTCCCCTCCTCCTGGGCTTCTCACACTCGGCTGCCTGGGACAATCACCCCAAACCAAATCCAAACTCACTGCCGCCGCCGAGCCACTTAGGACTCAGAGAGACCCTAGTAGGACAGGGTAGAACCGGCCTGTGGATCTCTGAGGCTTTTCCCCCTCAGATGGCGGGTGGTTGTGAACTGCTGACTTCAAGGTTAGTGGTCCAGTGCACAAGCCACTACCACCCCCGGAGCCTCTTGAGCCACCACCCTGAGAGCTGAAAAAGGAGTGCCTACCTCAGAGCATGGAACCCCTCATCCTGGGGTGGGCCAGGCCCCGAGAGCTGAAAAAGGAGTGCCCACCTCAGAGCATGGAACCCCTCATCCTGGGGTGGGCCAGGCCCCGTCCTGTGTGCAGGCTCCCCGGGTGGTCTGTGAAAGGACCTGCACTCATGACGGAGGTGAGCAGGCAGCAGCGTCACAGTCAGCTGGGACTTGTTGAAGCTGAGGATGCTCAGGCCTGGTGGTCTCATCTAAGACCCTAAAGCAGTGGTTCTCAACCTTCCTAATGCCGCGACCCTTTAATACAGTTCATCAGGTTGGGGTGACTCCCAAATATAAAGTTATTTTCGTTGCTACTTCAACACTGTCATTTTGCTAGTTATGAATCGGGGGACCTCTGTGAAAGGGTCGTTTGACCCCCAAAGGGGTCGAGTGAGACCCACAGGTTGAGAACCGCTGCCTAAAGGCTCACAGATGAGCTTCTCCAGCTTTTCTCCTGGGGCCAGTGTCAGCGGAGCATGCTCCTTCCTTCCGTTCCTAACCCAGGAGCCAGCCGCTCCCTGTGCAGAAGGCCTCCGCCAAATCCTCCTCCCACCCCTCTCTGTGCGGCCCTGCCACCCGTCTCTGCAGGGGCTGCTCCTACGAACCCCTCTGCCTCTCCCAGCACCCACCCCTCGCAGCAGCCAGATGCTGAAACCCTAAAAGCCGAAATCATGCCAGTCCTGCCTTCTCGGGCTCCCAGAGGTCTCACGAGGCACGTGAAGTACATTTCTCAGTGCTCACATGACCTTGGAGAACCTGGCTCAACCACTAGCGGAAGGCGGGCAGTTTGAGCCCATCCAGAGGCACCTCAGAATAAAAGCCTGGCTAGCTTCCTCCAAAAGACCTCAGTGTTGAAGACCCCATGGATCACCAGTGGGGTCACCGGGAGTCTGGACTGACAGCAGTTAACCACAGGCCGGCTCTCGGCTCCCTCCCAGCAACCGCCGGCCCTTGTGTTCCATGCCTCCCCAGCAGACTCCCCCGCAGGCCCCAGCGACACAGGGCCCCTAGCCACAGGACAGCAAGCACTCAACAGTCGGGGCTGCCGTTCCTCTGCCAGGACACCCCCTTCCTCTCCACACTCCCAGGGTTCCCTCCTGCACATCTTCCAGGGACCGTGTTCACATGGCTCAGTGACCCCTCCCCTCTAGCCAGCCATGCCCTTGTGAAGTCAATGTTGGCCTTGTGTGCACGCACACTCCCGCCTCTCCAAGCACACCTTCGAGCTCCTGGGCGTTCCCGAGGCCTGAGGCCGGGTCACAGCCCCAGGAAGGGTGGCAGGGAGGGAGGGAATGGCTGATGGGCTGGCTGGTTTTCTGGGGATGTCAGGTAACATCCCCAAGCAAAAGGGCAGCAAGGTCACGCCCTTGGCATTTGGCCGTGCGCACTTAATGGAGTTCCCAAGTACAAACTCTGGGGTCACTTTCTGTTTGGACAGGAGCATCTAAGCACGAGCCACCCCTGGCCCCATCATTTCTCAACATGCAGATGTGGATTATTAAAGATGAATGCCTTTTAGGATTGGTGCCGGCATTCCGTTTGTCTCCTGCCGAAACTAATTCTGCTCCTCATCAGTCAATGACAGCCCACATCGCCCCGTCATGGAAGGGAACTCAGAGGTGCGTGGGTGTGAATGGAGAATCAGCAATGAAGCTGATTAGAACGGGACATACGGCCACGATCGATCACTGCGCCATCCTCCTCCTGCCTTCAGGTGGGGCTCAAGGCTCTTGTGCCTCCCGAGGCTGCTCGGTGCCAGTGCCTTGAGCAGCTCTGAGCAGAGGCCACAACCTCTCTAGGGACGGCTTGACTCGATGGGCAAGCGAGTGGATGACCATTTTCCCAAATGCAATCTGAGGGCTTTGGGCACGTAACTCCTTGGAGGCTACAAGGAGCTCTTGGGAAGATCTGGGACGTTCAGGCTCTGCTCCGGGCCCTTGCTCCCACAGCAGGGCTCCCAGTGTGGCTGGAAAACAGCGGCCAAGTCCAAAGACAGGACACGGATGTCTCCCAGCCCCAGCAAGGGGACAGAGTTTCCTCTGCAGAGATTGAGGAGTGGGTGTGGATGGCCCATCAACCTTGGGACACCCCCCCCACCACACACACACACACACACACTGCTAATTGTATTCAAACTCACTGCCATCGAGTGGATGCCCCTGTGGGTTTTCAAGACTCTTTATGAGAGTAGAAAGTCTCGTCTTTCTGGTGGTTTCGAACTGCTGACCTTGGGGTTAGCAGCCCCACCTGTGACCACTAAGCCACCAGAGCTGCATGCTAGTTGTACACAGCAAGGGAACCGCTCAACCAAGAAAGTGCCCTGGGGGTTCCCACTGAAACCTGACTGCTCCCCCACGCCCCCGCCCCCAACTACAGTGCACCAGAGAGGGAGGAGGTTAAGAGCGGAAACCAAATGGAGCACATCAGGGCAGCCTCTCCTTCACACTGCTCTCAGGCCATCTCTCTGGCCCCTTGGGTCTCTGCTCTGCTTAGGCAACGTTATACAGCTCTCTCAGCACTGTGGACAAATGCCCAAGACGCATGCCACTCAACCAAAGCCTTAGCCCAAAGGTGCTCTGCCTTAACCCTGTGGCTTGGGAACTGCCTAGCTCACCCATCTAAGTGCCAGGAGGTACCCCTCTCCACAAGCAGCCTCCAAGACCCGCAAGCACTCAGCGAGACTCACTCCATGGGCCTGGGCTGGGAAGCCCACCGCGGCCTCAGCCACTGCTTTGCAGCATCACTGGGGCAACGGTTCCCCCTCCCTGGGCTGGGATCTCAGGTCCAAAGGACCCGCTCCACTCCCGGCTCTTCATTCCCGAAGTTAGGGAGGCCCCCCTTCCTGCTTCTGAGATGGTTCATCTTAAGCGCAGTGGGACGGCCAATGGACCGACCCAGGGGTTACAGTGCTGAGTTTTCACGATCAAGGGAAACCTGCTCACAACACCGTGTCTTTCCCCACCTCCTTCCCAGCGGGAAAGGTCACGTGAAGGGAGTTGCTAAGACTGGCTGGAAGTGCCCAGCCAAGTAATCCACCTGAACACCATGACATTGGGTCAGTCTGCTGCTAGGGACCCTCTTTAGAGTGCTATGGGTCAAGACGTCACGTGGAGAAATAAAGTGGGAGGGAGTGAGGACCGCCGGAGGAGGAGCTGTGCATTTACACAATGACGCTGGGTGCACCACAGACTGCCCAGAAGCCACGGCAGTGGAGTCCACATGCTCCTTAGAAGCAGGAGGCCTGCGTCTCATGCGCTCTGGACCCGTCATCAGGAGGAGCTGGTCCCAGTAAAGCAGCGGCCGGGAGCAAGCTGAGAGAGAGCTCGTCTTGCTAGATGAGATACATCCTGGAGACAGAGCTACACCACAGTGGAGACAACAGGCGCAGAGACACCAAGGAGGGTGCGGATGAGGTAGGCAGGTGGGTCCGTGAAAAGGAACGAGGTCCTCAGTGCGATGGACCCACGGTGGTGAGATGATGGCCCGGAACCCAGCAAGGCGGGTGGCAGGGAGCACGATGGGGCGGGTGCTGATCTGTTGCTCACAGGCTCCTGATGAGTTGGATCTGACTTGAGGGTACCGCACACCAAAACCACTCACTCCCCACCAGCAGGGCAGGGCACCCAGGGGTGCTGGGCGACAGCAGTTCAGCTCTGTGGCCCCGTCTTGGCTTCTGATGTTGTTTGTGGGGAGCTGGCCCTCCAGAAACATGGCTGGAGGGCACCCATGACCAGTCCCTCCTCTCCCCAGCGGAGACCGGGCTTGGCACACTCAATCAGCGACAGAGAGGACAGGGGTTCCGGCATCCTGGAACGAAGGAACTAGTGAGCCGTGCCGAGCGGCCGGCTCCTCTTTCCAAAAGGCAAAATGGATTGTTGCTCTTTTTAACTGCCACTAAGCATCGTTTGGAAAGGATCTGAAATTACTGTTTTGTGTAGCATACAAATATTTTACTTTGTCAGGGGAAAACAATGCTGGCTTAAGTTGGCGTGGGTTGGTAGGAGCTGCTGAACTGATGGTTCCTGTGCTGCCGGAGATGAAGACCCGGGCATCTCCACGGACTTGTGTGCTGACTTCCCAGCCTGCTCCCACTGTCAGGAAGCGGCGGGCACCTGCCCGGTCACTGCTGTTGCAGGTTTCTGCCCCGAGAGAAGCCACGGAGGACTGCTGGGTTGGGGGTAGGGGATTCGAAAGAGGGCCCCTGGGTAGGGCGACTGCGGTCAAACACTCCTCACAGGGTGACGAGGGGGACCAACGTGGAGCCCTTCGCAGGGAGGCCGACAGCTCTGAGAGCAGGGCTCAGCACAGGGAAGTGAAAATGCGTGTCGGGCAGGTCAGGCTAGTGCCTGAGCGGAGCCTGGCCCGGGAGAATGGATTAGGAGACTGAGC
>NW_022107431.1:10632238-10634407 GCF_000313985.2 Echinops telfairi
TAATCTTGATAAATTAGACCAGGAACTATCATTTCCGCTCGCCGAAACCCTTCCTGCTTGCTCTGGCCCGCACCTGGCCCGGCACCCACATCCATTTTTCTCTTTCCCATTAAGGCGTCCTTCCGGGATCGGCTTGTCTCAAAGTCAAATTAAGCAAGAAAATGAGTTTTCGGAGCAGTCTCTCCGTGTTTGCACCGAAGAGAGAAGCTGGCTGAGAACCTCCCCCAGGAACCCGTGGTCCTGGGGGGGCGGAGTCTTTCTACCACTGCCCCAGCCTAAAGGGGTGGGTGGGGGGGCCTCCTTGGCGGGAGGGCACAACCAGACTCTGGAAAGCTCTGTAGCCCAGAGGCAGGGCGAGCTTGGCCTGGGCCACCCCTGCAGGCTCTGGAGACCCATGATCAATGGACAGCATTTGGTGATTCCTCATTTGGGTGGGTCAAGGCTGTGGAGAGGGGTGCTGTGAGGCGGCCCCCTGGCACGGCACCCCCCACTCAGGGGGTGGATGGGGAGGTGGAGGGGCTGCACAGGTGATGAGAGGAAGATGTGGAGCAGGAGCGGGCCCTTGCCAACCTTTCCTGCCTCCTCCAGCAGTCTGCAGCCTGGGCCGGAGCGGAAGGTCAAGAGCTTACCCAGCCAACCAAAGCCAAGCGTGCTGCGCGAGTCGATGCTGACTCACAGCAACCCTGCCTACAGGGCAGGGTGGAAGAGCCCCTGCGCATTTCTGAGACGGTCACTCTTTAAGGAAGTAGAAGTAGACTCCCGTCTTCCTCCTGTGGAGCTGGGGGCTTGGACAGCACAGGAACCCTGGTGCTAGAGTTGGTTGGTGGGGTTTCAACACACACAAAATAGTGACAAGCTGCCCAGGACCTGGGACGTAGTCTCGTCACCGATCTTGGGCTGGGCTCATGTCAATCACGAGGAAAGCGATTTGCTGGTGACACGAGGGAAGCGGGGGTTCACTATTGGGTGTGGGGCACCCGGTGTAACTCAGGTCACCTCTGGGGTGCAGCCTTGCCTTCTGCCTGTCTCCCACCTTCTTAAGCTACTCTGGCCAAACCTGCATGAGGCCCTTGGCCCACGTCTGTCACGGGTCGGAAGAAAGATGACATCCATCGTAGGAAATGAAAACAGGAGCCCTGTTGGCAGCAAAAGGCTCCGTGCTCTCCGACTACCTGCGACAACGTTCCTGGAGACGTTGAACAGAAAGGCTGACAACCTGCTTAAAGTAACAAAATCACACTGCTGCCCCCCCGCCCCCAGGGATTTTCTGGTGAAGACACGGTACCCGTCTCTGGCTAGCTCGCCTGGTCCTGCCGGGTCACTCTCCGTCCGCGGGCTCTCCCCACGCATTCGGAGCTGCGAGAGGACATGGCTGCCAACACTCACGGCACTCCGGTGGCCTGGAATTTCCATGGGCGAGTCCCTCGGTCTCAGCTCGAGGACCCACGGCGGCTGTCATCGCCATCATGGTTGGCACTAAAGGTTTCTACTATTCATAACAGAATCGGCACCCATGTCTCACAGCAGCCGGGGCAGCGCTTGGCTGGGTACCTGCTTCTCTCTCTATGAACATACCTCATCTTCAGGACAGTCCTGCTGCGGGTTGCAGGGCTACTATCTCGACTTCCCAGATGCAGAATCTGCAAAACGGGGAGGCTGAGGGCCTGGCAGCGGGACCGGAGGGTGACGTGCCGCCAGTCTAACGGAAGGCAGATGAATTGATTCAGAAACGTTCTATTTTTCATGTTTCATGTCATTCTGCATGATGTAGCGCTGCCCCCCAGCAACGCCAGTGGTGGAGTGTCTCTGGGGCTGCGGGGTTCGGTAAGGTGGGAGCACACAGGTAGTTCCAACAGCACTGGGACACTCCAACTCTTCAACTGGGGAGAGGGCCCACGAGTTCTCACGTGACGGTCATGCTTCACAACGAACACGTCACCGCGCTCTGCATATATGCCACAGGTGCGCCCACCACCTGTCTAGGTGACATTCGTGATCGACGAGGGGTGACATGGAGAATGGGCTCAGAGAGAAGTGTTTCCTTCTGTTGTATGGAGGTCGCTACCCGCCGGAACAACTGGAGGGCACCTAACAACAGCAGCGCGGTCACACAGCTGCCAGGATTGAAAATGCATCAGCAGTTCAACAGCGCCCCTGCTGGTGAGAGGG
>NW_022107431.1:10634583-10656218 GCF_000313985.2 Echinops telfairi
TGGCTTGGTGGGCTGGCGTGGACGAAGGGTTGACATAGGGCGGCCATGTGATCACGAACAAAGACAATAACCCCAACGAGGCCCGATTCAGAAGGGGCGCCTCGTCGGAATACACGGGCTGATGGGAACATGACCTGTACACCCCAAAGCAGCCAGAGCTCAGTGGGTGAGGAGGCCTTGAGGGGGTGCTGCAAATTACGGCCCTGGTCAGCAGAAATCCTACAAACACAATGCTGCAAAATCGGGGGTTCGCACATACTGAGGACCATAACAACAAATAAACGACAAGCAGCCAATCCTACTCAGACATCTCTCTACTAAGCCAATTTAGGGGCCTTTACCAACAAAGACTGTATTTAGCAGATTCATCACAAAGGCATACCAAACAAACAAACCAACCCCTAACCGCCCACCGCCCCCAACTCACTGCCATTGAACAGATGCTGACTTACCCAATAGGTCAGGGGAAAACTGCCTCTGTGAGTTTCCAAGAGCACAAATCAGAAAGCCTCATCTTTCTGTCTTGGAGTGGCTGGTGGTTTCAAACCCCTGACCCTGCTGCTAGCTGCCCAATACATAACCCACTCTGTCACCAGGGCCCCCAGGGTAAGCATGCGCAGAGACCACCCAGGGCTGGGAGAGCCGAGTCTTTAGGAACCGGGATCCCAGGCGCTCTGGTGGCATCGCCAAGTTGCACCGGGCTCCCAGGAGCTGTAGGGGTCACCCCGGAAGTGGTCTGTGGACTGACCCCAGGCCGCACTGTGTCCCCCCGTGAGTCGAGAAGGAGAAGCGGAATACCTGGAATACTTGCAGGAGAGATGGGGCCGGACCTTGACTGGTTGCTCCCGACAGGCGAGCCCACGGGGGAGGGCGACGGGCCCCCGGGGATGCTGGCGAGGTGCGGGGAGGCGTGTGGGGAGAAGGGGGACTGTGCCGGATTGCTCTGATCCCCCTGGCTGCTCGTGGACCCCGAGGCGCTAACTGCTGAGCTCAGAGTTGCTTCCGTGCCCGTGGGGAGGTCGTCAATGGAGCCGGACAGGTCCTGCGGAGGGAAGAACAGGCCGGTGAGGAACACGTACCCGGGCAATAACGAGGCTGCTGCCACCGTGCGGGGAAACCTCACCCTTGCCGCTCAGCGGCGTGGGCCCAGACTGAAACTGCGGTGATGATAAGGGCGATCATAAAGTATCTGGGAAGTACTTTTCATAAAAACCCAACAGGCCCTTCAGAGACATGTTCTCTTCCCCATGACGGACACATGTCCCAGGGACACCAAGCAGGTCTCCACGGCAGAGCCACCCCTACACTTCCCACGGAGACCACCAGCTTGGGAGTTGCCATGCCCAGTGGGGTCACACTCTCGTGACTCACTGGGCTTTCTCCAGCAGATCGGCTTTCTCCAGCAGATAGGCTCTTGGGCCTTTCTGACAGTCCACTGACACTGCTTCAGCGTCCGAGTTGCTTACAGACCACGTGGGGCAGAGTGTATGTGGGGTGCGCATTGGCCAGGACTTGCACCTGCCTGGACGGAGTGAACGCAACCAGAGCCACCAGTGTTCTTAGAAGAACACAGTCAACTCCCCAGGACAAAGGGCACTACGCTTCCCCAAGACCCATCTCAGAGAGCCGTCCTCCCAGCAGGCCGGACCTGGTCCAGTGTCACAACAGACAGCACCTTCTGGGTCACTGGTCACTAGAACAGACTAACTGGCTCCTTAAGGAGCATTTCCATGCATATGCAGACAACTACAGGCTGTGGGTGCTTTACTTCAGGAACAGATTGTGTGACTTTCAACCCGGGAGATTCTAATGTGAAGGTGATCAAAATGTTAACTAAACTTCGTAAAGCAACCGCAAGCCTGCCATCATCTCGAGAAACAGCTGGTCACCATTGGTCTGCCAGCTGGTCACCTTGCGATGGCTTCCACGTTGCTGTGTTGCCTCGGGTTAGGTCCCTGGGGTTACAAAGACCAGCAGGGTGGCGAACAGGTGTGAGTGCAGCTCCCAGACTGAAAAAGACGAGGAAGAATTTGGTAATCTTCTCCTTAAAATAAAAAGTAACACTCAAGGCCAGTGAAAAGCTATGGCCAGTGGCGGAGCGTTGTCTGACACAGTGGCACGGATAAGCACCACGAGGAGCTGTCTGTAGCGGCGTGGACAGAGTGACGCTTGGGGCCGTTATTTGCTGGTGTGGTACAGCCTCAAACGAGGAAAGCACCTCGGCAGAGACAGGTTCATAACTGGAACGTGGAATGCACGCCGCACAAATCTAGGAAGATTAGAAGTTGTCAAAAACATAACAGGACACTTGGAGATCAACACCCTGGGCAAGAGTGAGCTGAAATGCAGCGTGCTGGCCACTTGGAAAGGGATAATCATGAAGTCCACTCTGCTGGGAGTGGGGTATAGAGAGGGAGACATTGAATTGATTGTCAAAAAGAAGATTTCAAAAGCTGACCCTTGGTACAATGATGTCAATGAGGAGTAACAGGCACTGGCCTAGAAGAGACCAGTCAATATGACTTACAGCTAAGCTGATGCACAAACCACTTATGCCAAAGGTGAATAAATGAACGATTTCTACAACCTCTGAAGTCCGAAACAGACTCGTGATCAGAAGGTAAGGAAAAAGGACTAGACGCTGGACAACGTGGCCTTGTTGATAGAAATAACCCTAAAATCCCACGAGACAATTCCCCAAGTCCAACAACCAACTCACTGAAAATACTTCAGAACAAACAAACTTGCTGTTCAACAACATAACTAATGACGAAACACACAGACCTCGCCTGATGAGATATACAGCAATCGGAGATGATGGAAGTTCTCAGTCGTGTAAGAAGGCGGCTACAGGCTAAACGCAAGAGAGATCAACAACTGTAAGTACAAGCTGAATTTGAAGAACCTGAAAACAGAGCCGAAGAGAGGACCCAGAGGAGATGTAGAGAACATCGAGAGTCGATTTCAGACTGCACGTTCATGAGCAAGCACCAGCGAGTGGTAGGTGAGATGAAACGTGTCACTGTGCGTCTGGTCATCCCATAAGACCAGAGGAGGGCGCACGGGGCAGTCACCATGGCTGCCAGAGCGACGGCTACCTGCTCTTGCATGTAGAGTGCGAAGGTGTGCTGAAGAGCAACTCAAAGAGCGGAACAGAGGGTTTCAAATGGTGGCTTGAGAAGAAAAAGTAAAGTATTAAACGGAGACGTACAAAGATCTGTTAATTAGAAAACCAGGAGAACATGTTCACCACTTCTCAAGTTGAAGGTCCGAGAGACAAAGTCAAGCCTCTGGTTGCGTGAAAGATGGCGCAGCGTTTTCGCTTGGGCTGCTAACATCAAGATCCGCAGCCTGAACCCACCAGGCGCCCCGAGAGAACGGTGTGCTTTCTAAGATCTCACAGCCTCTGAGACCCACAGGGGAGTTCTCTCTGTCCTGCAGGGTCACCAAGGGCTGAAATGGACTCTCTGGTGGTGCGTTTTGGTTTGAGTGAGGGCACAATGCTGACTGATGCAGGGAGCATCAAAAGATGGAAGGGCTATAGACCCAGAGTCACCTCATCACAAACACCGGATGACGGTCAACCACTGCAGGAGGGTGGCTGGGACTCAAGGGTGGTTAGAATGAAGCCCACGCTGCCCGGAAGGTGCTGCTGGAAACCAAGACTCCAGGACTGAAGGCATCCCCGCTGAGAGGCTTCAACAAATGGATGCAGCACTGAATGGATGTGGTCGCTGGTCGATGCCCCAAAGTGTGGATGACAGCGACCACGCCAACCGACGGCCAGAGACCCTTGGTGCCTCGTCCGAAGAAAGGTGAGCCAACAGGATGCAGACACCGGCAAGCAACAGTACTGCTATCACACCAAAATAGTGTTCCTGAAGGTAATGCATGGTCGCAGAACAGTCTGCCAGGGCGCTGGCAGAAATTCAAACCGTCTTCAGGTGACGATGTGATACATGGGATGCCACTGCTGAGGCCAGATAGATCTCAGCCTTTCACGGGAGAAGACCAGAAGATGCGGTTTACTGACTGTGCAAAGGTATACCCCTCTGTGGGTCGAACCACATTATGAATAGCATCGCGAAGAACAAAAATCTCAGAATTCTCCCTTGTGTTCACGAAGAACCTGTACACAGAACAAAGGAACACTGTGAAAGTTAAACGTTACAAAGGTATTGTCAGGGTTATATATATATATATATATTTAAACCACACTTAACTCAGTCTGGATGCTCAGCAAATAATCAAGAAGCTGGACTACAGGAGGAACACGGCATCAAATTGGAAGCAAGGCTCATTAACGACCTGCGATGGGCGAGGCTACCTGGAGGCGGGAATCAAAGAGGACCCGCAGCCTTTACGGAGGAAGCTCCGATACTTCAGCCTGCTGCACGGATTACGCCGCGGCATACCGAAAGCCAAAATGATAAAGTGCCGCTTGAAAATGTCACTTTACTTGGACCCGCAATCAAGGCCCATGGAAAGAACACGCAAGAAACCAAATGACAGATTGCGATGGGCAAATCTGAAGCACAAGACCGCTTTACTGTGTGAACGTGCAGAGACGGCACTGAGGACTAAGGGGCTCCTGACCCAAACCCCAAACCCAACTCACTACCGTGCAGCCGATGCTGACTCACGGCGATCCTAGAGGGCAGGGTAGCACTGCCCCTGAGATTCGAGACTGTAACCATTCATGACAGTAGAAAGCTGTGGCAGTTACCCAAGCTGGTGTCAATTTAAGGATGAAGAGTGTAGGGGTGGAGTCTAGGCTGTCAATCTGGAGACAGCCAATCTGGAGACTTCTCTGGGCATGGCCTTCTCCTGAGAAATCTGGTACTTCCTCCTTGGAGACGGAAGACACCTCTCTCTCTTGGCTCACTCTCTTGGAGACTCTCTGACAAGGCTGACTTCCCGAGGGACATCCCTGAGGAGATGCCACATGGACCTATCCTGATGCAGCCCTGGGAACTGGAATGGCCACGTGGAGACCCCTGCCAGCGCTGAGATGCTTCTACCACCAAAGACTTTCTACCCACAGGCCTGTGGTCTACAGTAGGCGTCATTGCATGTGTTTCGTGAGTCTGAAGAGGACTTTACAGATTGTTGTCAGACATATGGGCTAATCTCGGATTTATGACCTTGGCCTGGACTGGGATGTTTTCTTAATGTACAATTACCCTTTATATAAAACTCTCTCTTATATACATGTGTGTCTGTGTATTTGTTTCTCTAGTCTAGCCAGACTAACACAAAAGCCCTGGCTCCAGCCATGGAATTTTCCATTGCTTCCTGCTTCTGAAAGCTGGACAGTGAATAAGTAAGGCCGAAGAAGAGCTGACGGTTTGAATGACGGTGTTGGTGAAGAATACTGAATAGACCATGGACTGCTAGACCAACAAATAAATCTGTCTTGGAAGTACAGCCAAGATGTTCCTTAGAAGTGAGCCTGATGAGACTTTGTCTCACATACTTTGTACCTGTGATCAGAAGCAACCAGCTCCTGGAGAAGGGCATCATGCTCAGGGAGGCTGAAGCGAAAAAGAGGAAGCTCTTCAAGGAGATGGACGGACAGAGGCTGCCACCATGCTCACCTACAGCAATAACTGAGAGAGGCCTGCCCATGGCGGCAGTGTTTGGCTGTTACCAGAGCAACTGCATAAGAACCAACTTGATGGCGCCTAGCAACAACCTCTTCTGACCTTGTGGAGCTAGAGCCCCTGACAGGTACGTTGGCAGCAAAGAGACCTGATGCTATACCTCGGAAACCCTCGACGTGTATCATCACACCCTCTGAGGCAGTCTGTAACACCCACATCTAACTGACTCCGAGCAGGCAGAGTAACTACTCACATCACAGGGGACTGGCATGTGTGGCGGGCAAACGACTGGCTGCACGCCCCTGGGACCCCTGAGGACCGAGTGCACATGCAACGGAAGCAGAGGACTGGATGTCAGAATTTGAAAGGGGGAGCCGGGTTTGTCCTGGCGATCCCTGTGGAATGGGATCAGGCATGCGGCTTAGTCCTGGGGCTTCTGACAAGGAGCAGAGGGAAAGAGGCCAAGGAGTCCGATTGAGAATCTTGGAGTCACACAGCAAACCAGACTGTCTGTGTGGTAATGCAAACGGGCCCCACAGCACCAGACCTTTATGACCCTAGCCGGTTCTCCAGGGCTGATGTTTGGAAGTAGATTATGCCCCCGGTGGCGGGTGCCAAGCATCATCACAGCACCATGCGAGCCTGTCTGGCACAGGGCTGGCGCCTGCGCTCAGGTGTGCTGTCCAGGAACTACGGCTGGGTCTTCCACACAGAAGGTGAGAGACTTCTGCCACCCAGCCATCACTGCCCTCTGCTAAAGGGCAGCTGGAAAACCTCCCCAAACAGTGCTACGCAAGAAAAGTGCCTTATGCTGAAACGCCAAACCATTTTTCTAAAAGCAAAACAACCCCCTACCCCCAGCATCGTGTAATCTTCAACAATCAAATAACTGTGGTTACGACCAGCCAATGGCATGGAAACAGGGCAGTGTGAAGTAACCCCGGGAAACAGCATCATCGAATCCCCTGGTTGTAATTGGGCAAATCCGGAGAGAATTCTGAACTCGGGGCTGAAACAGACACGAATTTCTGCTCAGGGCACACAAGACACACCGTTCCGCACACATCACTCTATTCACTTTCCGATTGAACACAACTTCAGTGGAGCCAGGTAGAAACAGAAGCCGCTTATTAAGCCAGCAACATGCACATACAACACGCAGAGAGGAGTCACACCGACAATCAAGGCAATTACGCGAGGGGCTCAAAACACAGCCTGAGTGAATAGGTGTGCACCCAGACAGACACCTTCCCCGCCCGTGAGATAGAGGAGAAAGAGGTGGGGTTTGGTGCCGCCCCCAAGCTGCAAGGTGCTCTTGAGACGTATGGTCACCGGTGGGGTTTGGGTGGCTGCAGGGTAGACCTGGAGAAGGGCCCAGACAATTACCATAGATAATCGAGTACAAGCCCACCCGAGTATCAGCCGAGGCAACGAATGTTACCACAAAACTGCATTTAAAAAGTGCTGAAAAACTCGGCTTATACACACGTCTATATGGTAAGTCTATACCTCCAGAGGGTCTTCTTGCCCCCTGATACCATCGTGGTGCAAAGGGGCCCAGGCTTAGTCAGGCCTTAACGCAAATGACAGCCTGTGGGCCACACCTGGCCCCTGCGGTGATTATTCTCCCCCAGAAGTTATACATTCTTGAGGTGACTGAAAAATAAAAACCTAGCAGCAACGATCGTGGCACATGAGAAACACACAATTCGCATGATGGTATCCATGTATACGGGGGTACATCCACCCATCCTTTTAGCATTGTCTATGGCAGCTTTGGGGTTACACAATAAAGAATAGTGTGACCAGACCACATGATCCAGAATGCCTGCCGTGTCTACAGGCCTGCATCACACAAAGTCCACGGTACGTTCTGTGACACAGGGCGTTAAGTGGCTTGGACACTGTGTGTTGTGTGAACACCATTTTAAAACTTCTTGGAAGCCCACTAATATTTAACACCTATCACTGCTGCTGTTGCTGCTGGCGGGGGGTGAGGGAGGGAGAGAGTGGAGTGAGAGGACGTGGGGGGGGAAGGAGCAAAGTGCCCACCTGCCTGCTGCCCTAGACCTGAGTGTTCACACCCACAGCTGCGGCCTCTACCTCACCTGCCTGTATCCCACCTGCACGTTGGGGCTGCAAGAGTGTTTGGGGGTCTCAAAACCATTAAAATACCCACCACCCTGGAGTCCCACCTGACCCACTGTGAGCCTGAACGGGGTTTCCTAGTGCGTAAACTTTACGGAAGCAGGCAGACTCCTCTTTCTCCCAAGAAATGGCGGGCGGGTTTGAATCACTGCCCTTGCAGTGAGCGGCACGAGGCTGCCCCAGGACTACCACACTGAGACCCGGTGGCATCTAGTAGCCGCTGACCCACAGGGACCCGGCCAAGGGACGGTTCCCAAGGCTCTCAATCTTCTTTTCTTCTCCTCCCCCAATTTTATTTATTTTTTATTTTATTAAGTCTTTTTTTTTTTTACTGTTTTATTAGGGGCTCATACAACTCTTATCACAATCCATACATACATCAATTGTGTAAAGCACATTTGTACATGCATTGCCCTCATCATTCTCAAAACATTTGCTCTCCACATTTTAGCAGTTTTATTGGCATGTAATTTACAGAGCACATGCTTCAATCGTTCAGTGATAGCAAGGCTGTCAGTCTCGATGGCTTCCTCTTTCTCCTGAGAAACCAGCGGTGGGTTTGAACCCCTCGCCCTGCAGTGAGCAGCTCAATATTTAGCTGGCAGCCGCACCACGAAGGCTCCTAACAGTATCACAGTGCTCTGAAAAGTAAGGCTTTGGAAGCAGACACAAGCTGACTCTTCTTGCAGATTTCATAAAAACCCAAGAACCCGCTTCCCACTGTCAGGCCAAGAGGTGGGCTCTCTGTGGCACACACACAAATCTGATGCCTAACCAATAGGCATTCCTAGTGAAAAACCGGGCCTATCAGGTAAACATTTAAAAACAAACAAACAAAAACCATCAATGCTACTGAGCCGATGCTGGCACACAGTGACCCTATGGGACAGGGTGAGTTCCAAGACTGTAATTCTTTATGGGAGTAGAAAGTCCAGCCTTCTCCTTGGTGGCTTTGAACTACTGACCTTATACTTAGCAGCCCAATGTGTAACCACCCACCACGGCTCCCCACAGGTTAAGAATTAGCAGGGGGAGAATATGCTTTTCGTGCCTCTTTGGAGAAAAATATATTGGTAGTTAAGAAGATCTAAAACCATTTTCTTCTGGTATACTGCATGGGGTGTATAACGTAGAAAGAACTTAACGTGGACCCCGTTCAAAAAAAATCCTTAATTGCAGTTAAATAATGACACCCTACACTTTCTTCATAGAAAACAAATTGTTACTTAGAGATGGTTGTCATTCTTGGCACGACCTACACCTTCCTTCCCGTCCTCCCTCAGGACGCCCCGTCACAGCTGCAAAGAGCCACAGGCACGTGTGCTAAGAGGGCTTCCTGCAAACTGCTACGCCTCAAAAGCATTTCCATTCCTCAACAGGCAGCTCCAGGAACTACCAGGAGGGAAATAAGGACACGGTGGTGTCTGACAGCTCACTTGTCACCAGAATTTCAGAGATGGAGGTCTCTGTGCAACAGAAGTGTGATAAAAAAGAGATAGCTTTTCTGCATCACCGTCAGACACACAGGTACGGAACTTCTGTATGTAAATGACAGAGAAACTGCGCCCACCCCCCACCCCCGAAGATACTTGGGGTACCCCTAGGTGTAGTTACCTTACGGCCCGAACAAAAGCAGCTCCCCCGTGGTTGAGGCATCAGCCTAGTTAACAGAGCAGCCCTGTAACCACCACGCCTCCGGGGGTCCTTCAGTCCGCAGGGCAGTCACTCCATGCTTCTTCCTAAGCACTGTCAGAGCTGTGATGCTGCCCGCACACGGCCGAGTGGCGGCTCAGCCGAAGCAAGGCACCTTCACGCGATGCTGCTTCCACTCATCTTGCCGCAACTCCGGCAGGGAGGAAGGGCTCTGGTCTGGGGCTGGAGCCCCCATACCCCAAAGTGTTCCTTAAATCCAGCCTCTGTTCTGACGGAGAGACCAGGAAGGCAACATGATTTCCTGGGCGTGTGTCTGATAGGTTCACATCAGTTTGCCTTGTGAAGATCTCATCAGAGTGGGGTCTGCACACTGGCAGCATGACGCATATGGATTGCCGTCCAGCACCCCGAAGGCTGTCGTTCTTCTATCTGCTGGGCGCGCTTCCACCCAACCACCAACGGTGCAGCATGTCTGCATACATGTTCCTACCAGTCACTGGTCTTTGAAAACCCACTGCTTTTGGAAAATCAAAACTCTTGTTCCTCATTGAAGCCTAATTTACAGGAGAATCCTCCGGTCAAGGATCTCGCTCTGTAGTCACCTTTCTTCCAGCGTCCACACAGGCACACTGTCCCCTGCGACCCAGTGACAAGGGAGAGCAGTTTCACTGGGCTTAGGCGGGAAGGTCATGGGGGCGGAGGGGGGCGGGGCACACGACACACACAACCGCAGCTGATCTTGAAACGGGAGACACTGGACTGAAACTATGGGCACACGCCACCTGCTCAGTAAGATGGGCTGGGGAGGGAACGAGGAAAGAACTTTTCAAGTCCACGGCAACGAGGGTGCCCAGGTGGCTGTTAGGTGCTGCTTTTACCCACCCTTTCAAGTATGAAGTCCTTCAGGGACTGGTCTCTCCTGATAACATGCCCAGAGTCCTTGATGAAGTCTTGCCATCCTTGCCTCGAAGGAGCATTCTACTCTGGCTGTGCTTCTGAGATGGATCTGATGGCTTGTTGGCAGTCCACGGTTACTTTCAATATTCTTTGCTCACACCACACTTCCAATGCCGGTGATTTTTTTGGTCTCCGAATTCAGTGTCCAACCTCCATATGTATATGAGGCGATTGAAAATACTAAGGCTTGGGTCAGGTGCACATTAGTCCTCAAAGTCACATCCTTGCTTTTAACACTTTAAATTGGTCTCGTGCAGCACATCTACCTACTGCAGGACGTCTTTGGGGCAATGACTGCTGCTGCCCCAAGCACTGATTGTGGATTCAAGCAAGATGAAACCTTGACTTCTATCTTTTCTCCATTTCTTATGATGCTACCAGTTGTGAGAATTTATGCTGTCTTTACAATGAGCTGTAATCCAAATCGAAGGCTACAAGCCCCGATCTTCATCAGGAAGTGCTTCAAGTCTGCCTATCACAGGTTGTTAACAAGCTTTCCTCTAATCCTGCCATCGCCTCCTTCTGCAGATAATCCAGCTTCTCCAAGGGCTTTGCTGGGCATACAGATGGACCAGGTGTGGTGAGAGGGCACAATCCTGATGCGCACCTTTCCTGGTTTTAAACCACGCAGTCTGTGCCTTGTTGTGTTCCCACCACTGGCTCTTGATCCGTGCACAGGTTCCAAATGAGCACAGGACGTGCTCTGCAACTTCCCTTCTTCCCAAGACTAGCCACAGTTTCCTATGACTCACACAGCGGAGCGCCTTGGCATGGCCGGCGAAACATACGTAAGCTTCTTTCTGGCATCCTCTGCTTTAAGCCACGATGCATTTGCCTTCAGCAATGATATCAGCAACATTTTGCTTGCAAGTGATATCAATACTATTGTTCTACCATTGGAGCATTCTGTGGGGTCACCTTTCTTGGCAATGGGCACACATATGGCTCTTCAAGTCAGCTGTCCAAGCAACTGGCTCCCAAATTTCTTGGCAGAGCCGAGTGGGCGTGTGCCCCCAGTTCCTCGTCGGCTTGCTGGAACCTTTCACTTGGTTTTCCACAAATCCCTGGAGGCTTATTTATGGCTAATATTTTCAGAGCAGCTTGACCTTCTTCCTACAAAATGTCCACCAGTTTGTTTTTTTAATGAATCATTTTATTGGGGGCTCGTACAACTCTTATCACCATCCATCCATCCATCCATCCATCCATCCATCCATCCATCCATCCATCCGTGTCAAGCACATTTGTACATGTGCTGCCATCATCATTCTCAAAACATTTTCTTCTGACTTGAGCCCTTGCTATCAGCTCCTCAGTTGTTCCTCCCACCAGTGCGTGCAGGCACGGTGACTGTGTGTTCTATCCATCTCCTTTGATGCTTATTTTGGCCGTAGACTCTTTCAAGGTTGTAACCCGAGTCTTCGATTTCTTCGTGAGTTCTGTCAGTTTCAGATACGCTACGCGGGTTCTTCCCCTGGTTTCCTCGCTCGGGGTCTTTGTACGTGTTTCATGCTAATACTTGACTGTCTTCTCCAGCTGCCCTTGAAGCCCTGTCAAAACTCCACACACACATTAAATACACACTCAGTCACTCACGTTCATCTCCAAAGAGATCTCCTGTTAACATACCATGACTTCGTAGACCAAAGATGGCTTTCGCTTGACTACGAACCTGAAAGCTGGCCTAAGAACCCACCCCGAGGAGCCATGGGATCTTGGTCATGTGCTCATTCTGAGGCTGACGACCGAGAAAACCGTCAGGTGCAATCCGACTGTCACACCTGGGGCCACCGTGAGCTGAGCTAAACTCAACGGCACCCCCCCACCCCCCCCAAGCACACGTCGAAAGACTTCTTTGGTGTGGATGGCACGCGATTTACTATTAATCGACTGGCTGTGGGTGCCTTCACTGGGTCCCTGCTCATAGTAGGTCTATGTACACAGTAAGGGAACCCTGAGGATAAACTCCGTCTACACGCGCAGTATCGGACTGTCTAAAAAGAAAACAAAGCCCCAAACAACCAGACTAAATCAGAAAACTTGACTCCCTTGCTGACGTGTGTGTTGAGAAGCTGGGCAAGTTCCAAAGAGTCTCAGGTCCGGTTCTCAACACAATTCGCTGACCTTACCGGATCAGTCCCCCACAGAGAACAGCACAAAGCACTGGAACGTGGGCACTGCTTCTAGGGAAGCATCCCCCGAGTGCGCGGACGGACACTGACTAAAGACAGGAGGCTTCCATCAACGAGACTAGCGCAGGTCTCATATAAGGATTGTGAAAGGACACAGTTAATGATTTCACCGTGACTTTCCAGGGCTTAAAAAGAATGCAAAACACCACTGCCGTCCAGTCAGCTGCGACTCTTGGCAATCTGATTCCGATAGAGGTTTCCGGGGCTGTGTATCTTTTATGGGAACAGAGAGTCTTATCTTAGGCCTTTGGAGCAGTTGGCTGGTTTGAACCACTGACCTTGTGGTTCACTGGCAGTGCGGCCACAAACAGACAGCACCACGAGGGCTCCTTGGGGGTGAAAATGCCAGTGCAGGGGTCTAACCACAAAGCCTCTGGGTCCTTTCCTAAGCAGCACTCGTGTCCTTTCGGGACACGTAGCATGACATACAGGTGTGCAGTTTGGTTTCCTCGCTCCAGTAAGAGACCCCGCTGCTGATGGGTAAAGCCTCCAGGTGCCAGGTGTGGTGACAGGGAGAGAGTGGGGTTGGCTGTCCACTGGTGATGTGTTGGGCGACTAACCGCAGGGAGGCGGTTCACACCCACCAAAGGTGCTGTGGCGGCAAGACGTGGCATCGTGCTTCCCAGAGCACACAGCCTGGAAAGCTGTGTGGGTGTTCTGCTCCAGTGGGAAGAACCAACTTGAGAAAGCCCTGGTGGTATTGTGGGTGAAGCGTGGGGCTGCAAACGGCAAGGTCAGCGGTTCGCAACCACCACCTGCTCCGCAGGAGAAGAGCGAGGCTTCCTGCTCCCGTAGTTACACTCCTGTAAGCCCACAGAGGCAGTCCCACGACAGGGAGTCGGAGCGAACAATCACACATGTGGTGAACCACCGCTGTGCAAGCAGTACAGCAAGAACCCGACGCAAACTCACAGCCACCTGCGGGCAGAGTAGAAAACAGCCCCTGTGAGCTTCCGAGACTGTCACTCTTTGGGGGAGTAGAAAGCCATCTTTCTCCCATGGAGTTGCTGGTGGCTTCGAACTGCTGACCTTGAGCACGGCTCGATGTATAACCACTAGGCCGTCACAGTAACACCCAGCCTCTGCAAACTGTTCTCAACCTTCACGACCCCTGCTTTACTGAAAACCATGGGCTTCCCATAGAAAACTCAGCCCTCTACTTCCAATTAACGTCCTTAGGTCAGGGGCCCAAGCCTCATTAGGACCTTGGTTCTTCAGAAACACCCTGTAAAATGACTCCATGCCTGCCTGCCTGCCTGCCTTCCAACCGCATTTGGGAACTATCTTTTTGGGTGTCTGATACAAATCCACCTTTGAAACGGACATCAGAATTGTGGCAGTAATTTGACAGACACACACACACACACACACACACACACACACGAAAAAGCACACCCCACAGTGATGGTTTAATTCCCCTGACACTGCTAGGGTTTTTTTCAGCACAAGCCTGGGTGTTGTAGCATACTTCAAAGCACCCCTCAGAGTCCCCATGGCTCTCATTTGTCTAGACGGCAAATGAGGCAAAAACGTAGACTTCCTGTCGAGAAAATGCGCAGACAACAGGAGGCAGAACCCTCGAAGAACAAGCCTGTCATGCAGCGACCTTCAGATCGCCATAGCACCTTCCTTCCAAGCAGATTCCGCCCTGGTTCCTGCTCACACCTGTTCAAATCACAAATAGGAGGGGGCTTCAAGGTTGGTGGGAAAAAGGAATTAAAGGATAGCGGATTTGTCCCACGGACTTTTTGAAGCCCCCCGCCCCTCCCTGCACACACATACACATTGTGTCTCCATTGTATGTGGAACTATATGCATGGCATGGCCTTAACATGCGGTCAGTTACAAATCCCACAAGCGACAAACCCGCGTCTAAAGCCGGGGGTAACCCAAGGACAATGAGCAGTTATTTCATGAGGATTTGCCAAGATCCACTTTGCGAGGGAAATGACTGCTGCCTAACACGTTAGCTTTCTTTCTCGAGAAAAGATTCCATTACGGATAACACTCCTTATGGAAACATTTACAGGATAAGCAGCTAAAAGCAACACTCAGATCTAAGTGTACTATCATAGATAACTATCATTGTTATGGTTATGCTTGCTGTGATTTTTAAAAAGCCTTTTTTAAAAAGGCATTTGACAAATTACGGACAGCAGTTGTGAAGAAAGGCAACCCCAGAACACTTCACTGTGCTCACGGGGGCTTATCCCAAGACTACGACCTCAGCACGATGCCATGTCACTGAAAAGAAAACAGACATTCTCGGGACTCGGCCAGCCCGTGCACATCATGACACACGACGATTGTGGCTCTCCGTATAATGAAATCCGTGATCACTTCAATCAGCACCCTTAGCAACAGCAGGTAGGAAAAACAGAAAAGGGGTGCTTGACCCAAATCATAGCATTTTTAATCGACGCACGTGCCCATGACAGCTGGAAACCAAAGAAGGAAGACAGAAAGACTGAGGTTTTTGAACTGTGGTGCGGCAAGTAATATGGGCTATGCCAGGGCCGGCAAACTTTGAGACAGAAGGGCCAATGCTGTCCCTCACAACAATTTAAAAATTATTTGAGAGCCATTAGCACATCTACAACTAAATGAAATGACCATTATCTGAATAGTATCCTTTAAAAAAAGGCTTTTTCTGTTTCCCCCCAATTTTATTTCAGAGCCGCAAGTACAGACTGAAAGAGCCACATATCTATTTACGGCTCAGTTTGGGGACCCCTGGACTATACCATGCACCACTGGAAGAACCAACAGATCTTGTCTTGGAAGGCGTCACCGGGGCTTCAACGTCTGGGGAAAAACGGAATGAAAAGACGACGACGTTCTGCTGTGAGCACCTTGAAGCCTCATCATTCAGCCAGAATGTTCTTTGGAAGCAAGGGCGGCATGACTTCGTGTCCGGGGACCTGGAGGGATCGGTCCTTGGAAGACAACATCACGCTTGGTAAGCTTGAGGGTCGGAGGAAAAGAGAACGCGCCTCCCTGAGAGGGAATGATGCTGTGGCTGCCATGGTGGGCACAAGCAAAGCAACCCTTCGAGGATGACGGCCAAGGACCAAGCCTTGTGCACCTGAGCACAGGAACCAAGGCGACAGCCCCTGGCAACAGCAGCATCAAAAATGAAAGCGGTCCCTGGGCCAGCAGCCCTGCTATGAAACATGCCCCCTCTTTAAACTGGGAAATGGTAGACAGCGTGGGCATGAAACATGCATCATCCCAGGGATGTCCCCCACTGCACGGGCCTCAGGGATCTCCCACCACATTGCCAGTGTTTGAGCTCCGCCCGGGAGAGCTCTGGCTTCTGCACTATTTAACAACAGTCTGCAGATGTTATTTAGGCAGAACAAGTGGACTTTCAAACACAGAATGGGCAGCCTAGGGTGTAAAAATATTTGGTGAGAACACGTGGCAGTGAACTTTCACCTGGAAAGAATACCGTCTTTGGCTACGAGGAGACCTGTGGTGGGTTATAAGTTGGGCTGTTAATTGCAGAGTCAATAGTTTGAAACCACCAGGCCCTTCTCAGGAGAAAGATGAGGCTTTCTGTGTCTGGAAACCCACAGGGACAGTTCTACCCTGTCCTGTAGGGTGCTTGTGAGTTGGAATCGACTCGATGGCAGGGAGTTTAGTTTTGATCTTTGTTTGACTCCCAGAATGGCTGTTTGTCAAGATAATGCTGATGTTAGTGACGAAGATGGCGACTACTCTTGACATTTTTCTAGCACTTTCGAAGAGCCAGGTTTCTGATGTACATTTCCGTAGGGGAGGCAGTCCAGGGGTCCGGTCCAACCAGTCCTACGACTTATTTTTAACATTGGATTCCACTGTCCTGACCTCGCAGTGCTGACAACATTAAGAAAGGCTCGTGAGTGGGTAACTGCCACCCTTCGGGTTCCGCAGAACAGACTTATTACGACAAAGGCCAGCATGGGGAACCTGAAGCTGTATAATACAGTGAGGCTATCTATCAAATATTTGGGGAAGATAAATTTGTGTTAATATATACTCTTGGGCAGGGATGGACTAAGGAGTTGGCAAATAGACTCCAAAGGTGGATAGGTGGGTGGGTGGAGATGGAGAGAAAAGGTGGAGAAAGGGCAGCATGTACCTGTGGACAATGTTCTATACCTAAGCCTACCTGGAATATAATACAGCACGGGCACATACACTTCTCCCTATTGTGGGTACCAAGGACGAGAAACAAACAACAGAACAGACAACACAAGAGTAAGCCGACAGAGCCACGCTGGAGGAGGGAATCATCAAGCATGTAGAACCCACCCGAATGCCTCGGGTCAAGGAGCTCTTCCCTTAGCCCAGGTGTGAAGTAGGGTGTGGCCTTTGGACACATGGTGGAATGGAGGGGTACCTGACAGTAGGGGTGAGGCCCAAGGCTGAGAGGACAAAAGGTAAAGGGCAAGAAGTTCAGGAGGCAGGTCCACTTGGGGCACAGGGATGAGCTCCGGGCTGCTGGAAAAGGGCCAAGGGTGTCGAACGAAGCCAAGGAGACTGCCTGAGGGCAGGCGTGAATGACCGCAGGTGCCCGCCCCTAAGGAATGTGGACTTAAACTGGGAGTCCACAGAGGTTGCAGGAACAAGTTCCAATATTGCCACACGAGAGAGTAGAACAGCAGTGGGGCTTTGAACCTGTTGGAACTGCTTCAGTCATGACTGAAGAAACAAACCCAGATTAACGCTAAAGTCTAGGAACTTGAGCGATTGGTATGCTAACTAGAAAGGGGGTCACACCGGGCCAGCACTCTGGAACGAAGATGTGGCAGCGCTCTTTCAAGAGACTGATTCCCGTCGGGAATGTGGATGGTGAGGGGCACATTCAAAGAGGGGTGGCTAGTGGCCATTTCTGAGGTGCAGGTAGCTGCCATTTTTGAGCTGGGCATTGTTGTTTTTGAGTCAGCTGATAAAGATATTTGGGGAATACCTTTTGTGCAGGGAGCTGACCCATAATTTCCCCCATTTCAAGTAATGTTCTGGTTCAATTGCATTTAAAAATTCAGGTCCCTTCCAGTATTGCTTCATTAACCACAGCTGAATTGGGCTAAACTGGCTCTGAGCCCTGTTTTAAATTGGGCTACACTGGCTCTAAGCCCTGTACACACACACACACACACACACACACACGGACACGTGTGTACATATGTATGCACACATGTATGACAAGTGTTTCTAAATAAGGGGATATTTCAGCATGATGAGAGTGATGGACTCTACTTCAGAATTTGTAAACTAAAATAAATCATACATACAAGGGGTACTCCCCCAAATTTGTTTCCCTCCCCCAAAGCTATTGATTTAAAGTTTTTTACAAAGCAACCTTATCACCTTCAAAGTCCTTTCCATGACACTTAATAATTTGTCAAACCTGCGAGTCCATTCTTGGAAACATTTTTAAACTCATCTGCACCTCCCTCGTTCTTCTTCACCTCTTGTATGTTGTCAAATCGCCATCCTCTCATGCCCCTCTTTACTCGAGGAAACAAAAAGAAGTCACACGGAGCAAGGTCAGGTGAGTAAGGTGCACGGGGCACGGAGATGGCTGCGTGAGCAGGTGCACTGTGGTGGCAAAACCAGGCTGCTGCCTACCATAAATTGGGCCTTTTTTGTTGCACACTTATGCAAACTTTTCAGAACCTCTAAATATAAAGCTTGATTAACAGTCTGACCTGTTGGAACATTCTTCAAATGCACCATCCCCTCACAAAAAAACAACCCCCCCAAATGAACATGTTTTGTGGGGGTACCCCTTCATATGTACGTACACGCACACACACACACACACACACGTAAGTGAAAAATAATCAACAAACTGTCTAACTCCAGTCCAGGCTACAAAGCAGTATTCAGAAACCGCCTTCACGTTTTCTAGATTATAATAATGTCTTGTGTCTGCAGAGTCGCCCTACTTCCCCCACTTAGGTGTAAGAATCCACGAATAACATGAGCTGAGAGCTGTGTACCTGAAAGTAGGAGTAAGTACACATGTACCTTTAACTGACTTCTAGTCTCTTCTACTCAGAAACTCTGGGTGATGACTCCCAAGGCATCCCCTATAAAGGGAGGGGATCATCTAATGACTTGGAGGAGGGGGGAATATGGGTTTATGGGTTGGTGCTTTGCAAATATCAATGCCAGGTATGAACCTATAAATATTAATGACCCATGTGCTTTGAAAGTAAATTGACAAAATAACAAGATCTGTAAATATGTAAGATTTAGAGTTTGCCTACAGAACCCGGTGTTTTATCACGGAAAGCGTCCTGTAAATCTTTAGGACAGAAAAGCAATCACCTCTCCCTCTTGCATCTCTTGCGGCAAAAAAACTTTACTGTTGATTCTGAGAACTGCGATGTTTTGCACGTACAAATTCAGAAAATAAAACTTAAAACCGAAAAGGCATGAACCCTCAGGAGACATTTATTTCTTCTGTAGTGTAGCAATATTTTAAAGCAGTAAGACCTACAGGAACTGCAAATAAATTAACAACTTTAAAAGAACAAAAACAAAAAAATACCCCAACTCACAAATTGTACGGAGTCTATGTGGAGTAAAGGGGCGCTTTATTTGTGGAACAATACTAAAACTTAGTTATTTTGACATTTCTCCCTTTCACAACAGTTCAACCACACGCACACACCCTTCATGAGATACTGTCTCCCTTGGAGCTGACAGTGATTTCTGGCTTTTGGAAAGGTGGCTGCGATCCAACCGGGAGTTCCCATTTCCCTCGATGCTAACATCGTCCACCATCACAGCCCTCGGGACGATGAATTACCACGGGCACAAAACCGTTAACTGAACTCCAGACGTCATTCTTCTTTTCACCGGCTCTGACACTTGACCCTTTATCTGATCCAGGACCCAACACGGGTGGCACGGCTCGGTCTTATTGTGATTGTCTCACAACCATTTCTTGTTTTCCAAGATGGTGAGTTTTGACAATTACTTGTAAGGTATATTGTGAAATGTCCTTCCAGTTAAGCTTCAGGTAGGGATGTGGAGGAAGAATATCAGTGCAGTCCCTTGCACTGAAGCAGGCACACGGTACCAACCGGATCAACTCCAGGTGAAGGTCACCTTGAGCACTTGGGTGTGGCGGTGTGCACCAGGTGTCCCCGCTATGAGGTTGGAAGAGAGCACAAGTTCAGCTCAAACCGTAAGAGTCACCATCTTGCGGGGACGTGCCCATGGATTTGAGGGCCTAAGGTAAAAACTCTATTCAATGGGAGGTACTTTCAAACTATGCAATTGTTCTATTTTTCCTCAAACTCCGGTCCATTCGAGTCGGTGTTCATCTGTGGATCTTGCCGGCAGCCTTCGTTCTCTGGTCTTCTAATTCCTCATCTCTTCTACATGTACTATTTGAGACACTTCCGTCGTTTGACAAGGTCAGCACCAATGGTTCTAATCCGTGTCACTTGCGTGTGTGTACGCAACCTGAGTTCCTTTATAAGATGATTAGGGGAACCCTTAACACTACCGATAGCGATCCTCCCCACGGCTATCTCAGGGTAACAAAGCGACAGAGCGTACCCTTCTACACTCAGCCCCATGATGGGAATTCTAAGGAGCACAACACTCCGTCCGACAGCAGCATGCCGGCCTGAAGGGGCGCGCAGCCTGCAGGCCAGCCGGTCCCGCCCAAGGTTTACACAACCGCAGAAGCACGGAGACCAGGTGTGGTCAGAGGCTGGTATGTTATACGCCGGGGAAAGGACACAAACCAGCACCGAGATGGTCAGCTTGGCTCTGACAGGCAACAAGTCTGCTTATCTGTAACTAATGCGGGCAGGGAGATGGAAGGGGCATGGGCCATGAACGTGCACAGGGGTGGTGGAGACTCAAGGCAGCCAGAGCTGGAGCAGCAGGCCCCAGCTCAGAGGAGACCCCACCCCCCACCACCCCCACCCCTGGCAGGGCAACACTGTGGGTTAGCAGGGAGCCAGCAAAGACAAGAGAGGAGGAGGCAGGGCCATCCCTCATGCCAGCGCCTTCTATCAGAGGCTAACACACACTGGCATGGCACCGTGACCTTCGGCACCCAGGTCTAACCTGCAATGGCGCATGCACGGTTCATCGATGGAGCCTGACTTCCCACCAGGAGTGTCTATCAAGGCTGTTTGAAGGCCTTCCCGCAAATCTAGACGCCTACGATGAGAGGCAGCCCCTCCCCTCCACGATCCCAGGCCAGCTGTGTGCATCTAGGAAAGAACGCCTGACACTCATGTGTCAGAAAGCAGAGTCTGGATTAAGGCGGCATTCCAACTCCGGCTTTCCACGGACGAACTGCTTGACCCAACCGTGTTCCTGCCACCACATCAATTCCGGCTGAAAGCGCCTCATCTTTCTCTCATGGAGCGGCTGCTAGGTTTGAACCACTGGCCTTGTGGTTGGTTTTGAAGACTGGCTCTCTAAGGGAGTGGAAGGTCGCATTGTCCTCCTGCTGAGGGACCTGTGGTTTTGAACTGCCGAGCGTGCAATCAGCAGGTCAGGGCCTCTCCCACAGCCCCAGATGGGCTCCTTGGGGAAGCCACTGGCACCTGCCAAAGGTCTGTTGTGAGGATGGAAGGAGAAGCGACCAGGGTCATGCAGGAAGGACTCAGAGGGCCTGAGCCATTACCATCAGCAGCCACAAGATTGCGGGACAGGGGCCTGCGAGGTGCGCTCTGAGAGCAGTCGAGAGAATGCTAACGCAACAGAAAGCGCGGAGAGTGGGGCGAGGAGGAGAGATGGGGGATGTGTCCAGGCCTACTGCAAGGGCAGAAACTTTGCAGCTCGACCAGAACAAGTCAAACAAGGAGCGAGAACCAGGCTGAAAGCAAGGGCACTCCAGACAGCGAGGATGAGGAGACGCCGTCTTACACAGACTTTGGACATGCTGTCAGAAGAGACCAGTCCCTGGAGGAGGACATCGTGCTGGGTAGAGGAGAGGGACAGCGGACACGAGGAAGGCCCTCCATGAGATGGACTGACACGGTGGCTGGGACAATGGGTTCAAACACAGGACAAGTGCTTTGTTCTGTTGTGCACAGGGTCACTGTGGGCTGGAACC